>NC_135399.1:8270451-8870451 GCF_051989625.1 Stigmatopora argus
TATATATATATATATATATATATATATATATATATATATATATATATATATATATATACATATACATATACATATACATATACATATACATATACATATACATATACATATACATATACATATACATATACATATACATATACATATACATATACATATACATATACATATACATATACATATACATATACATATACATATACATATACATATATACATATATACATATATACATATATACATATATATATATATGTATGTGTTTGTTTTATTTTTTTCTTAAATGTACTTAAAATTGGATTGGATTAACTTTATTCATCCTGTATTCGGGAAATTTCATTGTGACAGTAGCAAGAAAAGGCATAGTTATAAGTTAGACAGTACAGTCGCAAAGGCCGCAGAACAACAAAGCAAAAGCACAAAGTACAAAGCAAATCAAAGTCAATGGGATCATTATCAATCACCAAATCAAATCATTTAGATAGAAAAGCAGCAAAAACACAAAACGAGCAAAAGTGTTTATATTTGTGTTGTTCTAATATGTGAGAGTTCTGGTTTTAGAGTGATTTGCGATTTTTCAATTGCAGGCCATTCACTCAGCCAGTTGGCATCATGAAGGAAAGCAGTTCATGTGCAGCCACTCTGACGGCAGCCTGTCAATATGGAACCTCAGAAATACCACCAAGCCCATCCAGGTCACTTTCCCACATGGTGAGTCTAACCTTTGTAATTTTTAGAGGATTATTACATTCTACGTCCATAAAAATAACAATGGTCAATGACTTTGCCAACCAACCTTTAAATCAGTGCCTATTTAATGTGTTCACCTTTTTTGAGCCTCAGCACATTGCTTGTTTTAAGATAAATCCAACAACAAAAAGATTTCAAAATACATTAATATCTCAATTTATCATACATGTAATCGGTTTGAAGTCTGTCATGTGAATGACAACTTGTTGACACATACTGTAGATTAATTATTATTATTATGCAGTAATTGCAAAGCCACTAGCTTTTTTTTTTGCAGTAGAAGACCAATGTTACAATCATTGCTTTCAGTAAATGATATTTCAACAGAATGGCTCAAATTGGATAACTTTCCTTAGCGCATTTGATGTGGGAATAACTGGTGTTCATTCAACTTTTAAATCTATAGCGGACATACTCTGTTTTCATAGTGTGAGTGTGTTTTAATAAAAAAGGAGAAGAATCTGATTTCCAATAAAGGCAAGTATATATTTCAATATGTGCAACACAGCCTTTATTTGTCAGCTTTGACCACATCTGTCACTTATGAGTGAATGACTGGTCTAAATAGCTATCATGATTATGATTTTCCTCCAGATTGTCCTCCAGGAAAACAGAATAAGATCTTAGATTAGCTCAACAAATTATAATTTAATGTGATCTGACAGAGATCTACCAGTATAAATCAGCACCCCTGCACAACTGCATCAAACAGGAACACCTGAGTGTAATAGGATGATGAATGTGTTGATTCTTACTCAGAATATAATGGAAAAAAAATCAACCATGATATAAAAAGAACACAACAACAACAAAAAACACAGTAAATAACGGGAACAATACAAACATTCTTCGATCATCGTAATAAAACCAAAACAAACAATAATTATTTTCTTGGAAACCAGACAGTGTCCCTCCACGCCACTGGTTATTGGAGTAATAAATAATTCTGACAATCCTCTACCAACAAAGATGTATTGGTTTGCCACTGTTGCTTCATATTGACTTTGTATTTTTTATTTTTTTTGCGCAACTGGCTTCCTGGATACATGTGTACCGTTCGCCTCTCCCCATTTGTGTTGTTTGTTACACTCAAATGTCCCACTGTGAGCTGAACTAGACGCCTGGCAGTCAGATTATTTCTAACCTGCTACCCGCTGGCTCCATGAAATAAATAATCAGCTTCACCACTAGCTACACTTTGCAGGTCTGAACAGTTCAGTCAAATGTGATCCATTTGTTATCTGCTGCCTGACACATATTCCAATGTGTTGTTATGATTTAGATTTGTCATCTTTAACTCATTGGCTGCCGTTGACGGGGAAAGACTGACAGTACCTTTAGCATATTGAAATTTACAAAACTGAAACTCGAAAAAAAAATAAACAGATCAACAACCTCTACTATTCTAATGGCTTTAATCATTTTATAAATTTACTCATTGGCTGCTACTGATAAATATCCAATTAATGTTGAGTGGGAGGGTTGGCAGCAATCATTCAATCGAATCTCACAGTCAAAAAATATATTTCTCTTACAGTTAAGGTTTGCTATTTGATGTGTTTCAGGTAAAATACAAAAAGATGGAAAGAAGGAATCATGTAAACCCATACTGAAAGTGGATTACAAGACCTCAAGGAACAGGTGTGTTTTCTATCCCCGTGTTGTTGAACAGTAGTAAAATGACATAAATATTACATAAATAACATGTCAAACTTTAAAACGGGTGTCAAACTCTTCTCTGACGTGGGTCACAACATGTTGTGGTTTTGTTAGGGTGGCTATTATGTCTACCAACGAAGGATACAAATAACCGACAACTAATTAAATATCATATGAATCAACATCTATTACTATGATATACTTTAAGAAACAGTAATCAGATGTTTTGCTGAGTCCAAAATTTTCAAAACCCTTCTTTCTCTCTTAGTTGAAAATATTGTCTTATTTATTTACTAGAGATGCCAAAAGATTATTTTTTTAATTGTAATTAATCACATGAGATCCATAATTATTCTTTGATTAATTGATTCATGCAAATACTTTTTGCATGGGGAAAAATAATTACTCTGTATTTATTGTCATTTTTTTTATTTGTTTTTCAGTTATTTATTTGTCATTTTGTTTTTCATTGTTTAATAAAAACAAACATTAAAAACAGTACTGTATTTTTTAAAATTTCTATTCACGTTGTTTAAAGATGTGTATTTATTCATTCAGTTTGAAAAAAGGGCAAAATAGTAAATATTTTCAGATTCCTGCAGTAATAATTCTGGTGAACACTACAGAAATGTTACCAAAATTTTATATACATATATGATTTCCTTTCAAGGGCATTCAAAATGAAATGACGCACCGTATCTGGCAAGTTTGACAGCAGTAGTTTAAAACACTCATTGAAAAATACCCATACATACTTGAATAGAAACATTTGAGACATTTGCAGGTTAAAAAAACGTTGTTGAACTGCTGTTTTCCCCAACACAGTGAGCCTTTTGTCATCTTCTCTGGAGGTCTTTCATACGACAAGGCAGGACGGCGGCCTACGTTAACCATCATGCACGGCAAGGCAATCACAGTCCTAGAGATGGACTATCCTATTGTTGAGTTTATAACTCTTTGTGAGACTCCATACAATAACGGTGAGTGCAAATCAAATACACGGTCGGCTTGTCAAGGTTGAAATGTTCTACAAATAATGCACGTGAAGCAGGTCTGATTTCTTTTTATTTTTCAGAAGTTCAAGACCCTTATGCAGTGGTGGTACTTTTAGAAAAGGATTTAATAGTGGTGGACCTAACACAGAGCAAGTATGTGTTTCTGATAGGTTTATTATTAATACACATAATTTCTTTATAAGGTAAACAGAGCGACCGTATTTTTAAACAATAATGTGATTATCGCCATCTGCCGGAATCCAAGTCAAAGCAATTTAAGAGTCCCTTGTAGATCTTCATTGCCAACTCAGATCAACAGTCTCGGCCTGGAACAAGGTGTCCTGTTCAGTCAATAGTCCTGAAAACAATTAACTGGCCTCGAAAGCAGCTGTGGGGGAAAGTGTCCTTGTGGTTATTTGGTCCCAACATAAAGCACAAATTAATTTATAGCTTCATTACCTATTAAAAATGCTTAATGAACATATAGTAACATCCCAGAATAAACTCAACAGTTTCACAGTAATAAAGTCAGTAAAATTGGTAGCAAAGTTGCATATTATTAAAACGGCATATTTGTTGTCTTTGAAGAAGATGTAATATCAGGCGGAACCCTTTGAGGGACAAGACTAATTAGAGGAATAACAATTACTTTAAAGACAGAACAAAGGAGTATTAAGACGTTCACATCTTTTCTTTTTGGGATTTTCCGCAGCTTCCCTGTCTTTGAGAACCCTTACCCAATGGACATCCACGAGTCTCCTGTTACATGCACAGCATATTTTGCAGACTGCCCTCCGGACATCATCCCTGTCCTCTACTCCATAGGTGTTAAACACAAGAAGACAGGCTACAGTCAAAAGGTATGCCGCAGTTTGAAGATCGTTTTCTAATGCGGATGGTTCTTTTAACTGGTATGAGAGTTAAATTCCTTTATTATGGTTAAAAGCATGCCAATTTACACACTTGAAGGCAAGAAAAAAAGTCATTAAAAAAACTTAAAGCTCATCTCATCTCATTTTCGGAACCGCTTTATCTACACAAGGGTCGCGGGGGGTGCTGGAGCCTATCCCAGATGACTTCGGCAGCCAATAAAACTCAAAGCTGTTTTTTTGTTGTTGTTTTTTTTCCTTGCCAGGAATGGCCAGTTAGTGGAGGAATGTGGACGTTGGGCTCGCACACCTACCCGGAGATCATAATTACTGGGTAAGTCACAAATCTTGTAATTATAATAGTGTCTTGGAATAAAAGTTGAATTAACCTTTTATATATCATTTAACTCATTGGCTGCCATTAATGGTGCTATAGACACACTACCAGTCAACACTACTATATATGTTTTTATAAGTCAATTATTAACAATACTTACAAGGAAACTAAAACATCATGCTTGGAATGATAAACAATTCTTGCAAGGCCCTGGTGTGGAAAGTATAAAAACAATGTATATACCTATACTTTTGTTTTGTGGTCTTGTCCTTGCTTTACATACCATTCTAATAGATATCCAGTCAAGCAAAATGGTTTTGTTTTTTCCATTCAATGGTTTGTTTAATCCATACGAGGAAAAGATGATAGTGTTTTGCATTTGCTGTTTTGTGGGCCCTTTATAATTTTAGATTTGGGCCTGTGCCAAACCCAGCATAATGAGCACAGCACAGAGTGGGGCCATGCCGCACTCTGAGAGGTTGGCAGAGATGTTAAACCATTCTGAAGCAAACACGCAAGCTGGTCTCCGCTGCTGCATGACTCCTCTGCAGTCACGTTTTACCTTTAGTGTCAGGGTTATTTTTAAAACACATATAGTAGAATAAGAATTGATATTGTTTCATTCATTTTAAAATTACATGACTACTATAGAACTGCACAACAGCACGTAGCTAACTATGCAATTTCTAAATAAAGGGTACTATGATGAAACATTACCTAAGACTTAAATAATTCCATTGTATTTTTGTTGTTGTACTTTTGACCTTTTACTTTTCTCAGACACGCAGATGGATCGATCAAGTTTTGGGATGCGTCTGCAAGTAAGTCCAATACGATTTCATGGCTGATATGTTTAGAAATAGCACATTAAAATCCTCAGAATTATATAAAATTCTTAAATCAATACTATTTATTGTATAGGACATCAATTTGATGAACATTTCTGTAATTTTCACACTTAAATCCAAAAGTACCCAATCTTTTTATATTATTGGTTGAAATATGTGTACTGACATTCCTAGAGAAAAAATGTCAAAATTCACTGAGGTTACCATTTTTTTAACAGCACTCTCCTCAGCTATTTTTGCTCAGTTGTGTTCAGTTGTGTTTTCTCTATGCACAGAAATAATTTTTCTGTTGAAATTTAAGTTATTTGTTTCTATAAATCAAAAACACAGGACTAAAAGTTGACAGCTATAAATATTCACAGCTTGTTGAGTTATTCATCGCTCAACCCAGACAACACATTATGCCGAGGTCATGTGGAAGTTCTCTTGTTGGCTCAGAGCATTCAGTCCGTTTGGAAAATATTATATTTTTGGTTTGAATTAATTCAATGAATCATTTAAAAAAAAATTTTTTTTCAAAACTCAACTTAAAACCTCATTTAGAACCCCTCTAATGCTTCTACTAGCAGAAGCCAGACCATTCTTGCTATTTAATTGCCATTGTTGATAATAATCCAATCATGTAGCTTCATCCTTCTGCTGTGAATTTAAATAAGTTTGCCACTAATAGATCAACCAACCACAAAGCCCGGTGACTTCACTTAGGTCCAATCAACGTGGTTCCTCTCATAGCGATTCAATGTAGCATGCTAGTTGCCCATTAACAATCTTGACATGGGTGGCCAATCAAATGCTTACCTGCTGACACAATGCTAGCTTTTTGGTAAAATGAACTGGAAAAACACAGAAAACCCCAAAATGTTGATAAATAAGATAAATATTTTACTGTGCTGCATTTCATTTCTGTAAATGTTTCAATAACCACATTATGCACACAGAAAATCAGTCGTCTAAATTTAAACCGATTATGTGTTTATCATTTTATCATGTAAAATAAAACGTGCGGGAAGTTATTTTTCCACCAAGAGCTATCAAGATTCTGGAACAGTCTGCCAACTTAGACACCTTAATATACTGTTATAGCTCCAACTGTAAGCTTGCAGAGTATTATTCTTGGCAAGTTCAAAATGTCGCTTTTCATCACACAATTTTTACAAAAGGCACGTGCTGGATTTTTGTTGGAATTAATTGTAACTCCACAAATAAATGCTTTTCCAATCAGTTACACTTCAGATGCTATACAAGTTGAAGACATCCAAGGTGTTTGAAAAGCCCAAACCAAACGAGAGTCGTGCCGCGGAACTGGTGGACGATGACCCTTTTGCAGTCCAGATGGTCAGCTGGTGTCCCCAAAGTCGCATCTTTTGTGTCGTTGGGATCTCGGCCCACATCATCCTGTACCGCTTTAGCAAATATGATGCCAACACTCAAATTGTGGTGAGCACTTCAACAGTCCATCAACAGCCCTGTACATTTTCATTTGATGAAATATTATATTAATTTGTCTCTTGTACAGTCTTTAGAGGTGCGACTGCAATGTGACCCAGAAGATGTCATCTCTCCATCTGAGAACGAGAACAATCCCTGCTTTTCTGAGCCCCACTCAGGCTCCCACTCCCCTCAAACCTACCACCACCAACAACCACCAAGCCCAGGTGGTGGAACACCAGAGGCACCCTGCCTTAAGTAAGGGATTATGTAAATATACATTTGAATTAAATATATATTAAGGTGGCTCGGGGGTAGAGTGGTTAGCACGTCCAAAAGGAAACAAGTAACCATTCCCACACAAAATCACAACTAGAGGTGTTTTAAAATGATTAATCAGCCTATCGTTCATATTTGGGGGCATGGGAGGAAATCAAAGTATGGAGCAAATGCACATGCAAATTCCACACAGGATGGCCTGGGTTTGAACCCTCGATCTAATAACTGTGAGGAGAATGTGCCAAGCACTCTTCCACAATCCCAGCCAAAGCAGCCAATGAGTTATATCACGTTAGAATAGCAGGCTAAAAATCTACACCAAGTAAAATTAGAGGTTTTAGTGAAATGCTAATGTAATTAAGGTTTGAGCTACTGTAATAAAACACCACTTTTTTCTTTGCTTTAAACCCCGCGGCTCGTTATCCAGTACATCTTAGATATGGATTTTTACATACTGATGAGGGGCATGTCCTTTGAAGTAAACATAGAATACAATGGGGATCCATGCCCATTTTAGTACAGTGTGCCTTATATGTATATGATAATCAACTTTGTGATAGGATATAAATGGCATTATACATTGATTTATTTCCATAATATACTTGAAAATAAACATTCATTCATTTTCCATACCGCTTACCCTCATGAGGGTTGCGGGGGGTGCTGTAGCCTATCCCAGCCAACCACGGGCACCAGGCAGGGGACACCCTGAATTGGTAGCCAGAGTGTTCAACCACACTACTGCATGTTTTGAGGGATGTGGGAGGAAACCGGAGCACCCGGAGAAAACCCACATAAACCCAAGGAGAACAAGCAAACTCCACACAGGAAGGTTCGAACCTGGGATTGGCTGAGGTGCTCTCCACTCGTCCACCAGATCGCCTGAAAATTAACCATTAATAATAATTAAATGTGAATCATCTGTCGTTTAATTTGAGGGAAATTGAACTGTATCATTGAATCACTATTGTGAATCAAGATTTAAAAATAGTAAACATTTGCGTATCACTAGCAGAAACCTGTTTATGATGATATAGACTATTTCAGAACATTTGCATCCAATAGATGCCAGAATGAAGACTACTGAACAGTAATGAACTTTAACACTCTATACCCCACAAAAAATTTTTGTTTGTCATTTATTTATTTTCCTGCAAATGATGCCTGAATTTCGACCCCTCTATTATTAAACCATGTGATTTGTCATATAATTTATTCAAACTAATGTGGTAAAGAGGAAGGCTATCATCATTATTAAGCCTTATACATTGGTATCTATATTGCTCCGCATTGATCAAATGAGAGAGAAAACGTTTCATAATAGGAGCTCCAACAGTCCAATCAATTCAATTTTGTCACCTGGATGGACGTGTGACATCATGATGAAATAGCCCATAGGCCCTAAAATGAAAAGGATAAAAATAGTCATGGTTGAAGAGTGACGGCGTAGAGAAAAAACAGTTTGAGCAAACTCTGAGTGAAACGTCCAATTACATAACAACTCGCAACATCTTTGTCTATTTTTAGAGTGAAGGATCGGGTGGTGCGGGTACCTCCTGGCTACCAAGCAGAACTGGTGATCCAGCTCCCTTGGATAGATGGAGAACCTCCACAGCAGATCACAAGCTTGGACATCAACTCCGCATATGGGCTGTAAGTCATCTGGATTTTCAGTAACCTCAACAAAATGGTGGTAAACAAGAATTGCTACGAAAGATGGGATTTAGATTTTGCCATCAATTAGTTGCAAGGCTATCTTAATCAGCTGAGAATTTCAAATATAATAACCTGTCATAGTTTACTGCTGCTGTTACTGCAAAACAGCTGGTGGAAAATTGGAGCAGATTACATAAGAAGCAGAATGGAAGTTTTCTTATTTTTAATTTACTGTAGAATCATTGCAACTAACCAGCTGATTAAGTGCTGAATGGTTTTGTCCAGGTGCCAAACAAGCACTTAATGACATGCATTTTGCAGTAGGTGTTTGTTTGTTTTTATTGCGTATACCTCAGGTGTCAAAGTGGCAGCCCGGGGGCCAAATCTGGCCCGCCGCATCATTTGATGTGGCCCAAGAAAGTATATCATGAATGCCGACTTTCTGTTTTAGGATCAAATTCCAATGAATATAGGTGTATATTATAGTTCCTAATTTTCCCCTTTTTAAATCAATAATTGCAATTTTGTAATCCAATTTTGTGTTTTTAGTTCAAATAGCATTTTGTAAAATCTAAAAACTAAATGTATAAAAATATGTTCTGTTTTCCATTTTAATATTGAACATGATAAAAATATTTAGTTTCCTTTTGAAATGAAAAACGAAATGATTAAAAGACGTTTTCCCTTACTAAGAAAAAAAGCTCAAATAAACAGTTTTATATCTATTACAAAAAGAGAATATTTAGGGCTTTTTTATCCATGTCTTTTAATCTGATTTAAAATATATCTATACTATATCTCAATTTTATATCTAAAATGGCCCGCGAACCAACCCGAGTTTGACACCCTTGGCGTATACTATATGCATAAGATCGAAGATGCCTTTAAAAAATAATAATAGTAATTTTACTGAAACTGTAGCCTGATTACCAAAAAGCCTTGTCAAAAAAAGCTGTAGTCAACTTTCTCCTTTTAATTTAATTCATCCATTTTTTTTGAACCGCTTATCCTCACAAATGTCTCGGGTGGTGCTGGAGCCTATCCCAGCCAACTATGGGCACGAGGTGGGGGACATCCTGAATTGCTGGCCACCCAATCGCAAGGCACAAGGAGAGAGACAATCATTCATGCTCAAATTCATACCTAGAGCCAATTTAGAGTGTTAAACCAGCCGACCGTGCATGTTTTAGGGATGTGGGAGAAAACCGGAGTACCCGGAGAAAACCTACTCACCTACCGGGTTGCTTTTTTATTTATTTTTCCTTAAATAATTCTCTTAAATTCACAATTCATAACAAAAAAATGCAAATTATGAATAAAACATGGAACAGACTATCAAACTGAATGACAACAAAAGACAGGAAATAATCACTTTTTATAGTCTTCTTATAAAACAGCCCAGCCCTCAGCCCACCTTTAGAGGTGGAATAGAATAAAAAGCTTCTTCTATGGGGGATGCCCTCGAGCAATGCCCGAGCCAGCGTTTATGTAGTTTCCGTGGAATCATTGCAAATGAGCAATTTTATTCCAGCTGCCAGGCCAATACATGGAATTGCACACGATGGAAAAGTACTCTAATGGTGAGTAGTAAACAATAAATTTCTACCTTATCATTAGTGAGATAGCTAGAGGAAAGTACATTTTGTTTACGAAAATGGTAATGTCACTTGTGTGCATAGGCTGGCGGACAATAATAGAATAGGAATGACCAAATGTATATTAATATAATACGTATATGGAAACATATATTTTTTACATGGCGGCCTGGCAGATGAGTGGTTAGCGCATCGGCCTCGCAGTTCTGCGGTCCTGGGTTAGATCCCAGGTGGGTCCTCCTGTGTGGAGTTTGCATATTCTCCCCGGGTTTGTGTGTGGTTTTCTTTGGGTACTTTGGTTTTCTCCCACATTCCAAAAGCTTGCATGGTAGTTCTGGTTGAACACTCTAGATTGCCCCTAGGTGTGAGTGTGAATCTGTCACCTTGTGCCCTGTGATTGGCTGGCCACCGATTCAGGGTGTCCCCCCCGCCTCGTGCCCAAAGTCAGCTGGGATATGCTTCAGCACCCCCCGCGACCCTTGAGAGGATAAGCGGTTCAGAAAATAAATGAATATTTTTACATATGCAAAATATTCCATATTTGCATCAGCTGTTCCACCACGTTTTTGGAAAACCACAACAATAAAAATGTAAAGTTAACAGGAACTTTAAAATGATAACTATTTATCCTTATGACATTTTTTTCACAATATTTATAAGTCTTGCAATTAGGCACAGTCTTGACATGGAGTCTTAGCAAACAATAATGATAATATTTTGATTTAAAATGAAAGGACAGTCAGTCCTCACATTTTAAATTAATATATCATCAAGAATGACAGGCAATAGTTAAGTGCAACAGCTTAGAGCTGGGATAAGATTTTGACATTGTGCTTTGAAACATATAAAATGTTTATACTTTTTATACACTTTATTATTAGTGCTTTTTAACCTTGGTGTGGGGCAACGAAAAAGCTTGGTAGTCCACCAGGCTTATAAAGCACAGGGCGAACTGTGCTGGATGTTTAGGAAACGTAACCTTTACAGAACATACCTTTTTGTGGACCTCCATTTCACCTTCATTTTTCTGCTCCTGTTCAGGGAAGAACAGAGAAGTCTTTTGGAGTTTTAAAGCAGCAGGGGTCATAGAGAAAAGGGAACAAGGGACCAAAGAAAATAGAACAAACACAATTGAAACAGCAATTGTTAGAAACTACACCAAACACATTTCTTATACAGGCTTCTCTAAGTATTTGGGGCCATCAGTGTTGATCCATCACTTTAATGCTAAACTAGTTCTAGAGCAAAGGGATAGCAATCCGCTATGGATCTATAGGGAAATCAAGTGTAACTGGAATGGCACTTAGTATACTGAAAAGGCCCGGAATGAACAATCTTGGGGCACCAAATTGATCACCTTCACCTATAACCACTGTCATTCAGAGGCATGCATTGTTAGTGAGAAAAAACAAGTCCCCATTGTTCCATAAGAGAATTTTGTAGCCACGCTGTAATCTGAATGGGTACAAATGAAAAATCATTTTTTTTTGCTTAATCTTACTGACAGATGAACTGTGACAATTTTAAGTATTTTAGAACTGCAGCTCAACTAGTGAATAATTCAGTCACCCATCCGTTCATTTTCTACAACACCACCTAATTACTCTAAAAAATATTACAGAATGTGCTAAAACAGTAGAAAGGTTGTTGATGTAATTTCTTAATTTCATTGCTTTAATTGGTAATAAAAAAGCAACTGTGTGGTCAACATAACAGCACTTTTTTAAAGCAACTCTGGTTCATCTATTGCCATCAATGGCAGTCAAATGAATGTGCTTTCATCGAACCTAGCTTTATTAGGAGTTACAGAAATCATTTTTATTTGTTATTTTTATGTGGAATGCAACATTTCCCAGAGAAGACTAACAAAGGTTTTCCCTGGGTTAAACCCAGAGCTATAAAATTAGTCTTTTATGATTTTCTAAATATTATTTTCTTAATATACAGTATTAACTCTTGTTAGGCCAATTTGAGGTACTATAACATTTAAATATGATCAAAACTGTGTCTTAAATTGTGAATTCCTAAATCCATCTTAATGCTCACATATGGTAGGAAATGTAAGAATACAAACAGTTAAATGATACTCAAAAGCACATTGTTTTGTAACTCTGAAAAACACACAAAACTGCAAATAATAGATTAATATAATATCATATAAAAAGTAGTTAACTGAAACACTTTTATTAGATTCCAGTGGCCAATCCACACACTTAAGGTAGCCACAAAAAATTAAACATGGCAATTTAATTTATCTAATTTTGTTTTTATCATATATCACCCCTTTATTTAATAAAAACAAAAATCACATTTACAAACATTTTTTGTGGCATTTCAGAAGACGATGGATGAATTTTGAGATTATTTGAGATTCAGGTGTATTGAATGGAATTATTTTTTTTATGATAAAGTCTCTATAGGTAATTCTCTTTCATGTAAATATTCAATATCAATGCTCGTTCCCGCCCCAGATTGGCGTTCGGGAACTGCAATGGCCTTGCGGTGGTGGACTACTTGCAGAAAACCATCTTGTTGTGCATGTCCACATTGGATCTGTACGGAGCCGCCGATCCCTATCAACGCCTTACCCGCTCCCCCCGCAGGAACAGACAGTCCACCTCAGGTAAAAATGTAGACAACCACACACATCCTTCCTCTTACTTCCTCTGCACATTCATGTAACCAACTAACACACACTGAGCATCGACACAAATGTATGAAAAAAAAGCTCTATAGGGCCTTCTCTTTGTACTTTTTTGTCCTCTGAAGCTGATTGCATAAAATCAAGTTGAGTGATGTCTGAAGTAGACTATCCACAGATAACTTTCTGGGTTAATCAATAATGCTGGTTTAATTAGATTCTACACGTAATCAATGCAACTCCCTTTAAGGCCTCAATCAAGCCCCTGAGTTGGATAAATTAAAGCTGCCTTTTTATATATGCAGTGAATAAGAAAACTTTGCACACGTGTTTAAAAACTAACATACTAGTTTCTAATAGATACGATTGTTTCCATCAGATCAATATTTAACGTCAACAACGGAAGAAGCAAGTAATCTGTTTGGTAAAAAAAAAAGAAAACACGATCTCCATCTCTAAAAAAACCTTTTTTTAATTCTAGTTTCACAATTTTGCAGATTATCTTTGACACACATGATAGGATGGATTAGACTCACACTATCTACTTCTAATTTTAAAATTATATTATGATATTATGTTAGATTTGATGAGATTTCTTTTCTTTACCCTCTACAGGGGAAATGAGCATTTTTACTCATTTTGTCAAAAAAAAAGTGGACATCACATTTTAGATGATGTAGGCCAGCCACACTATTAACGTTAAAGGCTAGAACAGTTTTAATGTGCCACATGGGAGTTTATTCTATTTCCGTCGTGGTTGTTTATAATTTTGTTTATTTTGAAAAAATGCAGCTGGACAAAATAAGGGAGAACAAAAGGAAGAATAGTTGTTCGCCAAGCTAATATGACCACCAAAGTAATCGGTGTACCACAAAAATGTGCACTGACAAAGCTTCCATGTTCTGAACGTAACCTGTAATTAAAATGATTAAATTTTAAAATTTTATTCATCTATTTTTATACATAGACCGCCTATCTTCACAAGGGTCGCACTCCAATCCAATTTGACCGGGAATGTTATTTTCCCCCTCCCAGTCAAAATGGATTGGTGCCATCAAAAGATGCAAGTTAATAATATGAGTGCCCTATAAAGAGTTAACTCTTAAACGAAAAATAATTCCTCCATAGATCGCTCTCTTGCGTTCACTCACACAATTTGATTCAAATGCAAAAACATCCGTTCGCGTGCATATGCCTGTCACACGTCTGCACTCTGATATGAAGGGCATGATAGCAGGATATATGTTTTAGTCTGAGTTGCATCATTATGCATGTTGTCTTCTCCCTTTTGTCTCGTCTATATTTTAGCACTGCTTGAACCGAGGTCTTTAGTGGAAAGACTTGTCTTCCCACCTGATGTATGTCTCCCTTCTCCTTTAAACTGATTTTCACTGTCAAAAGACTCTTTTCCACTCTAACGATCTGTCAAAATTTCCAACCTTATCTCAGAGTACATTACTAAATGTTGTATGATGAAATGGTGGGATATAATATAGTACAACTTAAAACCCAACATGTAGCTAACTTGTTTTAAAACTTTTGTGTGAAACAGCCTCGAGCAGGTTGATGATATTTGTGAGTTTTCAAGGTAATTCTGACGGTTGCGTAAGAGCTGTTTTCAGCTTGTGCGGCCGTCACGGTTTAAAAAGGTCACTGTATTGCTTTTATAAGATCAATTTGGGAAAAAAAATCAGATACTGTGGCCTTTTTGTGCACTTCAGGTGGTGTGAAATTTTAACAGAATACAGGGCTTAACAAGCGGTCCAGACGACGTCAATAAATAACACTTTTAATGCTTTCTCTTAGCACGTGTTTTGTGCTTCTTCAATAGTTAAGCAAGCACGCAAAAGTGAGGTGAAGCAACAACTGCAGTCAACACTGTAATGCTGCTTGCATCTAATGCAGGGATACCAAATTCATAGCCAGTGGGCCAGATCCAGCCAGACTTGTCATTTCGTGTGCCCTGTGAAAGAAAATAATGTGCTTTGACTTGCTTGCATGCTTCTTCCTAAAATGAAATGTAAACAAAATTTCTAAAACATAGAATAATTACTGTTTTCCTCCTTCAATCCAAAATACGTACATAATAGATGTACACATCAGGTGAATATATTTACTGCTTTTAATCAGAAAACAATAATGAATTATAGAGAGAATATTTGCTGAATTATAACAAAAAAAATGAATAATAAGCTAAATAAGGAAAACAAATAAGACTAAAATTAATAAAATATTTGTTGATTTAAAATAAGGGAAAATTAATTAATTTTTAATTTAAATGTAAATGGAAAAATCATTGCTGTTGTTATGTCTTTTTATTTTTTTGTTTAATTAAAAAATGTAATTAAAATAAAGAAAATACAAGATTTTTGGCTATTAAGAGGCTCTAGATATTTTAGATGAACATTGATTTAAAAAAAACAACTGTTAGAATAGTAGTGTTCAATTATTCGATTAATCGTGGCTGTATGGGTTTGGAGACGTAATATTGCCCGTGTCAGACATAAGTTGGCACCCCTGAATACATGTACGTATAGTGTAATAGTCTTTTCCTTTATTTACACATTTATCTACTTCATTTGTACATTGCATTAGTGTTTCTACTTGATTCCACTTTCTTTTATACTCTAAGACTGTGTTCTTTTCTCTTTCCCTTTCCCCCCCTCTTTGTTATGCCCTCACGCACTTGCACTCCATCTCCCCCTTCACCCAATATGAACTCTTAATTCTTTTCTCATTCTTTTCCTCACTTATTTTGCCACTTCTCACTCCTAAACCACCACATGTTCATTCAATTCCCTCCTCTTCATCCTCCTGGTGACTCTGTGGCTGCTGGTGTGGGCATGCGGGCCTGCCTGACAGAGTTTTGCATGCGTGGCCTGTCTAACTTTTATTCCGATTCAAAGAAACGGATACGTACATCCTACCAGAGTAAGTCAAGCCTACCTGATAGGTTATACGAGATGTTTGTTTTTCTTTGTGTTTGTGAAGCTTGTTCATACGACAGGGTTATTGGAAAGGGAGTAGAAACCAGAGAGATGCTTGGAATGAAACTGGCTGCGTCTGGTCTCATGACCAAATATTATAACTGAATTAGTCAATAAGCCAGAGCTCCTTTTTCCAGTCATGTCCCGTGGTTTGTCCTTTACAGAAACAGACCCTCGTGAATCTATTATGAATTAAGATGAATGTTACACAGTCCATTTTATAGCCTTTTTGAAAGTAAAGCTGCTTCGTATGGGCAAGAAGCCTATACACGAAATGTTGAGTACAAAAAAATGTTAGTAATTTCTTGTGCTTGATGCATGTAAGTTGATCCTGCATGTTTTTTTTTAAATTGTTGTGTTTGCTACTTTAATGTGGGATTTGCACTACATAATACAGATTCTGAATGACTGTCATATCAACTTGCCAATACAATCTGACCCTTTACTGACTTAACCCATACACTGCCATTGACAGCGATCAACAAAACAAATCTGTTTTACACGGGATGATATTGAATCATCATGTTTCTATGAATCATGACGCGAGGAACAAAGCAGTAAAACCAAATGCTTAAAACACTAAGACAGATGCCAAATTGTAAATCTTAAAAGCCTCTATCAAAGACTACTAAGAGCAAAACCAGATGCAAATCCAAAGCAAATTTGCAAAGTTAAAATAGAAGGAAAAAAAACTACTCAAGCTGGGATTGTCACATAAAACATTGTGGGACAACCTGACATTAACAACGATCGAGCAAGGACTGAACACAAACTGGAAGCTTATAAACATAGACAGGCGGTAATGAGATGATGATAAAAAGGCGAGACAAGAGGCAGTTGATTTATTAAACACAAAAGGAATGGCAACAACAGGGGACATGAATAGGCTAACACAAGGACGAACAAGAAAAAAGAAACAAAATACACTAAACAAAACACAGATAATTACACTTAGTGCATTTGACGACAGCAGGGCTCCATTCTAGTATTTGTACTGGGAGGGCTCGCAGGAATTAACCTCCCAGTCCAAAGAATGCAACGTCCATTACTGTCAATGGCAGCCAAAAAGTTAGTTTATGAAAAATCACTGAAGCGATTATTACAGTGTTTAAATGTTGTAAGTTGTAATATGGCACTGTTACTGTTCAACACTGGTTTGTCTATCACTGTCAATGGTTAGTTAATAGTACTACTGTATATTTGAACAGACTGTAGTGCAGGTCACACCAGAGTTCGGCCACTCTGCATCAGAAAGTTCAAGATTTCTAAAATGGCAAAGCACAATGTTGCTTAAAATATCTATAAATTGAACTCAGAAAACAGACATTTCCATAGGAAATATCAATCAGGGTTTCCTGCAGATAACATCCAAAGCCTGGTGGTGGAGATTTCCCTATACGTATATATTTTGGGAGCAAAATATAATGAATAAAAAATGTTAAATTGACTGTTATCTGTTATTAGAAGCCATTTATAAGGAAGACAGTATTGAAATATAGCAGTCGTTACGAAACCAAATTACTACAATGCAATTCAGCGCAATGGAAGTGAGCTGGGACATGTTTATTTTTATATCAACACTAAGATATCATTATTGTCCTTTCAAACATATCACCAAACACACTTCTAATATGGTTAAGATATGTACTATACTTTTATATTTTCTTATTAGCTTACTTGGCGAGGAGAAAAAAAATCCTGGTGGCCCACCAGGCTTATAAAACACTGGAAACCCTGATATTCATCCATATCCAATAACCAAAAGCATGAATATATATTTTAATTTAAAAAATATGTATATGTTTACACAAATATATGTAAAAATGTGGGGGGTTTTCTCCTTGAGGCTGGAGTGGCTGGCACTAAACAAGTTTTCAATTGCTGATTCTGTTCAAACAGTCAGGTCAAAATAATCACATGTTACTATTGTTTTTGTTATTCATGTTCTGTTCCTCTGACTGCCATCGGCTGTGGCAGGCCTTACAGAACTATCTGACAACCAGCAGTCTGTTGACATGGAACGAAGCAAGTCGCCCACTTCAGGTAATCCACCACACACACACACACACACACATGTGAATCTGCACAACTATCAGGCTATGCTAAAGAGAATGACTTGATGCCATTTGGCTATGCTGGGATGCCGTTATCATCCAGCCACAGGGTCAAAGCTTTCGAACATATTGAAAAGCGCTGCAAATAATACAAGCTGTTTGGTAAAAGAAAAGGTGCTGTTGTTACTTGACTATTCGTTTTATCTCTGACTCCATAATAGACTTGTTCGGCGTTGCATGTGATTTCACAATGCAGTTGTGATGCAATTGATTTGCTGGACAAAGAAGAAACGTCATGTTTTATTTATTTTTCTGGTTTTTCTTGTGGATACGTATAGTATTTTATTAGAATTTGTGTGTGGTGGTCTCTTGCTGGTGTACCTGCTATGCTGCAAAATGAAGGTTTTGTTTGCTACCTTAGTTAAAACTGTTGAATGCTTATTTTTGCATTTATATCCCACGATGAATCAACTAATTCCCAACTGATTGAATATCAAATGAATCGCCAACTATGTTAGATGATTATTCGTTCATCGGCTCAAAGATTTTCTAAATCCTAATTTTTTAAGTCTCTTAATATTAAATATTTTTATTTATATCTATTTTTATTATGTAAATATCCTTTTAATAGGTTTTAAGCTCATTTATATTTCATTTTAAAATAATTGAAAAACTGTAAATGATTACTTTTTTTTAATTGAAAATTAAAAAAAAGAGAAAACTGAAAATATTTTCATGTTTAACTTTAAATTTGTTTTGGAGTTTTTTATTTATTTAAGACTTTTGGAGTTAATTAAAATACATTTTAAAAATAAATATTATCTGAAATTCTTAAACAATATTATAAGCATTTTATCCCAGTATGAAAAGCAATTTTTTGCCCCTTGATAAGCATCCTTTATAATATTTCCATATAAATTGAATCATTTCATTTGTCATTTTGAAGATAAACATCAAGCGTATTTTTTCTTTACTTTTGCAAACACTTAAATTTGAAATCAAAGTTGTTGTTTTTTTATTACCTTGATAAACTAGTTATTAGGAACACAATATACGAGTCAGTCTATGTGGACACGGACAAAAACACTGTGGGTGTAGAAAAAGGTTTAGGATCTGAAGTGGCTCTGCCCCGGATATGAAACATGATCAGTGATTATTCCACTAATTTGGCAGCTAGATGGCTTTTGTATGACATCAGTCCTGCTGTTCATCATAGATAAATGGATTACTAATGCTCTATTTTGGTGGTCAAGCACGTTGGGGGACCGGCAGACGCAACTTCGTTGGTTTGAGTTTGAAGAGAGAAAGCAATGAGTGGCCAAGCTCAGGCGATATGAATAAGCTCGGGATTTGTGCCAAGGCAATTTGAGGCACAAAGTGAGGTGTGTAATTGAAGCTCCAAGTGTCATGGCAACAGTGGGGGAGGACACATCGTCAAGTGTGCGCTCACTCGTGTTCTGACGATAACATGCATGTAAAATCATTTTCTCCCAGTGACGGCGTTAGACGTCCAATTCGTTCTGACATTGAAAATGAATTAGGCATTTGGCGCTGTCCGTGGTGCTGAAAGATGAGCACTCACTATATAGATTCATTGGACGTCTGTCGTTGACAACGGCAGGCAGTGAGTTAAAGTATCATGTCAATTGTATTGAGGCTTGAGCAACATAGGATTTCGTTTTTTACTTCATATTTCACAGCTTTTATGAATTTAAAATGCATCTCGGTCAGTGACTGCGTGATTCTTCATGGCAAGATTTGTAAGTGTTTTGTTGACAATTTGGCTGATGCGAATTACGATTGTTCGGTCTTTTCTCTCCTAAGGGCCATTTTGTTTTATGTGGGTTTTGAAGATGATCTTGATCAGTGGTTTTAAAAGAGCAGCGTCCATGTTTGTTTAACAATGTTTTCGTTTTTGTCAAACATGCAAAAATATAAAGGAAAAAATAAAAGACAGGTCCATACATTTAGGCAGATTCAAGAAAGTCTTTACTTTTAGTTTCTCGTCATTTATTCTTATATGTACAGTTGTTTGCTTTAATGACACGCTTGAGTCTCTTGAGGACAGAAGCAAACAAGATGATGTAAACTAACTTATAATGTTCGCCATACTTTGGCAATCTTTTAGAACACGTGGAAAAGTCACTAATTAAAAAAGCGACTAATTTTGGTATTATTTTTTTTACAAGTACATGACTATACATTAATAGGGCTGGGCAATGGTTACCAATGTTAATCTTGATTAATCAATTCAGATTAATTGTATCCTGTATAATAATCAATTCAAAAGTAGCCATATTAATGAAATAATAATCTACATGAGCTCATTTGCTACCATTGACTGTGATAGACGTTGAGTTGAGTGATCTTATATTATATTATATTAATTACATTCTGTATAATAATGAATTCAACCAAAGTATTGAGCAGATATTATTTTAATGTACTATCATATAAATGAAATTTTCATCTATATTAACTCAAAGAGTTAAAACAACAGGTATGCACAGTTATTTACACAATTAACTCTGTGTTAACTCATCCATAAATGAACAAAATGCTTTTAATTACTAAATGTATTAGTATAAATGCAATTTCTGTGGAATTTATCTAGGGATAATTTGCAGTGCTGCTTGGAAAGTCACTTCTTGATGATTTTTAGGGCATTTATGGCTAACTTTCTTTGCTTTCAGGGCATTGCTGGGTCACTTTCTGTTAATTCCAGGTTGTGTTGATATTTTGAAGTATTTTCGGGGTGACTTCATGTTTATTTTGTTGTTTTTTGAGCATTGTCGTGTCATATCTTGTTGATCGTGGGTCACTTGCTTTTAATTGTGGGGCAGGGTAGGCAGGGAAACATAATCACTCAATATCAGACATCCTTTGTTGAAATGGATATCATGTCTTTTTCTAAGAATGGCATTGAATGAGTTAAATGAGTGCCCCCCAAAGGAGCAAAGCCCACCATCATTATAGTGTTTTCCTGATACTTCTTTCCAAAATGATAAGGAAGCCAGCCTAGCCTATTAAAAGTTTCTATAGAATTTTTCTCCTGCTTTTTGGCGTTAGGCACTTTATTTTTAATTTCCCTTGTCTGAAAGGGGCTCACTTGTCTTCAGTGCTATAGAATGATGGCACTATAGTGCTATTGTTTGAAGGCACTTTGGCTTTTAATATAACAGGGCCAGACTGAGTCAGGAGATGGACTAATAGGCAGACATGCCACAGAGCTGTGCCATGCCTTGCAGGATAAATTTAGCACATTTCCCTGGAAGTGCGTTGACATAATGTCACCTGCTTAGTTTCTTGCTGCTCAAATGTCCACATTTTTCGAAAGAGAACTAACCGATTTGAATTGACTTTAATTGATGCCAATTGTCGACTGGATTTTAGCTCTTTAAAACTCCTCTAAATCAGACACCCATAATGTACTGCATGAGGTGTTTAATTTTTATAGTGGTAATTGGATTTCATTTGTCCTCATGTGCATTTGCATAAATGTGCTTATGTGAATAATTATGATAATGACTTTTCTTACAAATAAAACGCCCCTTCTAGAGATTTGCTCCCTTTGTGCACTGCAAGCGCCAACCTACACTGAATTCCAAATTTAGCCAAGAGTTGCCAGTCACGACTGTGCACTGGAATGTAAACAGCCATTGAAAGCGCCACACTTCAAATGATTCTTTTCACAAAGCAGTTTGGGTGGGCGGCATTGATGCGCATCATTTTTTTTTCACCTCACTGACACTCATGTTGTCGAAGGTTGACCGTAAGAATTCGTTTGCACAAGAGATATGATTCATGTCCACCTTTTTGACAGCATGATGTGAATCATTTTCTCTTAAAGTTATGTCAAAATGAAATGTTAAGAGTTAGTCAATAAACAATTAGAAATTTTTGAAATATTGTAGCCTAAGTTTGCTTTATAATGTTTTGCCATGCCATTCACAATGATAGACTTTCAATTCATTTAAACTGTGATGACTGGCTGAGAATTCTCATATTTCAATGCCATTGATGGTGCTAGACGTCGATTCCATTTTGAGTCAAGGAATTCGCCCCTCCCACGCCAAACGAATTGGACATCTAGTACTGTCAATAGGGGTACTCGGACGTTTCGTCGAAAGACGTTTGGTCGAACGGACGTTTGGTCGACCGGACGTTTGGTCGACCGGACGTTTGGTCGACCGGACGTTTGGTCGACCGGACGTTTGGTCGACCGGACGTTTGGTCGACCGGACGTTTGGTCGACCGGACGTTTGGTCGACCGGACGTTTGGTCGACCGGACGTTTGGTCGACCGGACGTTTGGTCGACCGGACGTTTGGTCGACCGGACGTTTGGTCGACCGGACGTTTGGTCGACCGGACGTTTGGTCGACCGGACGTTTGGTCGACCGGACGTTTGGTCGACCGGACGTTTGGTCGACCGGACGTTTGGTCGACCGGACGTTTGGTCGACCGGACGTTTGGTCGACCGGACGTTTGGTCGACCGGACGTTTGGTCGACCGGACGTTTGGTCGACCGGACGTTTGGTCGACCGGACGTTTGGTCGACCGGACGTTTGGTCGACCGGACGTTTGGTCGACCGGACGTTTGGTCGACCGGACGTTTGGTCGACCGGACGTTTGGTCGAACGGACGTTTGGTCGACCGGACGTTTGGTCGAACGGACGTTTGGTCGAACGGACATAATTTGACAGCGAGCGAACCCGGCGACCAAACGTCCGTTCTACCAAACGTCTGTTCTACCAAACGTCCGGGGACCAAACGTCTTTCGACGAAACGTCCGGTCATGGTCATTAGCAGACATTGAGGTAACTTACACAGGTCCTACTTTGGTCTTGTTCATTTGGACAAAACTGAGGTTTTGAACTCATGACCTCTCAGAGAGTGCATTTCAACTCTTAAAGATTTTAGGAATCGGTTTCTCTTCCTCGTCGGCTACTGCAACTGGCAACTTTCACTTTTCCCAAGTTCACCCATTATGTGTCTCTCCCGTTTTGCTCTGAAAAGTCTTGTCCTTTCTGTTGGATCTCCTATTCCAGTTCATTACCCAACCTCCCTTCACAATGACCCTCGCATCCTGCCAGAGCCTGTGGCCAGTCTGAGAGCCAGCCACTGCAGCCCAGTCTTTTACTTGTTGGATAATGGTAAGAGGAGGGATGTGACGCAGATCCACCTCATACGTACACATCTGTATGTGGCTTTTGCACCCTATGCGGCAATGAAATGGATAATGGCAAGTGGGGTGTTTTTTGACGGGTGTCTGGTTCAATGTTGCATCATGCATGTAAGTGGGCTTTCACACTGTGAGCAATAACACCTGCAAAACACACACTTTTTCTTTTTTTAGCTGGGTTTATTGGCTTATGTAAGGGAGGGAACAAAAAGCTTTTTTTAAGACAACAAATAAAGTAGGCCATGCTGGATTTTTTTTCATGTGAATTAATTTTTGAAAGCAAAACGTGTTTGCTTAAGTTTTCATTTTAATTAAATCAGTCCGAGAAGGTCACCCAACACCAAAGTCTTAACGTAGAGTCATTCATTTGAATGCAGTTACCAAAAGGGCATGATAAAACATTACTATCCTTGAGATCCAGTTTTTGCTCGTTGTTCTGTTCCTTGTTAAGCAGACTACTGACCCAAAAACTCCAACTTGTTGCAAGTTAACAAATGTCATTCAATCAAATTCAGTGGCATGGTGCAAGTTAGTGTTACGATCGCGCCGAGACGTTGTGGCGCGATCGGAGGGATTTGGACCCAGTAGCGGGGAAGCAGGAGGAAGTGAGGCGAACTGTGCTCATGTTAGTAACTTTAATGACTCAAAACGCCTTACAAAATAACAAGGACTTGTACATCCCAAAACGAAACAAAACCGGAGCATGGAGAAACAGTACCTCTGCAGCGATGAATGCAGTGTCACGCAGGACGATTCAATGACTACCACTTCCGTGGTGCTTAAATACCCACATCAGGAAGTAATCAAGAATCACTTGCAGCTGCTCAAGCCTAACGGGAAGCCAGGAGGGACAAACGAGCTGGTCCTGACAGTTAGGATAGCTGCCTCTCAGTTCTGAGATTGAGGATTCAAACATTCCTGTGTTTTGGTCTTCCTGTGTGGACTTTGCATGTTCTGCCATGTTTTACGATTGCTGGGATAGAGTCCAGCACCCCTGCAACCCTCGTGAGATTAAGTGGCTCGGATAATGAATGAATGACTAGTCAAATTCGCAATATTTATTAACTTGATAAAATGAGTTTACTTGAAACAAAAAGAGAACTTAGTCATTTCAGTTCTCTATCTAAACTTCTGTTTGCGTGCCAAAAAGGAAGGTTGACTTTTGTACAGTGTATTGAAAAAGGGTGAAAAAAACAATAGTGTACTATATTATACAAACCCTAACTCTTTTACTGCCATTGACAATAATAGACATAGAATCCTGTGGTTCTTTCCATCCTTATGCTGTGAATTTAATTGAGTTTCTTGCCAGTAGCAGGTCAATCCATTTTAACAGGGAGGGTGCACAAATGTTTTTTTGTGGCTTGCCCTCCATGTTTTGAACGTCTATTGTTGTCAATGGAAGCCAATGAAGCCAAGCTGAATCTCAAGGATATCAGGAGGGTGCTCAAACAGCCTTTCGTGTTTTAGAAGTACATAAGCCGGTCCAACATTGTCCTCCAAAACCTTCATGCAGGTGACTATCTCACTTCTCTTGTCATCACAGGGTATATAGTATGTTTATCTTTATCTGTATGCACTTTGACCGAGAGGCGATTTCAAGGCAGGCAAGGGATGAATGGCAAAGGCTTTGCATTCTCCTGGGGGTACCACTCCTTCTTCACTGTCCCCATTGTCAGGGAATGCATCTTGACATTAGCCACAACCTCCTCTTTCAGTCAGGGAACCACAATGTAGACTTTCATACATTCATATTTTCTAGACTTACATATTTTCATAACAGTGTCTGTCTGTTTGTCTGTCTTTCCACATGGGTCACATCATTCTAAGGGGTTAATATTGTTCCACAATCTCACAAGAGGATGTCACTCATATATGTCAATCTTAGTAAGAAACTTGTTGAAAATATGTTCATTTTGTTTTATTTTAAACACTGCATCTGGTCAAGGTGCTTCCGTGAATCTCATAAAGGAGTTTTCTCCTCAAAAGTGTAAACAGTCATTTGAATTCATCTCTGCATTCTAGAAAATATATTTTTCTTTCCAATACTGAGTTCCCAACTACCCATTCATGCAAAGAAATATGTCTTTTAGAAGCAGACATATTCAAACAAATTCAGGGTCGAACTATTCACTAATACAGGTTGTTTTTTCTCTATGAAAGTTTTTTTTTCAAGAAAAACCTCATAACATTTCAACTTTTAAATGTCACTGCTATCTTCTTACAACTAAATGCTTGCAAAATGTGATTTAGAGGTTCTTTTGTTGGTCCCAGTGTCTGTTGTTTTTGTCCCTGGTTTAATCCGTTTTTTGGACTTCCTTGTCAGATGCTCTTTTTCTGGTAGATTTGATATTTCAGCATGAGCAAATATATAAAATATTAAATTACTGTAAAGTGAATGCTGTAAAAAACCTCGTGCAAAATCCCTCATTCTTTATTCCAGCACATATTGTCTGTTTAAATGAATGTAAACACGGTATCGTGTTTTTTTAGAGATTTCCGAAAGCGCTGACGAGGAACTCCATTTCAGCATGCATTTAAAAATTTGCACCTGTGGCATGGTCAGGTTTAATTTGAATGAGTTCCATTTTGTTTTTTTCCCTTGTTCGACTGAGATTGAGTTGTTTTATTTCTTACCTATTTATTTTGAAGGGATTAACTGCTGCTTTTTCCCCCCCTCATTCCTTTGTTTCAGTAAAGGGACCCGGCAGAAAGTTAAGTCTGCCCACAGATCTTAAGACCGATCTTGGTACGGTAGGCGAAAGCCAGCAGTTTACACGTATTTTCCTTTTGAGTCATTGGGTTTCTACCTTTGTCATGTTTTTTATTTAGGCTTTTGTGTTGCTTTCTTCTTCTTTTTCCTTGAGTTCTTTTCCCTGTCACTCTCTCCTGTGGAACTTGTTCATGAGACGGTCCATTTTCTTCCCATCGGTGTTGTTTAATTTGATTTGATTCCTCATTTCTTTTACATTTTGCAAGTGTTTATAAAGGTGACTTGTAACCCATAACTCTTTTTTCGACATGAAGCTCTTTATCACCTTATCGTGACTGACCCATCCGCTTATTTTCTGCAACCTTTCCTCCATTGACAGCGTTGCTCGACAGTGATTGGATCACACGCCGCCTTTCTCATTGTAACTGGATCATTTTCTTCTTTAACAGCATTGCAGCAAATCAACGTTCTCATACATGTCTAACTGCATCTACATCATTGAGGGTTCCCTTATGCTCTGCTTCTGAAGTCTTTAAACTTTTGCTTCTTCAACTACACAAGTGCCTATATATTCAGATGCTTTAACTTGTTTTGTTTTTTGCAGGCTATAAAAAATTAACTCATTCACTGACATTGACAGCAAAAATTATATATGTATATTCTTTTGTGCTCCATTCGGTTAGTCGATCCGTGGCTGGAAATTAAATCTCGACAAGTACATGTTGCGCAGTATCGCCACGTTATTTCTTAGTACTCCCTAATCTGGATAACATTATTTTAGTGCCGTATCAGAACGAGTGATGTCCCGATCCAATACTCAGTATTGGTATTCGCGTCTGATAGGGCTGTATTTATAGGACAGTATCTGATTTTGGAATTCGATCCAGTAGTAGCATGAGTTTTCAGTACCTTCGAGCTTTTCAACTATAGTAAATCGAACTACTGAGCAAATATGTCTGCTGAGTGGGAAATCTTTTCAATAGAAATTAATAATGCCAAAAGAACCAGCAGGGTGATTTTATTTCTAAAAATATTATTTATAGTTTTATGGTTACATTACATTTTGCAGTAATGTTAGAAAATGGACATTTTTGGCATTGGCAAAACATATTGTAAAAAAATCAGATCAGAAATGAAATGCAAAAATCCGCATCGGGACTTCCCTAATCAGAAGTATTTTAAGTAACGGGGCAACATTAGCCATTAATATGTAGTCACTCTTTTCATCCTTCTGCTATGAATTTAAATGAGTTTTTCACTAGTAGAAATTCAATCCATTGGTTTAAAAAAAAACTTTCCATTGTTTGGTTAGATTCAGCAGAGACACATTATATTATTATATTATATTATTATATTATATATTTAATGTTAACATGAATACTAAATATAACATTTTTTCCATATGAGCAGGAAAATCAATTCCATGAAAGTGACATGCCTAACAATGTCTCAATCTTCTTGATTTTAATTACCATCATGCTTTATGACAATTGCAAAGTTAATTTGATATATGTATGTATATATGTATAGCTACCAAATTATGCTTTCATTTGACTAATTGATGTCACGTCTTTCAAAGACAGAACTTATATACTTCACTTCACATTCACGCGTCATCTTATTTTAATGAAGCTGAGCACCAAAGATCCTGAGAAGAATGAGGTTTGACACCATACAAAATATTTTTGGCACAATTTCACCAGACATAAACTAAGGTCGCAAGCCCTGCACGCCCATGGGGGAAAACTGCGTGAAGCTGCAATGCCAGTAAGTAGCAAAGGAGGCAAAGCACAACTATCATAATATTTCATACACAGCACTGCGGCATTTTACAATATCCAGTACTTCCTTCAGGCTTTGAGATGAGAAAATACACTCTAGAAACTACAAAACAAGCCTGTTTTGTCATCCTTGTTACACTGTAAAATAGCTTTGTGTTATCTCTGTTTCTTCTCCCTGTGCATACGTAACTCCAGTCCTAAAACATTTGTTCGCCTTTTCCTCTTACTACCATATATCCTTTAACACCGCTTGCTCTTGTCATGCCGTAAAATATACCAAATATTAGTCATCACAAGTCATGTACTGTTATAGATTTGAATTTCCTTCCAATCAAAACTGTAAATTGGCCCATTTTATCCTTCACAACAAACACTACATGACTTATGTGGACAGATATTGAGGTATGTAACGAATGTTGGAATGTGACATTTCTTTCCTAATGCTTTGCCGTTATTACAGATCATGTCAATGGACATTGCACTAGCCCCACCTCCCAGCCCTGTTCGGCGGGGAAGCCTCGTGTCCCGATGGGTCCCGAGGGGCCACGGCTTGCCCGCAGAGGCCCTGGCCGGCCGCCGTTCCGCAAGGCCCAGTCTGCTGCTTGCATGGAGATCTCTTTGCCTGTGTCCCACACTGAAGGTGTGTGCTTGTCTTCCCAATTCCCACCCTTTAACCTCTCTAACGTCCCTTTACCCCCAAATCGTGCATGCTATCCTCGCACCCTGGTGAATGGGTTAAAAGACCATGCTAATGCAAGTTTGCAGCATTGGGATGCATTAAATCAACCTTTTTCATTTAATAAACAGTTAATTGAGCCCCCCCCCAAAAAAAAATCTTCCTGGATAAGTTAACAAATGGTAAGACTTTATGCGCTATTGCGTATTTTTGACGATTACAGTGGTACCTCGAGATACGAGCTTAATTCATTCCAGGACTGAGCTCGTATGTCGATATTCTCGTAACTCAAACGAACGTTTCCCATTGAAATGAACTAAAAACAAATTCATTCGTTCCAACCCTCTGAAAAAAACACCAAAAACAGGATATTGGATTGGAAAAACATTTTTATTTGTTCTAATTCGCCATCTATTAACAAAGTATCAAATAACTAGTGGTTTAATAGGGTACTCGGTCGTTTGGTCGCTGGTCTTTTGGTCGCCCGGAAGGTATATTTAAATCCTTGCTCAAATTCCCTAAATACAAACTGCAAATTATTATTTAGTCATACTTAATGCCCTATTAATTATTAGGCTAAAGAAAAGCTCAAAATTTCCCGTAATTTTATTGTGTTTTGTTGGAGAACTTGTTAAGACCCTGACTGACGTCCCTTCCTAAGGGGACAACTCATGTACATATGTACATAGAAACTCTTATACACTCGCACGTCGGCTCAGTGAAACTGCTCATGGCCATTGTTGGCTTTTATTGATGCGTAGACCATGTTGTTTTACCTTGTTTTGTCGCCGGTCTTTTGGTCGCCGGTCTTTTGGTCACCCGTTGTTTGGGTCTGGGCGACCAAAAGTCCGGCGACCAAAAGTCCGGCGACCAAAAGTCTGGCGACCAAAAGACCGGCGACCAAAAGACCGGCGACCAAAAGACCGGCGACCAAACGACCGCACACGGTTTAATAGTATACTAAAATGTGTTTAATAGAACTAAAATTAGACGGATTTCGTGGAGGGTAGAGAGAGAGGGCCATGATGTTCTTATGAGCAGCATCTCGCGTCCGCTGTCTGCTTGTATATCAAAATGTGTCTCGTATCTCAAGATAAATATTTGCCCGAAATTTTACTCGCATCTCGAATTGCTCGTATGTCGGGCCACTCGTATGTCGAGGTACCACTGTAATTAATCCTACGTTGTAACAAAAGAACACTTGACATGCTAACTTGATTTTAAGTACACTTAAATCAAGTTCCCAAGTTGACTTGTGTTTTTAAGCATAACACACTTTATCGTTAATGGGGTTCACGATTCCTGCTTGGAGCAATTTGTTATGCATTTACTTAACCTGAAGTCCAGAGAACATAACATTTTCAATTCATACGACTTAGCCGAAATCCAGTTTACTTAAATCGTTGAATTCAGATGACTTTTTTTCCATCAAAACAGAAAAATGTCATTGAAATGATTTCACATGAAATGTGTGTTTCGTGTCTCTGCTTCATGAAACCTACTTTGTGCAGCTTGCATTAGCATCAAAAATCAAAATAAGTTATGGGAGGAATGCAAGAAATATTCTTGCATTTGTGTTGCTTGGATCAACCAATTTACAGGCTTGAAATACACTAAATAAAATGTTTTTTTTTAATACATCAAATACAAAGGGGCTGAAAATTACCTTTCCAGATGTAGCCGTAGGAAAGTTCGTTAAATTTGTTGTTAGAAATTAATTGTGGATTGTTTTCATGCTGCCTTGCTCATTTATTTCAGTCGTTGTTTAATCACACACGAAAACCGAATGGGCGAAATGTTTGACAACAACATATCAGTTTCATGAAAAAACACAAATCCAGCCAGGTAGTTAATTACTATAATTGTCTATAATCGCTTGAATTGACTCACAGCTCTTGTCTCTTACCGTATCCTAGTTCTTAAATACTGGTGATAATTGTGATCATAGTTTACATTCCTTGTGTACTGTTTGTGTCATTTTTTGAATGCAATTGCTTAAATGACACAATCTGGTATTTTCCTTCACAACCAACATTATTCAATATGCATGTCCATACTATATATAGAATAGGAAGTTAGCTATTGTTTGGCAAAGATCAAACTAATTTTAATTTATTTTTACAAAATCTCTGACATTCTTTTCATATCCGTTCAGGTTAGACACAAGCTCTCTTTTGACAAACTCGCTGCATGCCTGACCACATTTTAAAAAGCTTCCTATGGCGTGCGCCCATAAAAGAGATGAATAGAAGGACGTCAAATTTGATTTGCACCCTGGTATTTTGACATTTTCCCTTCCCTCTTTGTATTCACACACTGACTTTGATTCGCTACATATTTGATTGAAGTGACCCAGCAGGTATTGCGGGTGTGTATGCGGCCCCTGTACATGTGTGCGAGTGAGTGCACGCTTATGCAATTATTTTTTCAGGCTTGCAGCTCTCTTCCTTAATGGTAGAAAATTACAAGCTAATTTAAAAAAAAAAGTGTTTTTTTTCGGGGGGGGTTGAGTACAATCTAGCCCAGGGGTGTCAGACTCGGGTTGGTTCGTGGGCCGCGTTAACGTCAACTCGATTTCATGTGGGCCGGACCATTTTAGATATAATATTTAGATTTTTTTTTACAAATTGATTAAAAGAACTGGATTAAAAGCCCTGAATATTCATTTTTTTCTAGATCTAAAACAATGTTTATTTTAGCTTTTTTAAATATAATTTTAGATTTTACAAAAGGATTTTTGAACTAAAAACACAGAAAAAATTGATTAAAAAATTACAATTATTTATTTAAAAGGGAGAAAATAATTAATAAATTAATATACATCAATACTCTTCATTTTAATTTGATCCTAAAACAGAAAGTCGGCACTCATGATTTACTTTCCCGGCCCACACAAAATGATGCGGCAGGCCAGATTTGGCCCCCGAGCCGCCACTTTGACACATGTGATCTAGCCATTTGTTTAAGAAATTACTGGCTAAATGGCCATATTCATTGTGTATTTTAAAATTCAAATTGGTAAAAGTACTTAGTTTTGAGAAATCATTTATAACTCCACATTCTCCCCCTGGACCCCCGACGTGTTCTTGCTTGATGATTAATTCTCCTGTATAGCACTTCTAGTTGGATACATTTAGTGGTGAAGTGAATCTGTCTCTCTGGCCATCTTTGTTGTGAACGGCTTTCACAGGTAGTGGAAATGGAGATAAGAAAAGGGTATAAGGCTAATCACAGGTTAGTGACACATTGGATTAGACAGACGTGAAGAGCATGATATTGAGTCAGGTAGTAGAATCACTGTTAACAAGCAACGTGGCTGTCATTTTGTGTCTATTACATCTCAACACTTACCCTGATGTGTAGTGCAAGGTTATAATGGCTTTACATGTTTCATTCTAGTTTAGTTTTTTTTTTTTTTTATAATATTTTTTTCTGAAATTGAATTTATTTGAATCAGTTTTTATAATGAATTTGTTAGTTTTTATTATTTTTTCTTAGTTTCACTTTAGTTGCTATAAGTGTGAATATTAGTATTAGCTCCAATTTTTTTTGACAGGTGCAAATTTTGGGGGGGATTTTGTTGACGTGTGTATATAGGGTAAATGCAAAAACGAAATGATTTATTTTAATGTTGTAATTAGTTGTGTGAGCATAAAATACAGTTTCTATTAGTTATCATTTTCTTTTGATCATAGTTTTATACATTGAGTTAGGGATTAGCGTTTGTCAATTTTTGTGATCCGTTCTTTATCATTTACAATAAATATCTTAGTGTAGTGTTGTGCTAAGGATTCTACTATTCAAAACCAGGACATTCCAATGAACAAAACTCACCTAGACCAAAGTTAGACCAAGACTTTTGAGAAAAAAACTGAAATAAACGCCTGTTTTGGTTTGAGTGGATTTTGGAAAACATATTTTTTAAAGCAGTGGTTGCTAGTGTGTCTGTAGGTTTTTGATAGGAATTTTTTTTACCATTGACGGTAATGGAAAAAACACATTTAAAAATAAGCAACAATGATTTTAACCACACAGTAACTTTGGCGTAAACAACAGTCAAACTAAAAAAACAGATCTACAACCTTGCAACAGTTCTACTCGCTAATGTTATTGAAGGTAATAAACATCTAATCCATTTGAACCGCCATCAATGGCCCTGAATCTTGATAATTGAATTCTACACATTCTTGTTCAAATGGATTGTACGTCTATCGCTGTCAATTGCGGTGAACAAGTTGAGAATGTCTTTGTTTTTTTAATTAACACTTTTTTTTAGACCTAACCAAATGTGAGGAGATTTTAAATGTGTACTCATAAGAAATCAACATGGAAAATGAGGCGTAGCTTGCACTCCCCCGCATGTCCTGAGTGTGAACAGATGCTTTTCAGATGAGGCCATAACATGTGCACTCATCTATTTGCCACATTTGGCGATGTTGTTTATCTGTCATGCTGCCTTACTACAGTGAAGAGCCAGCAGGATCACTGCAATAATTGAAGGTCAACAAGCAGTGGTAGAGAGGAGGCTGATGTTAATGAGGCCGGCATGCCAGGTGAAAAGAAAGACGATGAAATGGCAGTGGAGGCTCGACTCAATGGACAGATTCTATACCTTTTAGCTTTAGATAATCATCTTCTTCGATAAAAATTCCATCAAGGATATTAAAGATGTTCAGGCCCAGGTTCTCATAAAGATTTATGCACCTTTAGCAGTTTCCATCATATTTGATGGACATCTGTTTCTGCAGAAGCACATTTTGCTGGAAATATTTGTAGGGAAAAAACGCTCTCAGCAAATAAAAAATAATAATGAAAAAATGTGATATATATATAATCTATTCTAGCGCGCCTGTGTCGCGTTTGTAACCTTCATATGTTTTTTCTTGTTTACCTTCTACTGCGAAGTCCCTGTAGAAGTGCACATATTTTTTGGGCTTGTAGCTTACTGAAATATTAAAAAAAGCGATAGCACAGGGTGATTTGACTCGGTGACTGTTTGGCCAGATGCTGAAGAAGCTTTCAAACCACAGTCAAGTGTACACCCACACACACATGCATGGCTGCATTTTAAAAATTGAAAAGCTGGAGGTCTGCTATTTTCTTGCTATCTTTCTTTGGATCACTCAACACACATCGAAATTGATTTTGTAGCATACCAAAGACCAATGACCAAATTTATTAAACCTCCAATACTATATTATTCAGCAAGGAACCATTTACAGTTCAGTAATGAACAATGGACCATAAACATATATTTTGGGGTGGAAAAATATGAATTTTCTTTTTAAACAAAAAAATTAAATGAAAGAAAAATGTTTTTATCTTATTGGCGGCCATTGTAAAGTGATCATACACCATCAAAGGCAGCCAATAAGTTAAGGAATATTCATGTATTGGATTAAAAATATTAGCCTTGACATATTTCAGAATAAAAAGTCTGGAACTTCACAATCAAAACTTTGGTTTCATAAAGATGTTGTTCAGACCTTTCGAAAATTGAAACACTTTACAAATTTTTACATCTGACAATCCCAAAACGTGATTAGTTGTTTTTCCGAAAGAGAACCTTCAATGGAAACTCTGCCCATATTTTTGTATTATCATTTTATTTTGAGAAAAGGCTTAATTGGTATGAATGCTTGCAAGATATGCCTCATTTATTTAGATTGTTACATCCTTCTTTATCACCTACCTGGGACTAATTTGCTGAACTCTAGCTCCCTTTAAAGGCCCTGTAATATTGTCCCTGTGTGCCGTAGAAGTACCACAGTGCCTGGCTTTCATTAGCCAGTGCTCACTATGAAAAACTTTTCTCTTTTGCTCATATACAACAGTGTGGTCATGATACCATAATTGGACATGAATGTAAAAATCTTTTTGGGGGGTTTAATTCTACATTACTGTTAGCTAGATGAGTTATAAGATATGTTTGATCCATTTAAAACAGTCATCATCAATGTTCCCTCTAAGCTGCGTGCGTGCGCAATTGCGCACTACTCTCGTCTTCTCTGCGCACAGCAAATCATATGGAGCGCACAAAATAAAATCCCAATTTTTTTTTTAGCTGTGAGGCCGACGCGCGAACCACTCATCCGCCGGGCCGCCCATTCATAGATATTAATCATTACATTTTATTATTACTAAATCATTTATGTGTAGTAGACATACACCTGCTTATGGCAGGTGTGATACTGGTGTGTGCCCATAGCGAGCAATGATGATGTTGCTCACACCGGTACTAAGTGTGCTCAGGGAGGTTGTCTTTCTGCCCAGACAAACTAAAAAATTAGAGGGAACATTGGTCGTCATGCAACAGTCCTGTATGGAGGCTGCGAATATGCACGCTGTGGCAATATTAATGATGTGAAGAAATATATTTAGATAAGCAGATGCCACTGAAACGATGTTTGGAGTATTGCAATACGTAAATAAGTCTCACTTTCTGTTTACTGTAAACATTTCAAGAAACCGCTCCAAACTCAGCTGCAATTTTTTCTTTCTTTTCCTTTCCTGTCATTCTCTGGCACAACTGTTTGTCTTGTGTTTCTTGACTGGATGGCTACGCTTGTTTTGTATTCGTTGCGTGTGCGTGCGTGTTCGTATGTTTTGTCGGGGCGTTTGGGGGCCGGTGGGCTGCTTTGTCCTATGTTGTGGGGGACGGTTAGGTTATGCATCCAGGAGGGCAATGCTCCAGCAGTTACATGGAGTCACAATGTACTCTCACGACGAACACCACACCGCCACCCCCTACTGCTGGAGTGACAGAGGTAAGGGGACTTAAACCACTAATGCGTGCTTATTGATGAAAACGCCTGTCTTTTTTTTATCAGTATGTGCCGTTAGTTCCATCAACAACGTGCCTTAAAAATGCTTCCATGCCTCAGTGGGTATGTGGTGATGCTGTCTTTGAGTGTATTTTGCAGCATACTGTACACAGGGGCAAACAGCCACTGCGCAATGTATACCCACAATCTTTTTATAGCCTTTGCACACATTCTCATATCACCTAGAATAGCTGCTAAGAAATTTCTCAAAATCATTTTTGATCCTGTTACGTGTCCACTAGGCTTTGCACCATCTGTAGTTGTTGTTACATAAACTCTGCACTCACTCACTCAGGCAGTACTGCTCATTGCCTGACTCTAAATAATTCAACCAGTGCTGTAATACAGAAATACTTTTAGGATGGATGTGTAGTGTGTGCTCAGAATCATTTCATCCTCTGCTCTAGGTTTTGAGATGCAGGACTGTCCAATTGCTATTTTTGTAGTATTTATTAGTATCTGAGTTTTTTTTGGTTGCTGTTAGAATTGCATCATTTGAGAAATAACATGCAAATCTTTCCACTCTGTTGAACAACACATTAGTATATGCTTTTTTTTCTGTTTGTGTGTTTGCGGCTGAATTAATTAGTCCACTAGTTAAAGACTTGACTTTACAGTAACATTTGAGGTTAGTTGACAAATTGAAATTCACGTACAGGGGACTTAAAACTAGGTTTTTGAAGTATAAGATCCTTGTTTTATTAACAAATGAAAATATGAAAAACACTGTACTTGCTTATCTGCTGCTTTCATTATAAAAAATAACAATCAAATGAAATCTGGAAGAAACGTCATAATTGAACACTTTATTATGCTGTAACAACATAGTAAATGGGTAAACTATGGAGAAAAAAAACATGATAGACAAAAACTAATATCAATATTGCCATCCACAGCCAAAAAAGTGTTCAAATTAACACTTAAAACAACAGATTTCTTTTTTCCAAACAGGAGGAACTGTTGCCCAGTTTAATTAATCATAGAGTTTTAAATCAGCTTTGACTGCAGTGTAGTTGACTCCCCCAAAATTACTTATATGTTCAACCCCTAGTCTGTGTGTGTAAGAATTAAATTTATTTTTTTTATCTATCCTGTTCCGCCCACAACATTTCATTGTTTTATGTGGTAATATGCCAGACAACTGTCCTAGATCTTTGAATTATCTCCTTGCAACTTTTCTCTCGCTTCTTCTTCGGAATTGTCTCTCTTCATACGTCTTTTTTGGCAACCATATTGTTCTTCTCTTTAGCATTTAATGTTGTTATAAATTCTTGTACAGTGGTACCTCTACATACGAGCTTAATTCGTTCCAGGACTGAGCTCGTATGTCGATATTCTCGTAACTCGAACGAACGTTTCCCATTGAAGTGAACTAAAAACAAATTAATTCATTCCAACCCTCTGAAAAAAACAGTATATTGGATTGGAACAGCAACACACTCGTAACAGAACAAACAAATTTAAAAAACAGAACAAACAGAAAAAATGCAATGCTCCGCTCAGTGCTCGCAGAGACGTTACAAAAAGGTAGTTGCGACCAGAGATATTACACGAGGAGTTGCGGGGGGAGAGCCAGTGCCCCTGATGTTCTTATGAGCATCCAACGAGAAGTATTATATACTGCTCGTATCAGCGATCGCTCTGGCATTTGCGCTGAGTGACGGAAAAAAAACACTGAAGAAAATGCAGCGCTCCGCCCAGTGCTCGTAGATATCTGTTATACACGAAAGAGATGCGGCAAAAAAGACAGTGCGTTACAATGATAAACAGCCTCATGTCTTGGCCACCTGGCTTTCTCACATCTCGAAATTTTTCTCATATCTAGAGATAATTATTTGCTCGAAATTTTACTCGTATCTCGAAATGCTCGTATGTAGAGGTGCTCGTATGTAGAGGTACCACTGTATCTGCACTGTGCCTCATTTTAAATATCTTGTACTTCTCCCCTGCATTGTGTCTCTGCATTGTTTTTATCACTCTGGTGGCCGCCGCTGATACAGAGAGCCGTGAAAACTCCTTCAGCCGCTCACGCAGCTCCAGTGTGTCCAGCATTGACCGAGACACTAAAGAGGCAATCACCACGCTGCAGTTTGGGGAGTCTTATGGACGAAAGAGTGACACTCTGCCCACACCATGTCTGTGGGTTGGGACTAGCCTTGGAGTGATCTTGCTCATCCCCATGTCCATTCCTACAGACCAGGAGGAGAGGATGGAAGAGACCATTACCATTGGTCCCTGTGGTAAATCCAGTTGACAAATCATTTTTCCCCATTAATTTGATTGCCCCATTTCTTTCAGATGGAAAAATATAATTCATTTCAGATTGTTAAAAGGCTTCTTCAGTAGCTTTTTTTCCCGATTCATAGGGAAAAAAATATTTACTTACTTGCTATTAACGAGATTTATGGTTTGACAAAATTAGACAAAAATCTACCCTTACACTCATTTCCAATTGCACATCAAAAAGGCAATGTTTGCATTCACATCTGTTGATTTTGAACTCTGGGCTTAAAAAAAACTCGATTGGCTGACATATTTTTTACTAGAAACTTTCCGGAATTGGCTTAGTAATATGCCCAACTAATAGGAAGTGACCAGTAAATGCCCTAAAACTTATAGGAAGTGACCATAACGTGGTAACTGTTAATGTTAGCACGTTAGCCACACAGTTCTTAGATCGAGAGTTTGATTCCAGGACCTTCCTGTGTGGAATTTGCATGTTCTTCCCGGGCTTGTGTGGGTTTTCTCTGGGTGCTCCGGTTTCCTCACAGCTCACCAAAACATGTAGCATAGGCTGGTTGAACACTTAAATTGTCCCTCCGTATAAGTGTGGCCCGCCTGGTGCCCAAAGTCAGCTGGCATAGGCCCCAGCCCTCCCCACGACCCTTGTGAGGATAAGCGGTACAGAAAACGAATGAATGACCTAAACGCAACAGGAAGGGACCCAAATTCAACAGGAAATGTCCCCAAATGAATAGGAAATGACCCAAAATCAACGGAAAGCAACTTGAAAGTACCCCAAAATAAACAAGTGATACAAGATCAATAGTAAGTGACCCCAAAATGCCACAAAATATACAGAAAAATTACAGTGAGTCACATTGAGCTGCCCCAAAATGAATACAAAGTAACCAGTAAATGTTGCACAATTAACAGAAAGTGAATTAAAATCAACACTAATGCCTCAAAGTCAGTTGGAAGTCACTCAGGGTAGCTTATTGACTAAAAGAGCAAAGCATTCCCACACAATTTCTTTAGAAATTATATATTCTTGTTTTAAAAAAATCAAGGCCAAAACTCCAAATCTTCAGCATTACAACTTGAAACATGAATGTTTCTGTTTTAATGTTTCCACTATATCCTTGTTTTGTAACATCTCAACACCAATTTTACAGGAACCATTTTAAATTGTCAATTTAAAGACCCCCATAGTAGCCTAAATAAAATAAAAACACACATTTCACAACTGAACAAGGTAGAAGAAAGCTTTTTACGTAAAGGTCACAGATTTAAGCATGGCTATTCTTGATGTTCTTTTTCAGGCCGTCTTGGTTTGTTGTTAGTTGATAATGTCACACAGACTGAAATGCCATCCTACTTCAGGGTACATCTACTACTATAATTGGAACTCTGTTTGTGTCCTAACAATTGTTCCAATTCACTCTTTTTTTAATTCATCACTGCAAGTTTTTTTCCATTTTTTTCTTTTTTTTCTTTCTATTTTTATATAGTAATTACTGTAAAGCTCTCGTAAAGGAACGCTACAGTAGTGTTTGTACTTCTCAGCTATTCATTGAATTCTACCGGAACAATCAAACTCAACCACAATTTTGAAATTAAAAGTGTTTCTATGTATTCTTTCTTCTGTTCCTGGCGACTCGCCCACATTCTCTTAGGTGCAGTTCTGATGTTAAAAGGCTCTGTGTTGCGCTTTGGCTTCTTAGACTGCATGGGTGCACTTATTCAAAGCCCCCACGAGGTTTGGCGTGATCTCAATGCGCCAGAAGACCCCGACCGACCACGAAAGCGCAAGCTGGTGCATTTCTCGTCCTCATCATCCCAGGACACCTGCGGAGATGGACATCTGGCTATCGTGTGTTCCGAGAGGCAGGCCAAAGTGTTCCTGATGCCCTCACAGTCTTGCCTCTTTGTCCACAACATCACAGAGTCATCATTTGTCTTGCGGGCTGATTTGGTTTCGGTGTGTAATAGTGCGTGCCTCGCTTGCTTCTGCGCCAATGGACACGTCATGACTCTCAGGTATGAAGTCGTAAACGTTGGTATTCGTGCAAACCTAACTTACCCGTAAATGTGGCATTCTAAACATTGCCATGTTGATTGCATGGAATATACAGGGGTACCTCTACTTACGAATGTCTCGACTTATGAAAAATTCAGGTTACGAAAAGCCTTAATGGGAAAATGTTCTGTTTTCACATCTGTCATACAAAATCACTAGACTTTGATCATTTTAAAGGGTTTAGTTGGTTGAATATTGACCATGGAATGAATTAGAGAATTTAATGTAAAATGTATTGTTACCACTTGGCGGCCCAGCGGATGAGTGGTTACCGCGTCGGCCTCACAGTGGGGGGACCTGGGTTCAAATCCAGGTTTGGACCTTTCTGTGTGGACTTTGCATGTTCTCCCCGGGTCTGCGTGGGTTTTCTCTGGGTACTCTGGTTTCCTCCCACATTCCAAAGACATTTATAGTAGGCTGATTGGACACTCTAAATTGCCCTTAGGTATGAGTGTGAGCATGACTGGTTGTTTGTCTCTTTGTGCCCTGCTATTGGCTGGCCACCAATTCAGGGTCTCCCCCGCCTCGGGCACAAAGTCTGCTGGGATAGGCTCCAGCACCCCCACGACCCTAGTGATGTTAAAGCGGTTCAGAAAATGAGATGAGATGAGTATTACCACTTATGAAACCACTTATTGGGTGCACGAACTTAAACCTTTGGCGACATAACGTTGATTTGAAAAATTAGATATTGAAATACTTGTTTTAGGTTTTTTTTTCATTCCTGTTGTCAAAACTTGAGTGTGAATGACTTTATTTTATAAATATAGTTGACAGAGTTTTAATTTTGAAGATTTTCAGCTGGTGGTGTGCCTTGACATTTTTGCTATGCAAAAAGTGTGCCGCAGCTCAAAAACATTTACCACAGAAAACTTGTGAAGAAATGCTTGGCAACCTACCAGACTAAAGCACTGCGGAGTACCTTGAAAGTATAATGAAAGTTCTACTGAAAAACATTTCTCCGTACAGTAACTGCTTCCTCCACACTGACAGCTTAAAATCATTTCTACATGAAAATATGCGCCGTTTACGTTGTGTTGTTCAGCCTAACAATGACAGGGGCCACTTACTTGCTTACTAATTAGCTTCTATTGTGTTTGTTTCCCACAGTTTACCCAGCCTAAGACCGCTGATGGATGTTAATTACCTGCCTCTGACAGACATGCGCATTGCGAGAACCTTTTGCTTCACCAACGGGGGACAGGCACTTTATCTCAGTTCCCCGACAGAGATCCAGAGAATCACATACAGCCAGGAAATGTATGACAATCTGCAGGTCTGTGAATGCAAATTACCCTGCTTAAATGGCATTCACTGTGTGCTATTATACAGATTGACTGCTCTTTTTATCTAACACTGTGGCCACTAAGTAGATAATGTCAACACAACAAAATGACCTCTCGCTTTCTGGTTTGGTGGTAAATGATTTAGGTCCGAAAAGTGCAAGCTTCTAGCTATATTGCTTCCCACTGGACCTTGGTGAGCCTAGGGGTGTTTGAAGAAGCTACTGGTGCAGACAGTAAAACCTCCCCGAGGCTGAGTGACGTCAGATCGCGATGCTATTGGCTCAAGGCAAACTGAGATATTTGAGCTTTGTTGTGATCGGGATATAGAGAGGCTTGGCTCAGAGATGGTCTAATCTTTTTAGGCTACTTGTCAGCAGAAATAGAGAGGGAGGGACTTTAGTGGGTTCATGTCTTTGATGTCTCTGTGATGGACAAAATCTTGGCTTCTCAGACTGCAGTATATATTTGTATGCTTGCCAATATTTTCAATTGTTGGCATTTACTCACTTAATGCAATTTACATTCAATTCATTTTACCACAGATATTTTGGGCAGTAAATGATCATGGGCTAAATTATGAAATAACAGTAAAGCCGTTTGAATACTATGAAGATTGGATTGGATAACTTTATTCATCCCGTATTCGGGAAATTTCGTTGTCAGAGTAGCAAGAGGGTGAGGATGTAGAAATAGGAAAGGCATTTTAGACATAGATAGTTAATAAGTAAGTTAATTAATAAATACATGAATAAATATAGAAATAAATAAGCGTGTTGCTGAAATATATATATATATATACATATACATACATATACATATACATATACACATACGTGTACATGCATGCATACGGTAGGTCTTAACTTTTGTACGCTTGAGTTTCCTTAGTTTGAGTGTTGTCAGTAGTAATATGCCAAAGTTATTGCAAGGGAAATGTGGAAAACTGTTCATTTTTAAAGCAGATCTTGATTCGTCTATTATCATTAATAGCAGATCATGAGTTAGAAATTGTGTAAGGATTATTCACAGTAAATACAAATGTTTAAAAAAAAATAGGAAAATGTTTAAAGACCAATTGCAACATGTTATTAGCTAGTTTTATCTCCTGAAATACCACTTCTGTAGTTTCTCTGAAGTGCTTTGTTGGCAGCCATGTCAGGCATGTAGAAACAGGGGAGAGAAAGGAAAAAATTAGTTTCTCTTAATGGCCAGATTTAAGTCAAGAGTGCCGCTGCTTTAGAGTGCCTCATTGTCCTACTATGAAGAGTTCCAAGGGGATCAGGTGGGATGTATTCCAGTTACCAGTCTTTGAGAGGTAGTTATGTAGAGTCATTAGAAGAATGCTTGTTGAAGTTTTCCAAGTTGTACTAGTGGTTTTTGACATGTTTTTCCTCTTTTTCTTTTTTACTTGACCATTTTTATTCAATCAAATTTAGCAGATTTTTTTAATGACAAAGTAATATATTACATTTTCAGGGCAGACTATTTTTGTTTAGGCAAAATCGGGAATTTTTTTTTTTTTTAAACATTTTGCAATGAGTTTATTTTTTATTTTTTTTATTATTTCTTTCTAGGCTTTGTGTGTGTTGCAGTTAGAAGAGTTGCTCAAAGGTTTGTTTAAATGACAGTGCCAGACTGCCATCTTGAGGCAAAGGCATGGGGAAGGACTCAGTTTATGATCCCTGCAGTAAAAAAAAAAGAATATTTGAAAATGTCAAATATAATAGAAAATTTTAGGTTAACTTTTTATAAGACTATTTTTGGTAACATGCCCTCATAAACACTAGCGTCCATACGTGACATATAAGCATTTGGTGTAGTACATGTGTTTTTTTTAATGAATCATTTTTGTTAATTGAACACAAAATCAATATGACCAAAAAAATGAAATACATTCCAGTTGTGGCCCCTTTAAAGTTGTTGAAAAGTGAATAAAATAGTATTAATAATAGATTTTTTTAAAATATTGTTTGTTTGCTTTTAATAAAAGAATAAAATTGAATAAACATTTGAAATACGTAAAGATAATATTGCATGCTGGCAGTTTAAAAAAAACATTTTTTAATTTAGAAATAGTCACATTTCTAAAATTGTGAATATAAAATGTAAAAAAAGAAACAATTTTAATTATTTTTTTAATGAATGGGTGGCCCAATGTAAGATTTTTTTTTTTTACCATGTCGGTCTCACAGTTCTGGGTTCGAGGGTTCGATTCCAGGTCGGTCCTCACTGTGGCTCCAGTTCCCCCTGCAACCCTTGTGAGGATAAGCGTTTCAGAAAATGACAACAAAGTGACAACACCTGAAACCATGTTATTTGTTCTATTTCTGTATACATTTTAACAGTTGTCTTTATTTATAGGAAATGCTGGGAGAGCTTTTTACACCAACAGAAACACCAGAGGCGCAGAATAGAGGTTTCCTAAAGGGCTTCTTCGGGGGAAATGCGCACACTTTCGACAGAGAAGAGCTCTGTATGTATTTCTGACCTTTTTTTTTCCCTTCACGTAAGTCACATGACACAACCTAATCCGGTAAATACTCTAGCTCAAGGGTGTCAGACTCGGGTTGGTTCGCGGGCCGCTTTAACGTCAACTTGATTTCACCTGGGTCGGACCATTTTAGATATAATATTTAGATTTTTTTTATTATAAATGGATTAAAAGAACTGGATTAAAAGCCCTGAATATTCAGTTTTTTATAGATCTAAAACAATGTTTATTTTAGCTTTTTTTTAATATTTTTTTTTAGATTTTACAAAATGATTTTTGAACTAAAAACACAGAAAAAATGGATTAAAAAATTACAATTATTGCTTTAAAAGGGGGAAAATCAGAAAATTTAATATACATCTATACTCTTCATTTTAATTAGATCCTAAAACAGAAAGTCAGCACTTATGATTTACTTTCCCGGGCCTCATAAAATGATGCGGCGGGCCAGATTTGGCCCCCGGGCCGCCACTTTGACACATGTGCTCTATCTAATCTGGCCCACAGTTGGAGAAGCATCAGCAGGAAAGGCTTCACGGAGCTTGGCCCAGCACATCCCTGGTCAGGGAGGGATGGAGGGCATGAAGGTAGCAGCGGGTGGGGCAGTGGGTGAGCTGGCCAGAGCCCGCATTGCTCTGGATGAGCGAGGTCAGAGACTTGGTGAGCTGGAGGAGAGAACTGCTCTCATGATGACCAGTGCAGAAGGTTTCTCCAAGCATGCTCATGAGGTAAGAACATTAAATTTGCGTACAACACTTATACAACAAAACTCCTCAACAATAACTATTTTGTGGGATCTTTTCACAGCTCATGTTGAAGTGCAAAGACAAGAAGTGGTATCAGTTCTAATCACGAGAGGCCAACTAGTGGGTTTCGGTGGGTTTTGTTCCAAGGCAGGCATTTTAACTACTTTTGAGAGCAGATAGGAGCGAGACGGAAGAATGACTTTCTATTAACGGCTTCTCAGCCAAGTGTGCGCCTTTGTCGAACAGTTAAGAGGACAGAAGTGGTCCTTGTTTGATCCTTAGCTGAGAAAGATGGGGAGAAACTGGATGGTAGCATTTGGAGGGCTGTATGTGTGTGTGTTTGGTTTTCAGGACCTCCCTGTGTAGATACTCAACAATAAAGAAATCAACAAGAAATGCATGAATCAAAAAAGGAATGACTATCAAAATATCAAACTGCCATATTAAAAAGCAGCATGCTTATACTTTAAAGCTACTTTGACAGGAGATTCAATTATTATTTTTTATTTAATAATATAGCCAACTACAGAAACTATTAAGAACTTTCTATTTTTTGAAATATTGACAAAATCTATATATATATATATAAATAAAAACAAATGTATACCTGCATCGCTATTAAGCCAAAACTTGTTTTTTTTCCTTTTTTCCTCGTTTTCCTTTTGTCTTTTTATTTTAAGCCAAATTTTCTGACACACTTCAAATGCACACTGTCAGTATAGTTCACAGATGAAGAAAAAACAATACAAAAATGTCATACCTGGTACTCTTGGCTGTATAATTGTTCAACCGAAGAGGGGTTTTGCTGTTAACTGCATAGTTTATATCAAGTTTCCATTTGAGCTGCTGCTGCTACTTTGAAAATACAGTAAATTGATCAGGCTGTATTCAACTCCCCAACTGAAATCTAGGATTCAGAAATGTTTTTTGAGATGTAAGCACAGGCTTTGAGAAGAGTCCATATGTTTAGACAAACCTATATATATTATTCATGTGCCATAATAAAATAAGACGAGTGCAATCAGTGTGAAGTTAGTAAGAGCTAACAAGTGGTTGTTCTTATAGTTTCCGTTTACATAAAGAAGAGGCTGATGGATTGTAGAGGAGCATTCACTGGAGTCCAAAAAAAATGTTGTTTTGTTTCGTAAAATAACACTTAAGAGACTTATTTTCATGTCGTTGATTGAACCTTTGGGTCTTTAGCTTGACTTTTCAGGTTTGGTGGGAAATTAGAATGTGTGTGTGTGTGTGTGTGGGTGTGTGAAACTTAATTAAATGGTGAAAATACAAGAACAAAATACATTGATTCCCTGGCAAAGCCATTGAAAAGGACTACTACCCTCTCATATCTCTCCAATTCAGTTGTTACAAGTTGTGACTTGTGTATTTTCAGGATTTTAATGGACCTGTGTGTTCATAATAGTGATTGTTGCTGTCTGTGTGATGGCAGTGCAAAGAGGAGTTGGAATCACCATCCATTCAGCCAACTTCCTCATGAGGTGTTTATCAGTAAATCGTTCAGAAAAAAAACAGTATTTTTCCAGTACTATTCAGATGTGAGTCAGTAAAGATGTTCATGTGTAAAACAGCAGCAAGGTCAACTAAAGACAACTGTGTTATTTTATTTTATTCAATATTGTTCTTGATGATTATGGTATCCTCTTGTCGCAGTTTTATATTTGATGGTGATGGCCTCTCAAGTGGAAGGCTCTTGTATGTTCAAACAATGTTTCATGATACATGGTGGTGTATCATATTGTGATTGTGTTGTACATGTCGGTGCCATGCGACACAGGCCATGACTTAATGACATTGAGTGAAGAGGATATTTTGTACCTGTGTATTTGTCTGTATTTTAAAATGATCTGGAAAAAAAATCACACATTAGGCCTTTATGCACACAAGAATCAACACAAATTTATCACTGCGCCTTGATTTTGTTGATATCACATCTGCATTTATGTGCACAAACATACACGGAAGATACATGCAGAATGCAGACAAAAATAACTGCAGTGATGTCTTTTTGCATTGTTAGCCCTTTAGACTGGCTCCTCGGGCTAAATAAATTCAATAGCTGAGCCACCTACATTTAACAAATTCATTTTGATTCAATCAGACATCTTAAAATATTTTTTCGGTACCTTCAAATCAATTCATGACACAGTTTGAATGGCAGAAAAAAAGGTATGAAGAAAAAAAAAGTAACCTCAAAGGACAGGGTGTTTTATTTACTTTACATGTTTTTTTAATATATCTGTACTTTTCAATATTAGTTGAAACAAACAAAAACATGTTACATATGGGGTATTTTTCTCGATATTTGTTGTACCTGTCATTGCTGGTACTCTGAGTCTGTCCACTGATAATCTGTTGCTCTTCACAAAGTAATATCATTTGAAAAGAAAAAAAAAAGAAAAAAAAACATTTCTCAAGTTTTCTCGATGATGGCAGCAAAGTTTGTCTTATTTAAATGGATTCTACCACTTTTTCTTCTTAATATTATACTAGTGTAATAGAGATTACTTGACTAAATGAGCTGAACATATGTTGATGCAGAAGTAAACTGAAATAAACATGGATTGATGTATATTGTGGCTTTATTTTTTCACTGGTGCAATAGAAGTGTCTTTATTTGCAAACATAAAACCTTTTTCTAACTGTTTATACATATTAGATCTGCTCCATTTTGTCATACTGACACCAAACATTAATTAGCAATTTAAAGACAGCCATTCTAGCCCAAAATGATTAAGGTCAAATGAAAGTACTGGAAATAAGAGTAGATTTATTCATTTAAAATGATCTATTTTCAATCAATTTTTCAAATTGTTTATTTTTTTTGTAAATGCCAGAAATGCATTAATTTCACCGCATGTAATTTTACTGTATACTTGTGAGTAAAGTTTTTTTTCCCCAACACCCAGAGAGTTTGTTTAACTCAAACCATTAGTAAATTCGTTTAAATTATATATTTTAGACAAAGTTTAGAGGAATAATTAACTGTTGCAAGGTGGCACTCATTCAATTGCGCCGCCAACTCCGGCTTGAACTTTCTAGCTTTTTGTTTATGATTTCTATTAGTAAAATCAAGCCTCTCTTCCGGATTCACCTACATACCGATGCCTCATTGGGTGAAATGTTGACCAACCGGAAGGCTTTGCTCTTCTGGCCCCTCCCTTCTACCATAGGGATGTAACGTTTATCGACAAGCTAAGGATAAAGCTAATACTTTTAAGCAAATGACTACGATGTCCTCCTTGTTAGACACATTTAAACATTTAACAGTCCAATTGGCAGACTTCAAACGCATAGTAATCTAACAATTACTAGAGCGATTCTGTCATCCTTTGAATTATATATAAGGAAACCGCCGGACATTTGAAGAAACACAATGGCAAGTTAGAGCATCTTAACTACCGCAGAGACGACACTGGACGATCATGTTTCTCCAATTATTTTGGTGGTCGCTTTTTGGTCTGGTTCTGGTCCGACCCACTCGAGCAGACCCAGGACCAAGTCTTGCCAGGACTCTCATTTGGGGGCCCGGACTTGAGGCAAATATTGTCCTGCCAGTTCGATTTTTTTTCATCCAAGCAGTGGACAACTCGGGGAGAAAGTAAGTGACAACATTCAAGTACTATTTGCTGAAAAAACATGCTGTGTTTTATATTTAGACTGCTGTCAGCCTTCCACTTCAAATGGATTGGACGTCTACTTATTTAAATTCATGGATGAAGCTGGCAAAGAACTTGCATCACCCCTACCAACTTGGCCTCGGGGCTGCCATGTTGGTAGGGGCGACGTTTCACTCAAAGTCACTGGATTGACATTAAAATTAAGTCTGTCATCTCATTTTTTGAACCACTTTATCCTCATTAGAGTCGTGGGGGGTGCTGGAGCCTATCCCAGCTGACCCCGGGCTAGAGGCAGGGGACACCTGGAATCGGTGGCCAGCCAATCGCAGGGCACAAGGAGACGGACAACCATGCACACTCACACCCATACCTAGGGGCAATTTAGAGTGTCTAATCAGCCTACCATGCATGTTTTTTTTTAATGTGGGAGGAAACCAGAGTACCTAGAGGAAACCCACATAGGCCCGGGGAGAACATGCAAACTCCACACAGGTGGACTGACCTGGATTTGAACCCAGGACCCCAGAGCTTTGAGGTCGATTTTTAAATCTATTATTAACTTAGGGATTTCAAAGCATCTGCTGTTTACTCCATGGCCGCCATTGACGTTGTTAGACGTCCAATCCATTTGAATTGTGAACGCTCCCAGCAAATGATGTCATCAATTAGGAAAAGGCAACATGCAGAGATTTTTTTAAATCTGGTTGGAATTTGGTTGGAAACACTAGTTTTATCTCGAATGTGCAGCACTTTTTCTGTAGCCGGGTCACATTTCAAAGACTTGCAAAATGCACAAGTTGTCTAACTGTGCGCATTTCACAGTTATGTTTGAACTATCACATGTGCCTACGATAAATCTCGATGGATATATTTCGCTTCCTTGTAAAACCTCTCCTCAACTATACGCTCTAACATATCCAAGTCATTTTAATGTCCATCTCGGGACATTATCCAGGTGAATAGAGGTGCCTTATTTCAAAGCCATTATTGATATTGTCTGGCAGGCAAGAGAGAGACAAGTTGTAAATCTCTCCAGTATATAATAACTCGGCTGTTGAAATGAAGCCCATTGAATGAATGAGGAGACATAAAAAGATTTTCCCCTCAGGTGTAACATTTGAGACGGATTTCCTTTTGCGCATTTTATCCCAAACATCACACAGTCATCCTGTTGCATTTACTAACGACTCTCTTTAACTGATAATGTGTTGATGATAAACTGCAATCGAATTATTTCTTTATTTCTATATCAGGGTGGTGATGATTTACAAATATGGTGATATATCACATCACTTTCTACGTCAATAGGTTATCAATATTCTCCGACCAAATAAAAATATCACCCAGTTTAATAAAGAAAGCAGCAGGTTGCTACCAAAAATGTTCACTAGAATATTGCATCGAGATGTTAAATCTTAATATCAGGTATGAAAATGATCTTCAAGCTTGAACTTCACAGGAAATCAATATCAGAATCTCCTCTACAGTTTTATTTTGAAAACTGCAATTTTAATATCATCAATATAGCACCAAAATTCACTATCAGTCACGTACATATGATTTTAGCTAAGCTAACACACAAAACACCTGCGCCAAACAACATAAAAGTATATTCTGTTCTTCTCTGCAGTTTAACAACATCGCCAGGGGAGAAAACCTTTGAAGTGAAGATGATGTCTCCATCGGAGCATTTCACCCGGATCTGGATTCAGGTTCTCGATCGGCAAGATGGCTCTTTCCTGGTTCGTTACAGAATGTACGCCAGCTACAGAGACCTTCACATCCATGTCCTGCATGTGGACCAACACGTGGCTAAGTCTCCATACATTCTCAGAGGTGGAGTACAGCGGAAGCTCTGAGGTTGAATTTTTGTTATGGAACATTTTAGAATAGATCTTTCCATTTGTTCTTGGGTCAAACTGTTACCCGGGACGAGCATGCAAGTATAAATGTATGTTATTCCATTTCCTAATAATGACCATTTTTATTAAATTACTCCATCAGGACCAGTCTACCACGAGGCCTGTGACTGTCCGCAAATCGACGGCTCAGCTTGGCAGTCCCATATGCACTGTCCTCACTCCTTTCCACAGATAGAACGCGATCTGTCCCATTTTGCCAGCATAGACCCAGATCGCAACGATAAGGAGATTCCACAGCGCTTTGGGCAGCGACAAAGTCTCTGCCACTACACCATCAAAGATAACAAGGTTTGCACATTACATGTACCATATTTTCACGACTATAAGGCGCACTTAAAAGTCTTACATTTTCTCCAAAATAGACAGGGCGCCTTATAATCCAGTGTGCTTTAAATATGGAAAAAAAAAAAGTGTCATTCATTGAGGGTGCGTCTTATAATGCAGTGCGCCTTATAGTCGTGAAAATACTGTATACTGTATACTCGGTCCAAAAATGAACTTGAATTTATCGGCAATACTAATTAATCACTTGGCAAATTAGTACTTTAACAGAAGGCCTTTTTTATATTAACAAATTTAAAAAAGGTGTGAGCGTGTAAAATGTTAGTATTTGTTTTTGTCGAATAGCAATTAGCACCATGCCTGGAGCACTGTTATAACCAGGTGTTTTTTTTCCTTCAAATACCAGAAGAGCATTCAGGAGCGTTATTGTAATAGGAATACTTGCGCTCTAAAAGCACAGCTTTTTATTGTACTGCGATGTATCATCACTTTTTCAATCATTTTCAGTTTGTTTTATTATGCGGGGTAAACGCACATAGCAGAGATACGTTTTTTTTGTTCAATCTCGTTTCATATTTTCACGAAAGCTTTATGTGAATAAATGTTGAGTTGAGATAATTGTTCATACTGTTTAACTTAATCCATTTTAGATCTACGTTGAAACACTTGGCGAGCACGTAGGTTTTCGGATTTTTACGGATGCCATCCTCCTGTCACTTAGCAGAAAGGTGAGTTGGCTTTCATTACATCTGTGTGAAAATCTTTTCACATTTATCTTAAACTACACTATTATAAGGTGCTTAAGCCTTTATAGGACAATGTTGGTCATTTAGAAAAACCAAAGGCAAATTATGAACACTTTGCATATTCTAATCTAGTGTCTTACATGATGCCAAACACGTGTTTGTTTGTTATTTTTTTAAATGTTAGTATTGAATTACTGGCTTGCCATCAACAATGGTAGTTGTCAAAATAATTCAAACTGGCAGAACTACATGTAAATGCTATTCTTTCAATGTCTTTGGCGGTGCTTGATGTACAATCCATTTTGACTGGGAAGGAATTGAACATTTTTACCCCTCCCAGTCAAAATGGATGAGACGTCAGCAAACAATTAAATGAGTTTTCTATATAATGTTAAGTCCACTTTATAAAGTGTTGGTTTCCCACATTATTTTCTTCTTCCTTTAAGAGAGATACAAAACTTTGTATTTTGAGGGGTCTGGAAAAAGTTAATATAATGTTCTATTCTTTTTAATAGCGAAAGATGTGCGGTCAACGCCTCTATGACTCTACTCAAAATATCGTTGTATGTTTAGGTAAAGTTACCTGACTTGGAGTTTTTTGTAAACCTGGGTGACTGGCCACTCGAGAAAGGAAAACCCTCTCGAAATCTTCATCCTATATTCTCCTGGTGTGGCTCAAACAATACCAGAGATATCGTCATGCCCACATATGACCTGACGGAGTCAGTCCTTGAGACCATGGGCAGGTAAGCTGTCAATCATTCTCTACATGTGAGTGACGAAATTTCACAGCCGTCGTGTTTTCACATGCAATGAATAGAGTGAGCCTGGACATGATGTCGGTGCAGGCAAATACGGGACCACCGTGGGCCAAGAAGAACGCCACGGCCTTCTGGAGGGGGCGGGACAGTCGTCAAGAGCGTCTGGAGCTTGTCAAGCTGTCCAGGGCCCACCCCCACATGATAGATGCTGCTTTTACCAACTTCTTCTTCTTCAAACACGACGAGAATTTGTACGGCCCTCTTGTCAAGCATGTCTCCTTCTTTGATTTCTTCAAAGTGAGTGTTGTTATTTGACTCCTCATTTTTACTTAGATTGGATGGCGTGTGCTAAAGCAAGAGATCGGAATTCAATTAAATGTGTTATCGCAAATGCAGTACAGTGGTACTTCGACATACGATCGTAATCCGTTCCGAGACTGAGATCGTATGTCGAGCTTTTCGTAACTCGAGCGGACGTTTCCCATTGAAATGAATTGAAAACAAATTAATTCGTTCCAGCCGTCTGAAAAAACACCAAAAACAGGATACTGGATTGGAAAAAAGGTTTTATTTCTTCTAATTCGCCATATATTGACAAAGTAATAAATAACGAGTGGTTTAATAGTAATAAAATGTGTTTTAATAGATGTAAAATTGGACGCATTTCACGGAGGGGAGAGACAACGACATACATGGAGGCGGAGGGGGGTTCTGTTTGGGGGACTTTATCCACGGCACTCGTAAACGAACAAACAAATTTAAATTAACTTGGATAAATATATACAGACACACTCAAACATATGTTTAATGTAACTTTACACAAAACTGAATGCTAGTTTTGTCTTAATCTTTTGTTACCTTCATTTTCCGGGTTAGCGGTTTGCCACGCCTCCACCCTCACGTTCGCTATCGATGGACTGTTTGCTGTTGTATTTCCTTCAAAATATTCCGAAAATGATGCACACAAATGTTCTCACAATAGGATAACGCACGACCACTTGCCAACGAGAAATAGTCTTGAAAGAACGATCGCGGGAGCTCCTTTCCTTAGAAAGAATAACAGGAAATGCATTAACTGAGCTTACCCACATATTGATTGTGGGTAATGAAGTTTTATTCTGAGAAAGGGTGCCATTGCCTATGGGTGTTGTGTGCACGAGTATACTTCATTACCCAGAAAGCCCTCTTTTTTGCCCGCGCATGCGCATTGTGAGTTTCCCGGTCGAAACTCGTCTGAATAAATCGTTCAGTCCTCGTAGATATAGTAGTTATACACGAAAGAGATGTGGCAAAAAAAGACAGTGCGCTACAATGATAAACAGCCTCTCATGACATGGCCACCTGGCTTGGTCGCATCTCAAAATTTTAATCGTATCGCGAGCGAATTATTCGATCGAAATTTTTGTCGTACCACGAGCATGTTGTATAACGAGGTACCACTGAACTGTAATGGCTGTTAATTCTGTGAACAGGGTTTGTTCATGTGTTTTGTGTTTGTTTTGGCCTCAGTACAAGTACCAAATAAACATTGACGGCACCGTGGCAGCTTATCGCTTGCCTTACCTCCTGGCCGGGGACAGTGTGGTGTTCAAGCAGGATTCCGGCTACTACGAGCATTTCTACAATGAGCTGGTGCCGTGGGAACACTACATCCCGATCAGGGCCGACCTACGAGATCTTTTAGAAAAGATACAATGGGCCCGAGAACACGATGAAGAAGTCAGTTTTATTTGTTTTATCACTTTCATACTTTCAGTGGAATGCATTCATTTTTTTTCATGCTGCTGCAATTACTGTCTTTCAGGCTAAGAAAATTGCACTTGCAGGTCAACAGTTTGCACGCAAACGTCTTATGGGAGACAATATATTTTGTTACTATTACAAACTTTTCCAGGTAATTTCGGTTTGAAAAAATAAATAGAAAATTCAAAATAGATCAGACAAATATTCACGATAGTAGAAAAAAAGGAACCTTATAGTATTTAAGGAATACTGCTATCGCAATAGCTGGTGACTCACTTTCAGTTGTGATCGCCTCACATAACATTCAAAAAGTGCAGATTTCAGATGGAAAGCTCCTTTTGTTTTAAGCTGTTTTATTTGGGTTGTTGAAGTGAAATTTACAGGTTCCTGAGAGAAAACAAATCATTTATCACATAAAACAAATATTGTACATTGGATAAGAGAACTGTAGAGTGCATTACTATCTAATTGATCCTTCCAAGTTTTTTTTTACGAAAAAGGCAGTATACAACTCATACCAATTTTTATCCAGCTCTGTTTAATTGACTTTGGTCTACTTTAGGAATACGCTAAACTTCAAGTGACTCAACCTAAGATCCGTCAAGGCATGGAGCTGGTCGAACATCCCAGTGATGACCTCTTTCCATGTTCTTGCCTTCGGACACAGGTACAGGCAACACGATTTGATCCTTTTTTTTTCATGTTTAAGCTGTAAAATCATTTTCCGCACTCTCATTAAAATGTAGTTTGAATGTTTACAAATATTACATTTACTCTTGTTTGCTACAAAAATTATATCATTTTTTCCGCAGGTGAAAGATGAATTTTGACAGGACTTTTAAGAAGACCTTTGGCACAGCCAAGCGAACCATTTTATTTTTAATGTTAAAAATATCTTCCCATATATTTCCAAATGTGGAATCCATTGTTACAAATGTGCATTATCTTTTCTATACTACTATGCGTCAAATAATAAAATATTTTTTTTCTATTTTCAATATCTTGAATATTTTTTCTGTTACTGTAATTTCAACAATGACACATACGCTTTGTTAGGACTCATAGTACATATAATACAGTGGCGGTCCGTGCATTTTCTCGTAGTGCCTTCAACGTATAAATCCAACCCTCAAAAATTATTTTATGGCTATAAAACCTCTACTGCAGCTACAGCTGCGACACATAGAAAATAATCAATAAATCAATGCACAAAAATGGGGTAAAATCCACTTCCTAGCAGCATTTCATGATTAAATACAAATGCTGGAGCTTTTCAGACATTACAACCGGGCCGGTGATTTTCCCGGGAAAAGACAGCAATGAACGTCAATGGCGTACGGGCAAACGTTGCCCGAAAATGGGGTAAAATCCAGCCGAAAACAGCATGTATTGATTAAATACAAATACTGGAGCTTTTTAGACATCAGAACTGGGCCCGGAGTATCATTTCCCCAGTAAAAAGACAGCGATGAACGTCGATACGTCCATATACGTCCATGGTGAAACGGCAAAAAAATGAGGTAAAATCCACTTCCTAGCAACATTTATTGATTGAATACAAATACTGTAAAAGCAACAGTCTTGTTTAATGCAGCAGAGCCCGTAGAACTGATTGTGAAGGCTTTGAGGCAGATTTCTGATCCTGGCAACAAATAATGGCTGAAATGTGATTGGTTAAATGCTTCAATATGAAAACACACATCTGGAAGCAGTGCAACCGGGGGGGAAAGCAATGAAAGGAAGATAACAGACCATTTGGAATAATAAGTATTGAAACACAAAATATAATATACATATAATATATTACAGCTCCCCCCCACTAACTAATGCACGTTATGATGAAAACAATGTGTTTTTTAAGTATGAATGCCCAATCAACACGTATTTACAGCCCCGCCCCCGCCCCACCCACTGACTAATGCATGTTATTAAGAAAACAATGTATTTTTTAAGTATTAAAGTCCAAACAAAAAGCATTTCCCCCAGCCCCCCCCCCCCCCCCCACACACACACACACACTGACTAACGCACGTTATTATGAAAACAATTTATATTTTGTGTGTGTGTATTTTTAATAGGCGTGGCCGAGCTCACAGTTCAAATTGCCGACGTCAAACCCCAAAATGGCTGATGAGCCAGGAAGCAGCACGGACGTGCACTGCAGAGCAGCTCAAAAGTTACGATTTGCCGAAGAAAGCCTGACAAACTTCTCACAGGACGATGCAGCACATTCGGTACGTTGTCATTTGGGGATTCCGAAGCCCCAGTTCTCGTCTTAAGAGTGATAAGAGCATGATTCGTTGACGTGATGTAGCCCCCATGTGTGTGCAGACGGCAAAATGTTTGCAAACAAATTGGCTACATTGCGTCACCAATCGCTCTTTGTTAACAAGAAATCATTCCATTGTGTGTTTCAGTCCCTCAACGAGCACAGACTGCTGGGAAACATCAAGAATGTCGCCAAAACGACCAGAAAGGGGCATCTTGTCGACGCCATAACAAAGTGAGTCATTTTTAAATAGTTGCGATTTTCTCTATCCGTGTAATATTTAAACGTCAGCGTTCAGTATTCAAGGCTTTGCGCAATTGGCTCGTTTTTCATCATGATACATTCAACTTTTGAATGAAAACACGAACTAGCTTGGTGTTTTAATAGCAAAAACCTGTGGATATGTCACCCACACAAATGCCATTAGTGGACGTGTAAGGAATAAACAGTAATCCCTCGATTATCGCGGTTAATGTAGACCAGACATGGCTGCGATAAATAAACTGTAAAGTAGGGTCATCCCTATTGAATTTAATTTAAAAAAAAATACCATAGTGGCAAGTGTAGGAGTAGCTTCCGCTTGTCAGTTTCACATCTTTCTGAACTTACAAATAATGATCGCACATAGGCTTTGTCATCATACCCAGATAACTGCGTATGACGAAATTGGTAATTGGTACAAAAAATTCTGCCATGTAGTGAAACTGTGCACTCGAATAGATTACATACTTTTACCCTGTTAACTTTCTTAAAGACCTCCGGACTGTTTCATTTTTAGTTTTAAATGTGCTTTTGACAAAACCTAAGTGAGACATTTATTCAACAATAGTGCAGGTGTCATTTAAACATTTTTTTCCTCGGCATAAGAGAAACTGTAGCTTTTTGGATATTTATTTTTTAAGAATAAATGGATTTGTAATAATTGACTGGAAAAACTCAAGGCAGAAATGGGATTTATTTTATTTATTATTTTCATGTAATTTGTGCCTTGTGGGCCCCTGTCCAGTGTTTTCTATATTTCCCACCACATCAAGATCCTGATTATTTGTTTGTGGAGGAAAACATGAAAAATAGACTGGATAAGGGGCCTTTAAAGACTTGGATCATTTTTAGTCTCTCTGCAGCAGACAAAAAGAAAACCAGACCATCAGGAGTATGTCTAATATTGCCTTCTTTTGCAGTGTCTGAGTAATGGGTACCCTTTTGATGTTTTATAGAAAAAAAGCTAAATGTAGGAGTTTTTTAGTTAAATTTGACTTGATTAGGCCCTAGTCTGTATTTCTTTTTTATGTAACTTAATCTCTTGTGCCTTGACCCTTTTTTCTTTTCCAGAATTCCACCTAAGGGGGACAAGGTTTCCTGCCTATGTACAGATAGGCTGACGCACCCCCTCATTTCTAGGTGCTGGGTGTTACGCCAGAACCTATCTCCAAACTTTTTCAAAATAAAAGGTAAGACCTTGCGAATGGTTTTACTTAACTTTGTGCCTTGACCCCCTTTTTTTGTTTTCCAGAATTCCACAAGGGGGACAAGGTTTCCTGCCTATGTACAGATAGGCTGACGCACCCCCTCATTTCTCGGTGCTGGGTGTTACGCCAGAACCTATCTCCAAACTTTTTCAAAATAAAAGGTAAGACCTTGCGAATGGTTTTTTACTTAGTTCCTTGACCCCCTTTTTTTTTCTCCAGAATTCCACCTGGTGCCAAGGGGAGTGTCTTTGTCCATTTGAAAATGGATGAAGGCAACCCTGATTTTTCAAAATGCTGGAGGGCCTGGGCGAACCTATCAGTGGAGTTTTTCAAAATAAAAGCTCTTGTAAAGTATATATGGGTGTTATGCTAGAACCTATCTCCAAACTCTTTCAAAATAAAAGTTTTTCAATGTATACATGTGTTTGTCTTTATCTAACAAAAATGCAAGTAACAATGAGAGTTAAAAAAATTTATTTACAGGTAAACATTTCAACTTTAAAATACTTAGTTGGCATTACATTGAAGTGTTGATTGGAGTAGTCAGTCTTTGGTTTGTCCACCTGTAGACATAAGACAAGACTTTAGTTAAAGGTTCACAAAATAATTTTACACTTACAATTAATTTTTGTAAAATACACTTAGAAAATAAAATTAGGAAAAAATAATAAAAGCTGGGGGAATAAAAACACAGAAAATAAAATTAGGAAAAAAACTGGGTGTATATACACTGACAATAACATTAGAAGAAAGAAAATTTAAAAAATGGGAAAACACTTGTAAAATAAAATTAGGAAAAACTGGGGGTTAATACACTTGGAAAAATAAAAAAAAAGCTGGGGCAATAAACACTTAGAAAAAAAAGGGAAAACACAGAAAATAAAATTAGAAAAAAATGGGGGAATAAACAGGAAAAAGCTGGGGGAATAAACACAGGGTATATACACTTAGAAAATAAAATTAGAAGAAAGAAAATTAATAAAAATAGGGGAATAAACACTTAGAAAATAAAATTAGGAAAAAAGACAGGGTATATACACTTAGAAAATAAAAATTTAAAAAAGCTGGGGGAATTAACACTTAGAAAATAAAATTAGGAAAAAAGACGGTATATACACTTAGAAAATAAAAATTTAAAAAAGCTGGGGGAATTAACACTTAGAAAATAAAATTAGAAGAAAGAAAATTAAAAAAATAGGGGAAGAAACACTTAGAAAATAAAATTAGGAAAAAAGACAGGGTATATACACTTACAAAATAAAATTAGAAGAAAGAAAATTAAAAAACTGGGGGAATAAACAGAAAATATGAAAAATTGGGAATAAATACTTAGAATTCCTGCTCTAACATTAACTGAGATCCTTCTTACCTTAAAGATTTAGTCAAAGAGCTGTGGAAATGAATGGCCAGTGAAACATCATGATGTTTTAGGCTTTTATTGAATTTGGATTTTCAGAAGTACAGAGACACCATATGATTCAAGTGGACAACTTGCGAGGAAGATCTCTCAGGCCTGTTTCATGCAAAAAAATAGCAAAAGTTAGAATATATAGAATGGAGGTGGTAATGGGGTTTAGTTTTACCTTGATCTGGCCCAGTCTCCTCTTCTATAACCTCAATAGTGCTCTAGGCATGCTAGAAGAGCTGCATCTTGGTGCTAAACAGGGAAAATTTGCACACAAAAAAAGCACAAGTTAGCATATAGAGACTGGAGATTCAACAGATAGGCTTAGTTGTTTTTTTGGGGAAGTAGTTTTATCTTGATGCTAAACAGGGAAAACTTGATTTAACCAAGGTATTTGGGGGTTGCCAAACAATTACGGGATAGAGAAATCTTACAAGAAATTTAATAAACGATCAAAATAAAGAATGAAAATTAGTTAGCAAGTGCCAAGTGCTATTTCTCCTTTTCCAGACAAGGCGATTAAATATACAGACTGACGTTTACAGCTAGGACAAGGGTGTCAAACTCGGGTTGGTTCGCGGGTCGCAATAACATCAACTCGATTTCACGTGGACCGGACTATTTTTGAAATAATATTTTGATATTTTTTTCTATTTAAATTGGATTAAAAAAAACTATCGAAAGCCCTAAATATTCAGTTTTTATAGATCTAAAAAAATGTTAGTTTGAGCTTTTTTTTTTTTCTTGAGGGAAAATATCTTATAATTTGTTTTTCATTTCAAAAGGAAACTAAATATTTTTGGGAATATGTTCAATATTAGAGTGGAAAACAGATTTTTTTAAAATATATTTATTTTTAGATTTTACTAAATGCTTTTTGAACTAAAACACAAAAAGGAAAAAAATGGATTAAAAAACTACAATTATTGATTTAAAAATGGGAAAATGAGGAAATATACATGTATAATCTTCATTTGAATTTGATCCTAACAGAAAGTCGGCACTCATGATTCACTTTCTCGGGCCGCACAAAATGACACGGCGGGCCAGATTTGGCCCCCGGGCCACCGCTTTGACACCGGTGAGCTAGGAGAAAGTTGGCTTAATAGTTTTGTATATGGCGATTAAATATACAGACTGACGTTAACAGCTCGGAGAAAGTTGGCTTAACAGTTTTGTATAAGTGATTTTTTTTTTTGTAAAAACAGAACAATTACAAATCGGCAATGGGTGTTTAGCACTCGCAATGAAAACTTACATTACATACAACAAACAACAGGAACTAAGTCGTGCCTTCTAGAGTGAGCATTTACCCAGCAAACTGTCGGTTGATGACTCGGCGTTGTTTGATTAAATTTAAAGTCTTGCCACACGACTCAATAATGGAGAGAAAACGGACAACATACTTTTTAAGTCAAATAGTGTGACACTAACGCTAATGTTAACTAGTACCATACAGCAGAGCCGGTGGGGAAATGAAGCCCAAACTTTTCCAAACTGTCGACGGCGTGTTAAACTTGGCATTAAACTAAGAGATTTGTTGGCGTTTTTGGCTCAATTGATTGCTGAAAAATATCCCGATAGCGTGATAAAAACGCATTTAGGCGAGTGAATTGCTCTACTCCTTACCTTGTTAGCGTGCTGGTCGACCGTCAGCGTGTGACTGGCGTTCCAAAAGGAACGGTCACTGCGCATGCGCTTAATTAACTCAGCTACGTCGACAATAGGCGTAACCACGCCCTTATTGTCCCGCCACATTGAAAGTGGAAAAGATGGTGGCTTGCTTACCGCGCTCCAAGAGGTTGTTTGTCCTCCCAACTCACTCATTGTCTATGTTTTGAAGATGACGTAGAATAGTCATGAGTTTTGTGGTCTTAGTGCTACGAAACAGTACATATTAGTAAACCAATTTCACCAAATATTGAGTAACATTTGACTTAGTATTTTACATCAACTCACCATTATTCCAAGCCATCTGACTCCATTAAAAGTTTAAAATTTGACACGCAAAGAATGCTTCATTGTATTGTATACAACACGGGTGTCAAAGTGGTGGCACAGGGGCAAAATCTGGCCCGGCACATCATTTTGTGCGGCCTGAGAAAGTAAATCATGAGTGGCGACTTTCTTTTTTAGGATCATGAAGATTATAGATGTATATTATATTTCCTGATTTTCCACTTTTTAAAATCAATAATTGCAATTTCAATCCATTTTTTCTTTCTTTTGCGTTCAAAAAGCATTTTATAAAATCTAAAAATAAATCTTATTAAGAATTCTTTTTCATTTTTTAGAAAAGTAATTATAAAATAAAATGTATATATCATTTGAAATTATATAAATGGGGAATGTATAAATGAAGTACTTTTTTATTTTTGAAAAGGTTCTTCCAATATTACAGTTGTACTTTTATATCATTTTAAAAGCTTTTTTATGATTTTTTAAAGGATTTTGTCATCTAAGATGTACTTTTCATTTGAATTTTTCTGTGTATTTTTTAATCAACTCAACCTACCATTGACAGCGATAGAATGAGGTATTTTTAGGTTCTTATGTATTCCTCTAATGATAATTGTTAAATTGTTAAATTCAGGAATCATTGTTATGATGCAAGTGATTCTTTGTCATTTTTCTTAATTGCCTAAAGTTACCGCATGAGGTCGCCAAAGGTACATTTCTCTGTCAGTCCCCCAAGTTGACTTCTTGAACACGGCTTTTGACCCTTTCCATGAAATGCCATTTTCATTGTATTATAAAACAATTAACTACTGAATTAATGATACTACAATACAACCATTTGAATTGTCACAATCCTTACAGAGCAGATCTAGAGTGTAATAAGTCCGTCATTACCTCTTTTTTCTCATCCATGAAGTGGGGGAGAGGGGGGTACTACGATAAGAATTGGGATGTGTGTGTCTCTGAAGGGTTAAATCTCATCAGTCGACGTGCTACCCCCCAAGAAAAGGTGGTCGCAGTGGCATGTGACTGTCGTGTATTGTAGATGCGATGCGGGTGTGTGAGGACGGTGGAGACGCGCAGTGGATGCTGCTGAGTTGAGAGAGCGCACTGTGGGATACTTCACTTGACATTCGCCTCCTATTCAAGCATTTGTCGGGATTAAGTAGCAGGGAAGGATCGTTTCCACTCTGTGTCGGTTTGATGTACACTTTGGGGCATTGTGTTAATTCCAGTCACTTGGTCCACGTAGCACGCTTTTGTAGAGAAGGCAGGATTTTGGACACTTTGACTTGAAGTGGATTGAAACAGGATGACGCGAGATGCTTTGACTAATTAAGTGAGCAATTGCATTGAGAAAAAAAAGGTAAATTTAAAGTCATGAGGCAAGTCGTAATGTTCTTTTGAAGGTTTAATAAGTAGATGTTTCATTGTGCACTTTTTCCTCCTGCAGTTGATAACAGAGATGTTTGAGCGGCACATGTGCGTCTGCCCCAATTCTTCACATCTTCAAGAGGATTTAATCGTTGCTCTTCTTAATTAATCATCCTCACACTCTTCACTAATCACTAAAGATGGAAGCCGTGCAAATATTCCTCTTTCTACTCTTCCTGCACCAGGTAAGACTAAATACTACTTTGTCTTTTGTTTTTTGGGGTGTTTTTTTGGCATTACACTCATGTTTTGAAGGTTTTGGGGAATTATCAATGGTGCGCAGAGCTGTAAAATCCTATATTTGACTCAAAATAGGATTGTTGTTAATTTCAACATATGGATTCTATTGAAAAACATTTTCAAAGTCAGTATTTTTTTTCCATTCAGTTCCAGAAACGGTCAATATTGTTGTTTTCTATTTTGAATGGTGTGTACGTAATGCAGTTGTGTATCGCCGCTAAGTCAACATCTTTAATCATTTAATTAATCTTTGTTATGTCTGGTATTTTCAACAATATCTGCATGTTTTATTTTAATATTTAGACTATTTAAATCTAATGCACTGAAAGTCATGGCACACCTTTTTTTCTATCATCATTTTTTACACCTTTAGGGTTGAAAAGACAGTTTTGTTGACATTGCTTGATCTCTTTTCATTTATTCCATAACCAACGAGTCCGTAGCAATATATTTCTTTTTGTTCAGTCTTTATTCAGTCAATTGTAATCTTCCCATTTAAGCATCGACACAACATTCATTTTGGACATTTTGAAAAATGTTGCCTCTTTAAGAAACACTCATACAAAAGCATTAGTGCTCTAATTACTACTTCTTGAGAAAAATTGCCATTGTGACTATCTGTTGCAATCATCAGCTCCGTGAATGCTTCATATTTACTGGCGATTTCTCTTCCAAAGCTCATTTGTTTTGATTGCACTAATAAGCTTTCCGTGGAGATAACCAAATCTTTCAAAGGTCTTTCTTGTCACATTTTTTTTCTTCCTGGAAGCTGCTGATGTAGCTAGCTGATACGAGAGTAGGCTTTATCAGGATTTCCTTGGTTCGAAGGGCCTGTTGGCACGATCGCATCTGGATAGAAAAAGCGAGTTCTTCACATTTGTGCTCGGAAAGGGTTTTCTTAAACACTGCCTTTAAGCGCGCAGATGTAGCTACAGCCGTGCTTTAGTCGATGAAAAGCTGTGCCTCCAGAGCAAGAGACAGACTTTTTCCCTGGAGTGCCTCCTTCACATGCTTCAGTGGATGCAGACTCACCAGTCTTACTAGGGACAGACACATTGGCCTTTATCATGGCCTTGACCTCTGAGGACTGAAAGACCCTTAAAGCCCACGTTCTATCTCAATAATTTGAATTACATTAGGAAAGGACTCTAGAATGATTTTTTTTGGGGTGTGTGGCTAGCTCATCAGTTAATGTCAGAGTTGACACACTGATACTTTCTATCTCACCCCCTGTTTTTTTTAGAGAAGCCCTTGGATTTATGAGGAAAAGTGTGAAAACATAACCCCGGTCATGACATCTGTGCGATGCCCCTCGGGACAAATAAGCGGGTCAGTGTCATCCAGGGGGAATCCATTCTTTTTTCATGACATCTGCTGTAGTTATCCTCCATGTAATGATAGGACAAGAATTTACATACGACATATTAAGAGGAAGCTGTCATCCGTCTTCATTGCGCCTGCCCCGCCTTTAATTCATTGATTGCGTTTAGAGGGAAAAGTCGTCTTTAGCCTTGTTCAAAGCGGACATGAAGGTGACATTGAAGAAGTGTGTTAGGTCTTTTAGTCTAATGTAAGGGGTGTCAAACTCATCTTTTTCGCAGCACACATCGCATTCATGTTCCCTTCAGATTGTCAATTAGGTTTGACTGAACCAATTGACAGCAAATCGATTATTACATTATTAAAGGACTCGACAACAATTTTTTGTGCCATTAAAAAATTCCCAAAATCTCTTTTTTGAGCCTTGTTAGTAGCTAATACTTATTCAATCTTATTTAGTTTTATTTACATTATAAATAAAAACCAAAAATGGGAATAGTCAACATCCTCTCAGATATATTATGTTTAAATCTTTAAAGAAAGGGAAAAAAACAATGCTCTTTTCATACTATATAATATTTCGAATTTTATTTGTTCATTTTTAAAATGTCAATTGTTTATTGTTTTTTTTTAAAAAGCTCGTAAGAGCATCATTAAATGTGGTATTTTTAAATGCTTTGTTTTTTTTAATGAAGGAGGGATGCAAAATATTCCCTGATTCATGTAATCCTTGATCTTTCATGGAGAATTTAAGATTAAAGATTAAACTATGATTTACTTTTTTTGCGTGCCGCACCAAATGATACGGCAGGCCAAATCTGATCACGGCTGCACAAGATTGACATCTTTGGCCCTCACTGTTCTTTTGGTACTAACTACTACGTCACAGCAAAGCGCCAGCCACTTCCCATGGCCAAAACGATCGGCGTTCCTCAGTCGCGTGACTCATTCAAGAGACAAAGCGAAGCTGTTTACTCGCAAAGCGTCTCAAGAGCGACACGCTCGAAGTTCATCCCAAACTTTGATGTGGCGCTGATTTCACGGATTACGTGTCATTTCTCCCCGGAGTTGGCTGCGATTTTCCGCTGTTGTTGCTTTCCTTCTAGCCTGCTGCAATTTAGTTCCACTTCTTTTTTAGTCGACTGAGATTGTAGTGAAGGAAAGACAATGAAGCCTCGGTTCAAAGTCGAAAAGCACTTTTGCAAGGACAACAGCTTGATGCCATTCTTCACAACAAAACACAAATGCTCCGAAAGATGCTCTCTAAGGACACTCTAAGCCTTCGGCTCAATTAGCTTTTATTATATTATTTATATATTGTGTGTTTAAAGGCAGCTAACACTAAGAAGTGTAATAAAAAAAAATGTACAGTGCAGGGGATTAGGAGCAGCTCTTTAATCTCACGCTTGTGATAATACCGCATAGGCTGATTGATTAGTTTTTCAGGAAGCTTATGTCAGAAAAACCTAATCCGTTTTTGGATTGTGCCAGCCTTGTAAGGTTTTCCGTGCCGCCATTTTATCATGGCGCCGAATTACAGAGCTGCCAGGCTGTGATAAGGTCCTCGTCTCTACCCCTGCGTCCACCCGAGCCCCACCCCTCCGACTCCTTCCCTTTCCGATGGACAATAAGAAATGTGTTTATACCCTTCACATCCCGGCTCTACCGGGTCTTCACATCCACCTCTCTTTAGGATTTGGTTTGCAAGAAAGTGAGCGAGAGAGAGAGAGAGGGAGGGAGAAAAAAGAAAAAAAAAGCGGAACTGGAGTTTTGAGTTTTTGAAAGCCGTGCACAGCAATCGTGTTGAATATGAGATGGAAAAGGCAGGCAGGCAGGCCAGTGAAATCTCTGTGGATGTGATTAAGCATGGATTTGTGGCATTAAAGGCCTCTCTCGCATGCACGTGGCGCCTTCCAGGAATTATTTGGGAACTTGATGTGAATCTTTGCTTATATTGGGGTCACAAGCTTTAGGCCACAAAGCTTGACTGTGTAATCCTTTCTTCACAATATTGTCTGTGGCATTTACAGTCCTCAGCCAGACTTTTGTCTCACGCGTCCAAGGCAGGTTGAAACCATCAAAGCCGCTCCGGCTGGTATTGACTGTTTCGAGCAAAGCAATCTATTTCTTTTCCAATTGTGGGGGAAATTGTGTTTAGTGGGAATCAATTCACGATAAAAGTCTTAACCCTTTACAGGACAAGTGACTATTTTTGGCCATTTGTTTTAAATAACTAGCTGTCATTGATCTTGCTTGACGTCCAATCTGTTTCGACATGGCCAGTTAAAAAAAATCATTTAAGATTTAACTCTTTAGAGGGCACTCAATTAACAGATTGGCTGCCATTGGTCTTAATGAGCCCTGTCAAAATAGATTGGACACCTACCACTGTCAATGGAACTGAAAGATGAGCAGTCACTCCAAGTTTAAATGAATTAGCTATTGTCATCAATTTATTTGTTCATTAAAAAGTATAACAATAATATTGAAAATTATATTTCTATGATAACAAACATAATAACAATAATATTAAAGGAACTTTAACCTCAAAGTAAAAATGAATAAATTGTTGGATTGGGTAAAGTAAAGACTGTTGGCAATAACCCTGAAGAATTTAAACAAAAAAAATGACAATAAGTACACCTAATAGGGTTTTATAATGGTATAATTTGGTAGGCGTGTGCGTGCCGACTGTCAATCATACTAACAGCACTTACTAGTGTTAGTGCTATTGCGATGAGCATGTTTTTGAATTTTTCTGTCAGTCTGCAGCAAAATGGCACAGTAATTAATACTTTAAAAAAATATCAATACACTCTTCCCTCGATTATCGCAAATTCACTTCTTCACGATTGTTTTCTTCTATTAATGTTAAAAAATATGACATAAAAATGTGAACATCCACACTGAAACTCGAAAGTGGAAGCCACTCTTGCTACTGGGACTCCGCATTGAAGAGAAAAAATAGGTAGTTATAATAGAGGTGACCCTTCTTCGCCATTGTCTGTCTGCATTAACCGCGATATTCGAGGGATTACTGAATTCATGAGCGTCGTATACTATAGCACTATTTATTAACCACCTGGATATTTATTGGGCAATATAATACATTTAATCAGAGTTGAGATTAAAGGGCATCATGTGGTTGAAAGTTTATTGTAATTTGATCGTTTTGTACTACACATCGATGAATATCGACCAAACATTTCTGTCTGCAGATTTCACTTTGTTGTTATACTTTCAATTTTCATCACATAACCTTAACATTTTTTTAAAAGAATGTCACCAGCTGACCATAATGGTGAGAATGACAAGGAATAGCGTGAGAGTAATCGGCATAAAAAAATGTTGCTTCTGCTTGAAGTTTACAAAACTTTCTTCGTAAAATGCTTACTAACTGCAGAGGCAGCTTTGGTCAAGGATTTGTACCCCTATGTTTTCAGAACAGTTGGTATCCCCCGTTAGGTGTCGGCAGCATCGCCAATGTTTGAAACGGGGGGATAAAATCCTTTTGCGTTTAGGAGTCTTTATGACCGCATATTGTTGTTGATTTTTTTGGGGTGTCGCCTTTGCAATCTGAGCATACAAACTGATACAATAAAGTGAGGTAGTGGGTGGGAGTGTTCTCATTTTGAAGTAGTTTAAATAACATCAAAATGTTGTTTAGTGCTTTGTCCGATCCAGAAAATGCGCAACTTAAGAGCATTGTGTTCCGAGAGACTTTTATAGTAGAGGCTGGTCAGAAAACAGTGACCATACTCAGCTAGGGCTGGTGACAACAACAATTTGCCCTTTAAAGCTGTCTAAAACAAAAACAGGCAAATGTCAGGCTAAAATATGTCATGTTTTTAGCAGTGATCTTCAAAAAGATTTCATGTGTTTAAAAGAAAATCATCAAAATGCCTGTGCAGTCCTTTAATGAAGAAAAAAATATATCTAATAATTAAGACCCATCATGTATGGCAACATCAACATCAGCCCTTCTTTTAGGAGTACTTCACACTCTCTGCTCTGCTGCAGGATCCATTATGTTTAATATGATGTTGAGTTTCCTGATCTTGGTCCACCGCTATGAATTTTTATGGCAGCCCGCAGCAACGTTAGATCCGGCTTCAGCTATCTTACAGCGTCGCCATTACTGCTCTGCAGGGTCAGGACCATTGCGCCGTCCGTTGATGCGCATCGTCACAGGAAACGTAGCCACTTAATGCGTTTCACTACAGTGGTGCAATGTGAGAAAATGGAGAATGTAGTGGAGATGAGGCACCATGTTGTTAAGATCAAGACAAAAGGAAAAAAAGTTGGAGAACAAAAAAAAATCTGATGTTGTAATTCAGCAGACATCCTAGATAGGCTATAATGGCGGTTATTTCTAATCAAAAAGCATGTTATTATAAAGGAACATTAAATGCAAATGATCACGGGACATTGCTTGGACAATTAGTGCTGTGAGGAATTCATATATCTTGAATTTGAAAAAAAAAAATCATGTTTTTTTTACACTAAACTGTAGCTCCAAAAGGTTAAGAATCACTGGTATAGTTTAAAATGGAAATCTTGGCTCAAAAAAAGGTTGGAAATATGGCCATTCTGGAACATTTGCCAAAAAAATTCAACAAATTATTCATTTTGGATCAACGAGGTTAGCTCAACTGACTTTGAAAAGACATTGAATCACTAACTTTTGAACATTTTTGCCCATTCTGTTTGTTTATTGACTCATTTGCTGCCATCAAATGAACCAACGTTGCTCTTAAAATGAACTGTTTTTACTCTGACTACAGAGTAAATTAGTTCTATTAAAAATGACAACACTGACACTTAGGAAACATTTAAACAAATTTCTCAACGCTTAACTTTAATGTATTTAATAAGGCTCCATCACCCCCCACGGTCTACAAAATCCATGAATGTTGAGAGCTCTTCCCAGTCTAAATGGATTAGATGTCTATTGCTATCAATGGCACCACAAGAATTAATAGAAAATATTCTTCTATTTATTTAATTTAAATAATTTCTGAATGTTTATTGTTATTTTGGCCACCAATGGCACTGAAACCCAACATTCAATGCCAGACACGGCACCCCTTTTTAAAATATTGACTCTTTCTGTCAAAACTCAAACAAATATCTGCTAATTGGCTAGATTTTAGACAATGTCATGCATTATTTCAATAAAAAATCATACACCCGGACAAGAGAAAGCAAATGCTGCTAGATAATAGACTTTTTAATCATCCAATATTAGCCCAGAATTCATGACATCTAAATTTCCTAATTAACACCAGAGTGAAGCTGGCATAGCTACCTCATGCCAAAGCTTTGAAAAATGATCGACTAGTTTAATTAAAGCCACAAAACTTTTCTGTAAAAGACAGGTGTGACAGCTTTACAATAAGTACAATAAATCTTCTTTCTGATTTTGCTCATTTTGCTTCTCGCTCGTCTGTCCTCTGAGCTCCCGGGCCTTTTTTCTTTTAGCTTGTCATTTCCAGGCCTGCTGAAGAGCCGTCAGCTCCCCTCCGTCTCTGTTTATGACTTGTGAAGTGCTTGTCTTCACAGTTGCGAAGAGGAAAAAGGAAGGCACGTTTTTCGCTCGCTCGCTCGCGTTTCTTCTTCAAAGCGAGCTGCTTGTGTGAAATCAACTGTGGCGCCATCTGTATTACCACAGAAACAGTTGCTGTCTCCAAATTGACTTAATAACCCCCCAGCCAAAACCACGGCCCCCCCAAAAAATTATATTATAAGTTAAAACATCCCAACCTATTGCTGGAATGTTTCGACACAAAGCTATCCACTAAATGGAGAACGGTAATTGGAACAAACTATAAGTCGCACCCGAGTAAAAGTCGCAGTAGCCAAAGAATGCACAATGAAAGGGAAAGGAATACATATATATAAGTCGCACCCGAGTAAAAGTCGCAGTAGCCAAAGAATGCACAATGAAAGGGAAAGGAAGACACATATATAAGTCCCACCCGAGTAAAAGTCGCAGTAGCCAAAGAATCCACAATGAAAGGGAAAGGAAGACACATATATAAGTCGCACCCGGGTAAAAGTCGCAGTAGCCAAAGAATGCACAATGAAAGGGAAAAGAAATATACATATATAAGTCGCATCTGAGTATGAGTAACACGAACCAGAGAATGAACAATGAAAGGGAAAAGAAATATACATATATAAGTCGCATCTGAGTATGAGTAACACGAACCAGAGAATGAACAATGAAAGGGAAAAATATAAGTGGGATTAGTGTATAAATTGCATTGTACACAGTTTGTGGAAAGCCTAAATAAACGACATAAACTGTTGAGAGAAAGAATAAAAGACATATATTAGTCGCACCCGAGTAAAAGTCGCAGTAGCCAAAGAATGCACAATGAAAGGGAAAAGAAATATACATATATAAGTCGCATCTGAGTTTGAGTAACACGAACCAGAGAATGAACAATGAAAGGGAAAAGAAATATACATATATAAGTCGCATCTGAGTATGAGTAACACGAACCAGAGAATGAACAATGAAAGGGAAAAATATAAGTGGGATTAGTGTATAAATTGCATTGTGCACAGTTTGTGTAAAGCCTAAATAAACGACATAAGCTGTTGAGAGAAAGAAAAAAAAGACATATATTAGTCGCACCCGAGTAAAAGTTGCAGTAGCCAAAGAATGCACAATGAAAGGGAAAGGAATACACATATATAAGTCGCACCCGAGTAAAAGTCGCAGTAGCCAAAGAATGCACAATGAAAGGGAAAAGAAATATACATATATAAGGCGCATCTGAGTATGAGTAACACGAACCAGAGAATGAACAATGAAAGGGAAAAATATAAGTGGGATTAGTGTATAAATTGCATTTTGCACAGTTTGTGGAAAGCCTAAATGAACGACATAAACTGTTGAGAGAATGAAAAAAAGACATATATTAGTCACACCTAAGTATAAGTCGCAGGCGCAGCCAAACAACGAAAAAAGTGCAATTCAGTCCGAAAAATATGCTAATTCAAATTTTCGAATTTTGGAATAAAACCTCTTCCGTATTAGCGGAGGATTTCTACAAGTTCATCTCTGATGATGTACAAAGTCAAACACGTTTCAAAGTGGTCCAAGGGATGATAATATGTTTCAGGGTGGTATTACCGCCTTCAATCCCTTCTATCAGACTGTGTTAGATGTGCTGCAGGTGTCAGGAGCTTGCGCAGGACTTGGCGCTTTGACCGTGTAAGGGGCTTAAAATGAAAGTGATGATGCGTTGAAGGGTAACGCCTGTCGAAAACGTGAAGTGTTTATAGCTCTGCTGCTGTCATATGTGGCAGCTGTTGAGATAACACTGAGTATCCGCCTTACCTGAGGGCTTCTGTCCAAGAGTTTGGTGAACACTTTTGAACCACCCACAGCAACAAAACTCCCAAACCTTAAACTTAATTGAATAAGAAAAGGAAATAGGGTGTCAAATGCAATTTAACCCATTGATAAGGAAACCCGTTAAAGCAGTTTGAACTAAGATGGTTAGCATCGGATGATTGGGTTTAAGTGGAATTGGCGGCAATATAGATGTCCAAGTCTGTTTCACTGGAGGGGATCGAACAATGACGATGGATTGGGCATTGGATTTTTCTCACAAAATAGTCACCCAAAAATGCAAATTAAAGTAGTTTTTTCTTGGCAAAATATCAAGATAAAAGAAGTAGCAAAAAGTAAAACTGTGTCAACAAAACCTATATTTTTTTACATAAAATGTTTGTTGTCAATAATTTAATTATTTTTTTCAACATTTTTTTTAATTGCATTTTTTTGGCTTATGTACTAATCCTTTGTTTACCCTCCCAAAAGTGTCTTTTCCAAAAACTGAATTGTAATTTTTACCCCACACTCAAAACAGGCCGACAGTCAAAATAGCAGCCAATGAGTTCATTTATTTAATAACATAAACTCTTTCACATCCATTTGATATTTTCACATGTCAAATCATGTGGCTTCTTTCATCCTTCTGCGTTGAATTTAAATGAGTTTATCACTAGTAGACATCCAGTCCGTTTAAACTGGAAGAGTGCCAGCGAAAGAGTGAATGTTTATTCACTGTCAGTGAAATGGACTGGACTTTTATTTCTCTCAATAGAAGTCAATCTGTTAAAATGCTAGTAACGCAAGTTAACCCAATATTTTTCCTTTAAAAGGATTTCTTCTAAAGCGGATTAATAGTTTTTTGTTTGTTTTGCTTTACACTTTAAAACGGTTCATTTTCAGAGCTACTCTTGTTCATTATTAAAGGCAGCAAATGAGTTAAATGGTATGAATGTTACATAAACATCTGAATTTAGTTATCCAACTGCATCATATCAAAACATTTGATTTCAGACATATTATTTCATAATTTATTTTTGTTTCCACCCGAGACAGTTAGTGTTGTTGTTATTATCAGATGCAAAGTTTTTTTTGTTTGTTTTTTGAAGGCAAAAGGGCAGATGTTGCTGTGGTAACTGTTGTGGTCTTTTTTTGGTTCTGTAGGAAGAATTTGCATGAATAAACTGCATCAAGCTGGGGGCAAGCGCTATAGTTTTCCTTGTGTAGCCTCGGTAATTGGTCGGTGCACATCATTTTTTCTCATTTAAAAATGTCCTCCCTATCTTAGCAAGAGAGGGAAGAACGATAGAAGTTGTGGTGGCAAAAAGCAGACGCCATTCCATGACTAATAAGTCACATCATATTATCCATGCTCGCTAAAGCAGAGCTTTCATGCCATAATTCATGCAAATCGCAGCATGCCTGCAGTTTGGTGACATAAGGAACATCCAGGTAGAATTTTATATTAACGGTCTTTGAGACAGCAGGTCAGGAAATCGGATGCAATCAATTATTGTTTTAAGAAAAAAAAGACATGACTTCAGGCTGACTTGGTCATTTTTTTAGAAATAAGGAATTGTGTTTTGTTGTGATACGTGCTAGCTTTCTATTCACATTTAGCGTTCAGATAATACCATAAACGTTCAACTCGTTTTATTAAGGCATTCATAAATGAAGGTTTTCAACCACATGATGAATTTGACCCATAATTTCACATAATTATATTTCCCACTGGTGTGACAATTCTTTTCAAGATAAAGTGGCACTCTATGGAAAGGCAGGACAATATAAAATGTGGGATTACAGGAATGAAAACACTCCTAACCACAGATTTTTTCCAAGTCGGGATGAAGTCGACTAAAAAAAACACCTTTATTTTAACGGTTATTTGTGACTATACATTGCCCCTCCAGGTGCAGCAGTATTTAATACAGAGGCAATTGAGCTTGTTAATGTGCATAAACGTCTTCTACTGAAATATTATGGACAGTTAAGCACAACAATTTGTTCTCGCTCTACCATTCCTTGGCAACATTAGCATAGGAGCCCCGGCGAAAATATCAAAGAGTCACGAGGCAACATCCTCCACAAAAAAAGATGCACGCGCCAGCAAAATAAAGCACTGCGTTTTATCCCTAATTGATTAATTTTCTAATATGATGACTCGACAATCAATATCATCTTCTTCAGCCTCATAATTTATGGTAAATGATTGGTATATTCAATGACTATAGATTAACATATGGCGTACATAACATATACCGTATTTTCACGACTATAAGGCGCACCGCATTATAAGGCGCACCCTCAATGAATGACACATTTTATTTTTTTCCCATATAAAGCACACTGGATAATAAAGCGCCCTGTCTATTTTGGAGAAAATTTAAGACTTTTAAGTGCGTCTTATAGTCGTGAAAATACGGTACTCTATTTTTTTCTGTGAATTGAAATGAGTTTCTCAGTAGTAGTCTAATTAAACTGAGAAAACTGGAAGCGAGTGACGAATGTTCATTTGTCGCAAACCATTCCAGTTTAAATGGATTGGACGTCTAAGCGACCAATTAGTTCAAGAAAGGATCCACATCAAAAACTACGGGGAGTAGGTTATGAAGCATGTGACCTCAGGTTTGAAGATTAGCCTTGCCCAGATTAAACTGCGGGAGACTATGAGTCAGATGCCATACACTTGATGAAATACTGTGTGTTACGCAGCTTACACTAGGTTACCTGAGTTCTTAAGTGCCTGGCTGACACTTTGGGGAGAGAGAAGACTAATGGCTAGGCTTGGGTTGTGCACAAAGAGGGACTGTGGCGGCATTTTTAGGATCTTTGCATGACATTGTGATAGACGCCCAATTCATTGGAAGCCTCCCAGCTCGGACCGATTGGACGTCTGTTAGCAGTGAACCTTAAGTCCCCAGGAGAAAGATTTAAATAGCCACATGACAGGATGTATATCACCGTCATTGGTATCGAAAGAGTCAATTTTTTTCTCATAAATTAACTCAATGGCTGCCTGCCACTGATGGCAAAAAAAGTCCAACTGTTTTAGCAGGCACTCGGACGTTTCGTCGAAAGACGTTTGGTCCCCGGATGTTTGGTCCCCGGATGTTTGGTCCCCGGATGTTTGGTCCCCGGACGTTTGGTCCCCGGACGTTTGGTCCCCGGACGTTTGGTCGACCGGACATTTGGTAGAACGGACTCTCTCTCTCTCATTCTCATGATTATAATTTTGAGAGCGAGAGATTACTTGGTTGCTCGCTTTCAACAGTAAACTCTCTGTCTCTCTCTCTCTCTCATAATTTGACAGCGAGCGAACCCGGCAACCAAACGTCCGGTCAACGGCCCGTCCGTTCTACCAAACGTCCGTTCGACCAAACGTCCGGTCGACCAAACGTCCGGTCGACCAAACGTCCGGGGACCAAACGTCCGGGGACCAAACGTCTTTCGACGAAATGTCTGGTCACGGTTTTAGCAGTAGTAGTTAGCATTGTGGACAACCGTGTTCTGACCTGGACACTAGGCCACCATTTCAAAGCCATATTTGACCAAATCGGATAAAATTCTTGTCACGTGTATTCTGTCTACTTGGGTGTGTGCTAATCGATATTGCCAAGAGGCTCAGCAGAAACTTGAATTCTGACAACAACCTGCCGCACACTGAGGCTAGATCAGGCAAGACATCCTTCTCTGGCAAGCGGTACGAAACCGACCGTCTGCTTTTCCCGTGGGTAGACGTATCTTTTAGGGCTTGACATAAAGGTAATTGCTACAGTGACCACAACTGGCCTCTCGAAGGTTATTAAGAAGCCACTGACATCTGGATCTTCTGAAAAGATGTTGTTGAAAAGCCTTTGAGGTGAGCAGCCGGTAGCGCCACGATCGGCCGTGATGAGCCATGTGCCGCAGGCGAGGCGGCGTCGCCGTTTTGATGCCGATGATGGAATCGCTTTCAAGTCGACAAGGAAGGCTGACACTCGCGATCAGAAAGTGGCTTTTCTCTTTTTTTGTGGCAAGTGTTGAAGCTCTTAACCGGAGAAGAACTGTTTTCAGGCGTGTTTGTGATGATAAACAAAATGGTTAATTAACTTGATCATCGGCGCGAAGGGAGCACTTGCAATGATGAAGGCTTTTCTTCGTGAATTTATCTCTGAAAATTGACCCAACTTTGAGGCCATATTTTATTTCTGCGATCATTTTTAAAGTCTGAGGTCTTATTAACTTGATAGCCAAAATTAGTACTCTTAAATATGCGCTTGTAAAACATGCTGAATGAAGGCTGCTACATCTATGATTGGTCCATAACTAAACTTTAAAATTAAAATTGGTTGTTCTTGACATATCAAGTCAGCCAATTTCAAATGATTTTTCAAATTTGGCTGAGTAACTCAAACAAGTTAACGCTGTTTAGCACAGTACGCTGGACTAAATGCCTTTTATTTATTTATTTTTAGAGGATTTTTTTTACCCTGAATGCCAATTCAACAGGTTTGCACAAAGTTTCGTCGGACTTGCAGTTTCTCATTAATTTGCTGACTTGCAGTTTCTTATTAATTTGCAACGGACTGGATTTCATTTGCATGCTTGTTGCTGTGATTGACTATCAGGTGTAATAAGTCCGTCAGCAAAAAGCTGGACGGCAATTGTGTGGTGACACAATTTGACACAATCTTTCTCGAATGACACCAAGGTTGGCTATTTCATAATTACACAGTGCGTACACAGAGAGGTTTATTTTATCATGTTCCTGTCTTCTTTCGGCTTCCAAAATATTCCTTATTGCTAATAAAACATTAACTCACTTGACAACACACACATGCTGTGTGATGCATATGAGATATGTTCAAAAATAAAAAGTCAATTGAGAACCAAGCCGAGAAAAGTACCTCAGTGGAATTAGGTGGAGGCCGTGTTAAAAAGTGACAAATACAGGAACTGGTTGTATGACAAGAGTATTATATAAAACACAGCAATTTTACTCGTATGGATTTAAATAATGCTTTCTTTTTATACTGTATGTGCAATTCATGGCATTTCAGAAGCAGGAAATGGCAATCTTAAGATGGCTTTTCCGAGTACTCAATGCTCCATTATTAGGGGTCAGGGAAAAAGAACAAAGAGGGCAAGTATTTGTGTAATAAGGCGCAGTGTGATGTCACAATGTGACCAGTTTCAAAACATTCCATTTGCCAAACAAATTGAGTTGGAATTACAATCAAATATGAAACTACACATACTCATTCCGACCCTTCTTATGCATAAAACCATGTAAATTATTGGAAAATGACGTCAGTGCCTGTTTAATAAGATGAGTTAAGGATACTCAAATAAAGTTACTTAAGCATGACTAATAGGGAGTTTTCTATTTTTTTTTTTGCTCTTTGCCAGCATTCTCATATAGCCAACATTCCCCAAGCCCCCATCTGACATTAAAACCATTGCGAACTCAGAATCCCCATTGCCCCGCATCCGTCCCAAGCCATTTTCTTTCTTATGTTCCGGGGCCTATCATTTGTAATGATTCACATCCAGAGCTTGTTGGAAGTAAAAAAAAAAAGCCCTGGAGGTGCGTAGGCATCCCGGTGTTAGAGACAACATGCCGCTGAAGAAGAATAGATTGGTGGTCTGAACACTAGAACTGCCTCACGCGCCAAAACCATCACTTTTAATCTGAGTTGCGTCAAGGGAGATTCATGGCAGGTACTTCGTTGCTGTGCTGAATCGCTACAGATCACTCAGACTGGACGATCCGCGCTCATCTCACAATGCCACCATTGGCATCTGTGTGCGCGTGTGTGTGTGTTAAGTCGGGATATCTAACTGCCCTAAGTGTAAAAATATAGGAATCAATAGTACGTGTTTGTGATGTAGTTCAAATGCTTTGAATTAAAGGTTTAAATACCTTCACAATAACATAACTTTTATTTAATAATAACTCGAAGTGGGACTTTAACATACATTGCATTTACAATTCATTAATTTGAAAATATTTAACGAGTCTAAATTAATTTCTTAATTACAAGTGACATTCCAAACAGTTAACCTTTGTCAGTGCAGAACTTTCTGGTATGACAACAACCTTGATAAAATGTATGCATATAAATATAGCACACTTGTTTTATACTAAGGTTATTTAAAATTTTAGGCCTTTCAAATAACCATTTATTTTGAGGTGTGCACTTTTGTGTTTTTGTCCCCTTTTGCAAATTTAAATGTGCTAAAATGACACTTCAGATGCATTTGTTGTTGTTTTTTTAACCGGGTAATTGTAAAATGGGTCAAAGTTTACCCTTTTTGTGAACAAGTACGTAAGAAATTTGTCAAACTGTTTTATTTTTAATGTTTCTTTCCATCCTTGTGTTGCTATTTTGAATTTGTTCACCAAAAGACATTCTATAATAACATTTTTAAGTGGGGGGGTGACAGGGAATGAACATTCGCTGTCAGACCTCCCACATTGGCAACCAATGAGTTAGGCTTCATATTTTTCTATGTAAAATTAGAAGAAACTTTGGGATTTCATCATCTACAGTCCATAATATCATCAAAACGTTAATCTGTTGAAAATGATTTCCAAAACACTACAAAAATTGTGTCCTGAGTAGGAGACCACAGTTCTTCTTTTTTTCAATGATATCCAATCAAATTGTGGAACTATCATGTGTAATTAGTATTTGGTAATTGCTATTTCGTTAAATCAGGATTCTTAGTGATGCATGATGATCGTGAATGAGTGCACCAGACCCGGTCCGACCTGAACGCCGCACGGGTCGTACATTTGCCAATATTTGCCAGTCGTCTTTACTCTGTGCTTTTCAAATGAATTCTGCCCTTCTCCAACTCTATGAGGCTGCACTTATTACCATTAGAATGTCTTATTTCAAGTCGCCTCTGAAATGCCTCTAGCTCGGCAAGCACAGATTAAGAAATCTTAATTAAGCTTTTTGTAGATTCTCCTTCGTAAGACCTTGCCTCATATTTTCCTTGTGTTTGTTGTACAAAAAGAGTGATTATTTTTTTCCCCTTTTTTGTTTCTCTCTCGCTCTCGCTCATGGTTGAGTTTCCAAGACATCACTTATGCTTAAATGAACGAGGTGCTTTGTCAGTGAGAGAGCGACAACGTGAAGCTCACGCGTCATGAAGGATTTCAGGTTCTTTGCGCTTCATCTGTCTCAGGGCATTTAAGTGGATATGTCCTCTGCTCATCCTCTTGTTGTCACTGCAATTTTCTCTCTTGCTCGTCAGACTTAAACTGCCCCACTCATCTGAATTATGAACATCTCATGCAAAGCTCACCTGAGATGGAGAACATTTGATTAGTACCTCATTGGAACTTGCTCAACAGCAACAGGACAATTCTCCTTGTGTGAACAAAGCCAACAAGGTGTAAAGATTCATTTTGGGGGAGATGAGGCACATATTTTATTTGGGCAGCAGAAAATGATTTCTATCAGGCAAAAATTCCAACACGGACTTTGATGGGCTCTTTTCACATTTGCACTGTTTTCATCGAGAAGGCTTAAAAAAGGCTGACTGACTTTTGGCTAACTGTTTTGAAAAAATAAGAAGTAGAAAGTGGAGTCAAAGTGAAGAACAGGTGTCAAACTCAAGGCTAGATATACAGTAGTCCCTCGAATATCGCGGTTAATGTAGACCAGACATGGCTGCGATAATCGAAAAATCGCAAAGTAGTGTCATTATAACTAGCTTTTTTTTCCTTCAATGCCAAGTCCTGTAGCAAGAGTGGCTTCCACTTAAGAGTTTCACATTTTAATGAACTTTTAAAAAACTAATAATTTTTCAAAATCATTAATAGCAGAAAAAATCGCAAAAGAGTGAATTCACGATAAGTGAAGTCGCGATAATCGAGGGAAGACTGTATATAATATAATATTTAAATTTATGTAGTTCCCATGAAGGATTGAAGAATACATGAATGAGAGAATGTTGACATTCTTTTCCTTCATTAAAAATTAAATAACTTATTTCATATTAAGAATCAAAAGGGAACATTTACTGTTTTTATTTTGAGGTTTAAAATATAAATGAATATTTTTTATTTTTTAATCAAAACATTTTCAATGATAAAAATCAATGTTAAGACAAATCAATATCAAAGGGAACTTTTTATTTTTCGCTAGTCAAAGATTTACATACATTTTTTTGTTTTAAATGTAAAGTAAATAAATCAAAGGAGAATATTTAGGTTTTTTAAACAACCAACAAATGTCTTCCTTTTAAATTTGATAAAATAAAAAAAAGGTGTGCCCTAGGAAATTACAAGAAGTCATACATCGTAATAATCCGAGAGAAATCTCAATATTAAGAGATTAAAATCGAACTATCACGAGTTCAAAATCCAAATATGAAATCATAGATTGTACTACAATAAGATTCAAATCGTAACATTATGAAATTAAAGTCATTTTGTTGCTTATTTTTATGCAAAGTAAATCGGAAGCTCTTTGGTTTTCCGGGCTTCAACTTTTGTCGACGTTAAGTCTGTGTGAGAACAAAACGGCTCTAATTTTACTGTTAGGTAGTTGAAGTAATATTGGGAGGAAAACAGTCGTAATATTACGAGATTAAAGTCATTTTCCTATTTTTACGGTAGTTGTTTGGTTTCAGGGGCATCAACTTTTGGTGACGTAAAGTCTCTGTGAGCACATGACTTTTTGTGTAATATTGGGAGAAAAAGTAAAAAATTAAAATAAGGTTGAAAAAGGTTGCATTAATTACTTTAACATCAGTTGAAGTGAAAGCTGTTCGGGGTCTGCGGACATCAACTTTGATGACGTTAGATCGGTGTGATCAAAATAGTTTTTGGGATAATGATGTGCCTTGAGATTTTTTTCAATGCAAAAAGTGTTCCACAGCTCAAAAAAACCTTGGGAAACACTGAATAAGACAATACACTATTTGCTATTGAGAGGCTCAAAATTTAGGTCAATGATGTCAAACTACATTCCAGCTGGCAAAATATAACGTCCTTACTAAGGAAACCAAAATGACGTTGTGGCCCTTAAAACAGATGAATCTGATCCCCTTTAACTAAAGTGTTAGAAAATACAGACTCAAGTAGTTTGTAACCAAGTACAATACTTTCCGGAATGTGGTTTTATGTAACTCCCGCAGACAGACCTAGTTTGTTAGTTCAGTCCACATGCACTTGACTTAGGCTTACAGCAAAATGATAATTACTCTGGAAGTAGCGCACAGCAGCTCAGCGAGAATTTAAACAGGCGCTGCTCTGCAAGTGCTTTCAACATCTGCTCTCGCAGTGATCCCCGCAACCGGGCCTGGGGAAAGCCGGCACTAATTACTAATAAAACTAGCTAAGCTTATTGCGGTGAATTATTAACGCTTTATCTGAAGTGGACCAGGAATCACTCCTGAGGCTAAACAGCTTTGAGGCACAAGGAGGATCACAGTTCATCGCGGCTTTCGGATTAGCACTTTAGCACATACTCAACCAGATGATAAGCCTGTTTTATTGTTGGCTACCATTATGTGTCAAGGTTCAGAGAAATGTAACGGCAAAGAAATGCGATATCGGTTTGAGACCGAGCGGCATTTTGAATTGAGGTTTGTCTTGTCTTAACTACTTGATTAAGATTACATGAGGGGGACGAACTATGGGTAGGAAACAGGATACAGCCTACACTGGTTCTTTTTTCCTTCCTTCCTTTCTTTTTTTTTCATGCTTGTTTTTTTCCATTTTCCTTCCTTCCTTGTTTTTTTCTCAGTCCATTTGGATTGGACGTCTTTCGGCATTAATAGGTGTTATTAATATACATTTGAGTACCGTATTTTCCAGACTATAAGTCGCGGTACTCGGACATTTCATCGAAAGACGTTTGGTCCCCGGACGTTTGGTCCCCGGACGTTTGGTCGACCGGACGTTTGGTAGAATGGACGTTTGGTAGAACGAACGTTTAGTCGCCGGGTTGTTACTGCTGAAACCAGCTCTCAAAATTAGAATCATGAGAGAGAGAGAGAGAGAGAGAGAGAGAGAGAGAGAGAGAGAGAGAGAGAGAGAGAGAGAGAGAGAGAGAGAGAGAGAGAGAGTGAATTTAATATCTAAAATCAAAATATCAACAGTAAACTCTGTCATAATTTGACAGCAAGCGAACCCGGCGACCAAACGTCTGTTCTACCAAACATCCGTTCTACCAAACGGCCGGTCGACCAAACGTCCGGTCGACCAAACGTCCAGGTACCAAACGTCCGGTCTACCAAACGTCCGGTCGACCAAACGTCCGGGGACCAAACGTCTTTCGACGAAACGTCCAGTCACGATAAGTCGCAGCTTGTTTTTTTAACAGTAGTTTGGTGTGACTTATACTCTATGCAACCTCTGCGTAAAAATTATTCACACATTATTATATCAATTCACCTATTGTTTTTATACTGAACCACAAAAGCCCTAGGTTGACAATTTCAACACTGTCGGTGAGTGGACTCCCACCTTATTTCCTCCTCCTCAAATCCACAGAATCGCCAGTAACAACTGAGAAGGGCTTACCGTACTTTTTCGAAAAATCTATTCAGCCAGTTGTTACCTCAATTCTCATTTATATTATATATATTTTTATTTTAATGTGTTTCAACACGACATCTGTTCTTTCTTTTAGATTTCATCAAATAAAATTCCCCCCCAATTGCGACTCATAAATGTTTTTCCCCCTTTTCATTGTACATTTTTTGGGGCTAGTGGGACTCAAATAAATATGGTAACTCCCACAACAAATACTTTGTACTTTAGACATATACCTGGGGTGGCAGTTAATTCATTTCCAAGTTGAAAATTGATGTGGTTTAAGAATTAAATAAATTCCGCCACGAGCTTGGTCAAGGAAAGCATTAAACTGGTCCATAGCGACACAGCTCTCAAAGGCATGCTTTTCAGGAGTGTAAACCAACGGATTTGTTCACAATGAAGATAAATGCCACATTTGCATAATTGTTGATTTATGCCACTTTTGTGTTTTCTCCGAAGGCCGCATGCAGCAAAACACAATTGGAAGTCGCAGAGATCATGGAGAGAGGGGAGGACACGGCAGGCGAACAGACGTCTCCCCCGGGTGCCAGTCCTCGGATCCTCAACCCTTTGCGTTTGTTCGTCAGGGCCTCCCCGGGGCTCAAAAGCAACATGGGGGAAATGTCCTATATACAGAACATGGAGGACTTCTGGGACTGGTTATCTAACCAGACAGATGTTCAGGATCCGCAGGCCAGAACTAAACGCAGGCCCATCGTCAAGACCGGCAAGTTCAAAAAGATGTTCGGGTGGGGCGACTTCCACTCCAACATCAAGACGGTCAAACTCAACCTCCTGATCACCGGCAAGATCGTGGACCACGGCAACGGCACCTTCAGCGTTTACTTCCGCCACAACTCCACCGGCCTGGGCAACGTGTCGGTCAGCTTGGTGCCGCCGTCCAAGGTGGTAGAGTTCGAGGTGGCCCAGCAGTCCACGCTGGAGACCAAAGACACCAAATCCTTCAACTGCCGCATCGAGTACGAGAAGACGGACCGCAACAAGAAGACGGCGCTGTGCAGCTTCGACCCGTCCAAGGTTTGCTACCAGGAGCAGACGCAGAGTCACGTGTCCTGGCTCTGTTCCAAGCCCTTCAAAGTCATCTGTATCTATATCGCTTTCTACAGCGTGGACTATAAACTGGTGCAGAAGGTCTGCCCTGACTACAACTACCACAGCGACACGCCATATTCCTCCACGGGATGATTCGGCTCACCTGTGTGTTTGTGTTTTACCTCGTGCGCATGTTTGTGAGTATTTTATTTTTTTAACGTTTAAATCAAGCCAGTGGTTGTCCAATAGTGTTGCATTGTCCAATATCAATGCTGGTAATGGCACTAAAACGACATCATTGGGCAGTACTACGAAACAACATCAATGCTGCGCAATACTCACATGTACTCGTCGATATTTAGTTTCTGACCTGCCAGCTAGGCACGCACATTGTAATTAAAAAAAATTGTACTTCACAAAATAATGATAGACGTCTATGTGGCGTCCAGTCATCCTTCTGCTGATGTCCATTCGCTGCCACCCTCCCACTTCAAATGGAGCCGGCCGTGATAGAATTTCTTTACATTCATGTGTATATACAGAAGTTTAGTACTAAAAGAAAAAAAATATGTATTTTACCACACAACCAAGTATCGTGAGGCAAGAAATCGGTACACAAATAGTGTCCAATTAACAAGAAACGATGTCACTTCCATAAATCAAGTAATCGAGTACCATATATTTTCAAACTCAAAGTCACACTTTATTTTCCTAATGTTTTCATGAGCTCAGGTGTGACCTATTGTTGTTTTCACAAAAAGGTGATCATTTTGCAGACAGCTTCAGAAAAATAGCATGGATTATCATTTTGGGGAAATGTGATCTGACAAGTCAATCATTTCAGCACATTAACTGGGTAGATATATTTACATCCTCTTGATTGCTCATGTCTTGTCATCCACTGACACTGACAGCAGTGCGGCTGCAAATAACGAGAGCGCCTCGGTCTTTTGCTTCTGATTTATGCATATTTGTCGGTTTTGATTTAAAAATAATAATAATATTTTTACTCTATTTGACAATAACTCCGCTTAATTCTCATCAAGTACATGGTTGTTTTTCTTCTCTTTTTCTAAATCAAGTGTGCGTGTTATGAGGGAGAAGAGATTATAAAAATAATCACAACAGATTATTCATTCATTTTCTGAACCGTTTATCCTCGAAGGCTCACGGGGGTGCTGGAGCCCATCCCAGCTGACTTGACCACACCCTGATTTGGCCAGCCGGTCACAAGGCGCACAACAGATTATTTCCAGTATGAGTAAGTATGACATGATTTAATTCATATTTCTAGTTCATGACCAAGTGTTTTACATTTCCTTTTTTTCCAAATGTTAATTGATTTCTACTCCTTTTTTTATCTTTACATTTTTTCTATTTTTTGGTAATTGACAATGAGAGTACAACGATTCAAAAGTTGACACTTAAAACATTTCAGCTAGTTTATAGAGCAAGTGACTATTTTTGGTCAATAATTTAAAAAAAATCAAATATAAATTAATTATTATTTGGGCTGGAGCCAATCACAGCCAACATCAGGCACTAAGCAGGGTCACCCTAAATTGGTTGCCAGGCAATTTCTTATATGTTATGTTCTATAATTATACATGAATGTACAAATTAATACATTACTATTAAAGTCCAGTTAATTAAATTACAATGACTAAAAACAAAACTATATATACACACTTCCGGCCCCAAGAAACATTCAAAAGTAGATTTTATTTTTCATAGTATTTAACTCATTACATGTTATTATTCCCACCATAATCCGTATTTTTTTTACGAATTTACTTCTCAATAGTAACTGTTCAATTTTCTCCACTTGATATCAGTGCTCCTCCGTCCCCTGACCCTACACATGTGAAAGCACTTCTAAATAGGACGTTATCCAGATGTTGCATACAAGGCAATGCCGGAGGCCCCTTGGAGATGCTTACCACTCTTAACATTGTCAATTAATCCCTGGCTTCATTTAAAAATCGTGGAATAAAACGGACAGCATTCATCCTACAGGGTCTTATTGTGTTTGAAATTCAGTTGAATGTCTCTATTTGACACAAAGGAGTTGTGAATAATAGACACACTGATAAGGGGGCGTTCAATCTTTCTCTTATTGATGGCGGCAGATATTACTAGGTGCGTCTTAGAAAATAAACCATCGCAGTCCGTGGATGTGGAAGCCAGCAATTTTAATCATTAGCATATAATCATTCAGCCTACTGGTGAAATGTCTGATTGTGCTCTTATTCTTCACCAATGCTGTCATCGTTTTTGGCCGCTACAAGCTGTCGCTTTGTTAGCCAGGCAAAGGGTTCAAGTGTGTATGTGACACACAATTAGCAAGACTTGACATGACCTGTCCTGTTCACAGGCTTCATTTCATTGTGGTAAGAGGTGGGGTGATATGAAGGTTTTGGGGGTTGTCAATCTTGAAATGCACACACACACACACACACACACACACACACACACACACAACTTTACATGAGGCGTACTTAACACTTTTGTCAGCTCTGTCATGAGTTTTGACTGTTAAGAGGGTTAAATACCACATAGTTTTTGTTTTTGGCCACTTTGCTTTTTAGGGGAGAACGGGGTTTCTTGTCCCATGGATTGGTTCTCACACTTGCTGTAACTGGTAGTGGACAATATTTGTTTTGAATTTATTTTAATGACAGTTTTTTTTAAATGTAAAGTCACATATCACTTTGTGGTCAGAGGCGATTATTTTTTGGGGGGTTTACTTTTAAATATTTATTGTCTTCACCAGCTGTGTCAAACTCATTTGCAGGCCACATTGGACACCCTAGTGGGCCGCACTCAGTTCACGGGCTGCATGTTTGACAAACCTGTTTTTATGGGCACAATAGGTTTTCTACTTATTAGTGTTACCAATAAATATATTAAGGCAAAGTGTTGATTCACATTCTTTTGCTAGCCAAATGAATGCTAGCTGTTAGCTTAGCTTTTAGCCCCAAAAAAGAGTTGGAGTTGGTGGTCACACGATCAACAGTTCAAAGGATTTTGTTGTTGTTGTTGTTGTCGTTGTTGTCTTGAAGCAGCATTGTACACATTTTCTACTTTATTACTAACGTTATTTAGTAAGCCTGTAGGGCCAGCAGGCTTTTCTTGAAAAATGTGGCAACCAACCCCATTCTCCCCCTATTTAATCTCCCGTCCTCCATCAAATGTACAGTGAGTAATTCTTATAGGAGGACAGTTGTATCATAACTCAAAGGTCAAAATAACTCAATCTGAATTTGTCTTTTTAGTTGCTCCTCCTTCTGTGTAAATGCTGTGTATTAACGTGTCGCTGATTTTAAACAAACAAACGAACAAAAAAAAACTGTAAATAAGTGGACCAGTCCTTCCAAACTCTGGTGTTTGTATAACTTGTAGATTAATGTCCGATGTATCCATTTCAGTTGCTGATGGCTTTTTATTTTCCTTCCAGAAGAGCTCTGTGCGGCATAAAGTCGAGGTAAAAAAAAATGTTCATTTTTGGGCTACTTTAATAGCCGAGGATTCAATTGTCAATTCATTAAAGTTGAGTTCAACTTCCTGATTTGCTCACACTTGTTGCCTCTCTTTTTATAGTGTTGGTTTTTCTTTTAAATTCCCTCAAGGACGTCTCCGTAGAATAAACCCAGCTTTGTGTAGAAATGCATTTGAGTGTAGCTCTTAATAGCCAATACATCTGTGTCCACAGGCGTGTGTGATACCAGAGGTACACCCGGGGCAGCGCATCCATTCCGCTGGGGCTGGCGGCGACGGGCTTCTTTTCATTGGCTTCCATTACTCTTATCTGATCAGGGCCAGGTAGCCTCTCCTCCGCCATCATGGCGCACCCAGGTCGCCCTGACCGACGTGTCTGTATCCTTCGCTTTCCAACCTTTTATCGCTGACACTTAAAGAGTACTGTCATACGATACATATACAGTCACACTTTATAGGGTGCCTATTTCAATGCTTGACTGCCATGGTCAGCGTTAGACGTCCAATCCATGTTGACAGTTTGACAAAAATCATATACAGGTTTGGTTCTGAAGATGGGAGGTTTAGCCCCCTGGGGGGATGTTAATTAATGTAATAGAGACTAAGCAATCCAAACAAATCTCAGATTAAAGGCTGACTGTGCATGTTCTTTTTTTTGACAAAAAGCCTAACTGCATGGTAATTTATTAAATAAAAATAAGTCTACCCGTATGTTCACGATTATAACAATTGTATGAGGTTATTATTGATTATTTTTATGTGTCGCAGCTGTGGCTGCAGTAGAGGTTTTATAGCCATAAAATAGTTTTTGAGGGTTGGATTGATTCAGACAGCTGAAGTCGTCGCTAGGAAATTCACGGACCGCCACTGCTATGTATAGTAAGGCATTTTTCTTTAAAAATGACTATGTATAGTAAGGCATTTTTCTTTAAAAATGACTATGTATAGTAAGGCATTTTTCTTTAAAAACGACTATGTAGAGTAAGGCAATTTTCTTTAAAAATGACTATGTATAGTAAGGGATTTTTCTTTAAAAATGACTATGTACAGTAAGGCTATTTTTAAAAAATGACTATATAATAAGGCATTTTTAAAGAAAAAACCCTTACTATAGATAGTCATTTTTAAAGAAAATAGCCTTACTATACATATTCTTTTTTTTTTGAAAAATGCCTTATTGTACATAGTCATTTTTTAAGGAAATGCCTTACTATAAATACTCATTTTTTAAGAAAAAAATCCTTACTATCGATAGGCATGGTGTAAGAAAAATGCCTTATTATATAGTCATTTTTTTAAATAGCCTTACTATACATAGTCATTTTTTTAAGCAAATAGCCTTACTATAGTCTTTTTTTTTAAATGCCTTATTATACATAGCCATTTTTTTAAATAGCCTTACTATACATAGTCATTTTTTTAAGCAAATAGCCTTACTATACAGTCTTTTTTTTTTAAATGCCTTATTATACATAGCCATTTTTTAAGGAAAATGCCTTACTATACACTCATTTTTTAAGAAAAAACCCTTACTATGGATAGTAATTTTTTAAAAAAAAAAAGCCTTACTATACATAGTCATTTTTAAGAGAAAATAACCTTACTATACATACTAATTTTAAAAAAAAAAAGCCTCACTAAACAGTCATTTCTTTAAATAAAAAAAGCCTTACTATACATAGTCTTGCTTTAAAAATAGCCTTACTATACATAGTCATTTTTTAAGAAAATAGCCTTACTATTCATAGTCATATAGATTCTATAGTAAGGCTTTTTTCTTTAAAAAATAATATGTATAGTAAGGCATTTTTCTTTTAAAAAATGACTATGTATAGTAAGGCTATTTTCTTTAAAAAATGACTATCTTTTTTCACTTTCACTTGGGTTAAAAAAAGTGGGCTTTCACTGATCAATGATTGACGTCAAACAAAAAAAACCTCACTGCACCGTCGTTGGCTTAGTAGAACCAGTTATCGTATTTTTATAGATGAGTGCATGCCATGTACGCAGTGGCACAAGTGAATTTGCAGACTTTTAACTGCTCCCGGAAAACGCTTATTAAATGCATAGCGCACACGCAAGGTGGTTTATCGCAAAATAGCACCTGGGAAGCACAGCTGAATCATTCCCGTAGTCAAGAGTCCGTTTCTCTGTGTGTGTGCCACCAAATTCTGGATTTTTTTTTTTGCATTAGGTTTTACAATCATCTCAATATTTCTGAAAAGCTTTGTGATGCCTTTTCCACAATCCCCCACATGAGACAGACGGAGGATGATGAAAGGTGAAGTAAGATTTAATGGCGCTCTTTAGTGAGGCAGCAGGTGGTCTTGCCTCCGTTGTGTTCCACTTTGAAGACACCAACCTTTGCTAGCCTTTATATCATGTGGCTCAAGTATGACTTTTAATGAACAAATCATTGATTTGGAAAAAAATAATAAAAAATAAACACCACAAGGGAGTGCTGGAAAGTGTTTTAATTGCTTAACACAGCCATACCTGTGGACAATTTCCATTTTTGATGCTTCCAAACATACATTTCAACATGATGACAAGACGCAGAATGATGCCACCTTTTATTTTACAAACACTCCGGGGGGGGTTTGCACAAAACCAGGATACGGGATTAAGACTGGAAATGTTGGTCATATTGGACAATTTAAAGATCAAATTGGTTGCAGTGTTTCCATGCTTGTCTGAGCTAGGACTAGTAACCATGGTGACTATTGGTAGTGGTTTAAATTCAAGTATATTTACTAATAATTTCCACTTGGTTAAACACACATAGCGCTACACTGCCTTATTCTGTCACGTAAATTGAAAGTAAGGAGAAACTTTAATATCCAACAATTGTGATTTATCAAATTGAAAGAAACATTTTGAGAACCGTTATGCCTAAATCAGAGTTCTTAAATGAGCTCGACTCTCTCTGCATTGTCATGCAGACAATGTCAGAATTAAATATTTAGTTTGATTGTTCTACACGTGAAAAATGACCAGAACATTGTAACTACGATCCTTTCTTAAGATGACATAACCTGATATAAAAGCAATTTTGGGGGCAAATATTGGCCTTTTGAGATTTTTGTTGGGAGAAACTGCTCTTGCTGCGCGGAACTAAATGAATACGACCATGTGTTGTACTACATTGTTGCAGCTGTGATTGATTTTGTGGACTGGTTAAGAATGCTGCACCCTTGTGTTTATCCCAAACGTGCACAACTGGCTTGATTAACCGCATCTCTTTATCCTGGCTTGTCAAACTTTACAGCTAAGGTGGATGTCTTCATCCTACTTTTGTGCAATACCCCCACGGTGTGTTCGGAGTCAGGTTACGCTAAGATGCACCGGAACAAACAGGACAAGCTCTCGTTCAAGAACAACAAATGACATTGCCGGCAGCATCCTAAACATCTCCAAGCAGATTGAGAGGAACTTTGTTATTGTCAATACTTTTTCTGCACCAGTTTCAGAAAGTACGTTTTTAACCCAAAACAAAAAAAATCTTGGACACTCCCGTTGACAATGACATGACCATGCAGTTGTCATTCCACTTTTTGACTAAACCACAATATCATGAGGATATATATTTGCAGGTTGGCAATACTATCGTCGAATTGAATTGATGGTTAACGGACACGAGATGTCAGCCTGGTTAAATACATGCCAATATTTCCAATGTTTTCTTATACATAAGGGCCAAGTACTTGAAAGTGACACAATGTTTTTTTTGTTTCCTTTCTGTCCCCCCCACACGACGTCTTCTGAGAATGCTTCAGCAGTCATTTACATACAAATGGTGCCATCAATATGGGGCATACTCATCTTTTAAAAAGTGTTAAGAACTGACCTTGCACTCAAAGTGTTCATGCTCTTTAATGTCGGGTCACAAAACGGGCTAAACATTACAAATATATAATATTTCCCATTTAGTTCAACCTTTTGTTACGTTCCTATGGAACTCCATATGAAAACGGCTATTGACGGGAACTAGTGCAACCTGGAGGAGGGGCCTGGTCTGTCGTGACAAGGCAGGCACAGAGTAAAATAGACAAAATGAACTCTGGAATGATTCCAGAGCAATGGCAGATATAGTAAGGCCATTTTTGAAAAATTAAAGGAGACGAGAAAAAAAAGGAACAGTAGCAGACGGCTTTGACTTGCTAGCCACCCCGACCACGAACAATATAGTCGGGCAGCGAAGCAAGTTTTTTTTTCTTCTTCTTCTTCTTCTTTTGGCCCCGCCCTCCCACAAGTTCATTGTGCCAGCCTCCCCCACATCCCTGGTGAGAAAGGGCCACTCTTATTTATTCAAGTGTGTTCAGTTTTGGTGGAATTTATAAAAGAGTGGCACCCTCACGAGTGTTTTCCTGCGCAGAGCCAGCCAGTCGCGGGACGTCACGATTGTTTTAGGCGCTTGCGAGGGGGACCGAAGGGCGGGCATTGCGCCGAAGCAAGGGCGCGGAAGGCCTCGGCCACCAAGTGAGGGTGCGATTGGATCATTGACTTCCAGCCCGCTGTCTCCATGATGTCTGTAGCATGGCTCCGAGCACAAAACACAATCAAGGTTAATGAGGAGACATTGAAAGTTGAACACAAATGACATGAAGAAAATATGTGGTTCGTGGCTGAGAAGGAACAAATAGGAAGTGTTGGGATTTTTTTTCTTTTTAAATAAAGCAGCTCTTTATAGATTTTACATAAGAATAATCATATTATAATTATGTATTCGGGTTCTGTATTTGTGTTCAAGATAATGCAGAATGACTAATGCATTATGCTTGGAAATAGATTTAGGAGGAAAGGAGTTCAAAGGGTAAGAAAGGCAATTTCACAATAACAAAGTGGCTATATTATTTATGAAAATTATAGTATTTTTTTTATTTTGACATTTTTATAAATAGACAAATGAATAAAGGACATTTTGATGAATAATAAAATCAAAGATAACATTAAAATGAAAATGTAAAACAAATTATATTAAATATGGTATATTTAATTCACTTGATTATTAATAGATTTGTTTTCATAATACATTTAAAAATTTAAGTGATAGTAAATGTCTAATAAAATGATTTAAAAAAAAAAACAGTAACACTCCAAGATTTTCCCAAAAGATTTTTTTAAATAGGATTGTATTCCCCCAATCGTAGAAACATTTATTAATTTTACCAATTTAAAAACAGATTCATTTTTTCAAATGCTTAAAAAACTAGATAGTTTTACATTATATAATTGCTTGTTGCTGTATTCAAATATTTAGCCTTTTATCTCATTAATTTTTTTTTTACATGTTTATTGCTTATGATAAAATAAAACTAATTCATTCATTACTATTATCAGCAGTAGTCACCAAAGCGAAAGTGAATTAAATAGGCAGGCTCGCATCATAAGAATATTTCCGTGGCGCTGACCGTGATAGACGTAAATTCTATTTGGATTGGGAGGTCTGTCAGTGATTGTTCAATTTATGGATTTTTTCTTTTTGACCTGCTAGACAAGTTATGCTTTGTTTTTACCCTAGTGATACGTAAGCAAAAAAAAAACGTTGCCCGATTTAAAGACAACAAAATAGCGTACTCATTGGAAAGGCAAAACTTGGCGACCACCCGCCACCCATACAAAATGCGCAAAAAAGGGCTCCATTTGCAGGGTACAAGTCTATTAATAACTTTGGACACAACGATACGACGTCTCAAAGTGAAAAGGCAAATAGTGCGCCGTCTGCTCGGGCTAAAACAATGAATTCTAATGCATCTGCGAGGAGCCCAGATAAGAGTGCGTTATTCATCTTGTGTCACATATATCAGCTAATTACATACTTGCTATTCCAGTTCTTTCCATCTTTACAGCCCAGCTGTCTGAGGACACTGCACCTATGGCAAGGAGATAAAAAGGTAAGCATTCAGGGATGGTAAACAGAAATGGCAGCAGAAATTCATCACTGGAGTTTTTTTCCCCTCCCTCTTTTCTCCCCCTTCTTCTCCTCTAGATACTTGCCTGTTGATAAAATCTATGGCTTGTGCTTTGAGCTGCTCGGCACTGTGCAAATCTGCCAGGATGAGGGTGTCGGCCACATTCTCCACCGAGAGGCTGTTGCACAAGGCCTTTTCACACATGACTTTTAAACGCTCCAGCGCGTACTGCAAGCACATAAAAGTCAGCGCTTAGCCACTGTATGTAAACTGCATTTCTCCAGGAGTGCCAAACGACAGCGATCAGCCAAATATGACGGACGTCCGGTTTGTGATTGTGCCATGGACGATACTGTTTGGGGAATCAAGTGTTGAGGATGAATGCAGTATGAACTTGTTGGCTGTTATTGATGGCAAAAGGTGCCAAATCCATTTGATTGTTCAAATGGATTGAACGTCTATTAGTGACAGTGATTTTAATCCACAGTAGTATGAAAGAGCCAGATGAATGGCGGTCTATTGTCGTCAATGGCACCCAATGAGTTAATAGGAATGAAAACGGCATTTTACAGTACAGTAATCCCTCAAATATAGACCAGACATGGCCTGTTCTAACTTTTTTTTTTTCAGTGCAGAGTCCTAGTAGCAAAAGTGGCTTCCGCTTACGAGTTTCAGCGTGAATTTTCACATTTTTATGAACTTAAAAAAATATATATATAATAATAATAATTAATAGTGGGGAAAATTTGCGAAGTAGTGAATTCGCGATTATCGAGGGATTACTGTAGTTGGTGTTAAACATCTGCACATTGACACAATCAGTGAATCATGCCTTATAAGCCTGGCGGACCATCATGCTTCCCCTTCCCCACCTGTATAAAAAGCATTCATCCTGTATTTTAAAATCATTTTGTTTGGGGAGATGTTTCAAAGCTTAATAATGACATTTTTTATTGCTATATGAACATACCTTTCCCAACTCTGCCATTGTTGCACTGAATTGCATTGCATTTTGTTTGTTTGATAAAACTATTGGAAGACTATACCCTTTTGGAAAACTTTGTTTAATATTGTTACCTCATTCATTGTAATTGAGGCCAAGCCCTCACAGTCAAATCAAACTGGACTTTTGTTAATGGCAGTCAATAAAAGGCGTCTGGGAACACGTTAGAATTGAATTTTTTTCTTTGGTCAAGTTTCTATTTTATGTATTTAAAAAAACATGCTTGTGACATTTTTTTAAAAGAAAACCTGATCATTGCTCAGAATTAGGAGTTTAATTGAAATTGTATGTCAAAAGTGTGAGTGGTATTGTTGTTCAAGACGGAATAAGCAGAAGATTGAGAAGAAAAAAAAGGAAAAAAAAAGGTCTTAGGCTCACTATTCAGACATGCTTAAAGCAATTTCCACACAAAGAAGGATATGATAACATCGTTACCAAGCATTATCACAGCACATTTTGGGTCACATAGGCCACAGCCTAGACATTTGGTATACAAGAGTGGCCTACATGACCTAAATAAAACATGTTCACACATGGATACTAGATATCGAGTTGGGAATAAAATATTATATTTATTATTATTATTAACGCATTGCTAGATGTCTAACACATTTTCACTGTCCAGGTCAAAATGACGTGAAGCTCCGTCAAAGGCAGCCAATGAGTTAAGTCAGTGCCCTATGTTAACAATAAAGAACTAACCAAAACTAAAATGCATACAAGACAATTGGTTTCTTGCAAGTTAGAGAGTCTAAACCACAGGTGTCAAAGTGGCGGCCCGGGAGACAAATCTGGCCCGCCGCATCATTTTGTGCGGCCCGAGAAAGTAAATCATGAGTGTCGACTTTCGGTTTTAGGATCAAATTAAAATGGAGTATAGATGTATATTAAATTTCCTGATTTTCCCCCCTTTTAAAATCAGTAATTGTAATTTTTTAATCCATTTTTTCTGTTTTTAGTTCAAAAATCATTTTGTAAAATCAAAAAATATATATATAAAAAAGCTAAAATAAACATTGTTTTAGATCTATAAAAAACTGAATATTCAAGGATTTTAATCCAGTTCTTTTAATCCATTTATAAAAAAAATATCTAAATATTATATCTAAAATGAAATCGAGTTGACGTTAATGCGGCCCGCGAACCCACCCGAGTCTAACACCCTTGGTCTAAACTGTTTCCAGACTTACTTTGTCTGCAGCTGCCAGCAGGTTATCTGCCATTATCTCAAGGTTTGGGGCCTTCCCAGTGTAGATGAAGCCCATCATCTCCTTGAAGACATCAGGGTCCACGTCACTAATATCCACACGATTCTGGGCGGAGGAAAATCAGGATTTAGCATGCATTTAAAAACAAAACTAATGATCTAAAAACAGCAATGGGTGAGATTTTGTACCTTTTTACTCTCTTCCATTTCATGCTCAAACATAGCATTGAAGACAGGCGACCTTGCTGTGAAAAACACAGATCCAAGACTGATAAATAAAAGGGCAGTCAACAAAAACCTCTTGCAGGTACAGCACTTGTCAATGTGTTAAATCAGTGCTAGTGCTGTGTGGACAACTTTTTCCCCCCATCTGACCACAGCAGCTGTTGCCACCGTGTCCAATGGACATTAGGTGCAAACGCCTGCTAGGCTTTCAGTCTCCTGGATCAGTCATTAGGGTCAAGCAGTCTAGTCGGACGGATTAGAACCTTTTGCAGGAGCAGGCTGCTTCAAACCTGCCAGGAGGTAAAGAACCTTGATGGCCTTTCAAGGTGCTTAAGGCTCTTTAAGAGGAGCCATTCAGAAGAGGCATGACATGTCTCACAAAGGCCATTTTCAGCATTTCTGTCATGAGCACTTGCTAAATGCCCTCAGATCATATTTAGAAAGCAGTATAAATGATGCCTGCATAAAGGATTTGCAGGGAAGATCGGTCTCTCTGTCAAATGTACTGCTATTATATATATATTAAAACCCAAAAGTCAAAATCTTAAACCGGTTTGGACCAAAGCGTCAGTCACCAAGTACTTAGTCAAGTTCTTCATACCCGCCAGGATGGATTTGTGGGCTTTGAACTCCTGCCCTCCCACATAGAGGCTGCAGTCTGTGAAGCGTGAACACTCCCAAAGGTTCCCCAGGTCATCAGACAGCTGACACTCAGGTACCTTCAGCATATTCATGTTGGACAGGCCAACACGATTCACTGAGTCCTGGACGACACTAACCTGTTAAAAGAAAGAAGAAGAAAAACACCTTGAGGAAAAAACATCCAACTAAGTAGAAGCAAATGCATCTGACACTTTAGAAAGCCAGACACACATTACTGAAAACAAGATTGCCATTTAACACACAATCACTTAAAATCAAATGAATCATCTCTGAAATGCCACTGATGTAAACAGTATTTCTTTTTCTTCCCCCGCAAATATGCAGCCATTAGTATTGACTCACAAAAGAACAAGAGAAAAGCAAGAAGAAAATTGATTCAAAGTCTATGACTTGTCATTTTAACCACTGAGTTGGTTGGGTTGATCAGGGACATTCAAACTATAGCAACATGCAGGGCAGCAACAAAATAGTTTACCGTATTTTCACGACTATAAGGCGCACACAAGTCTTAAATTTTCTCCAAAATAGACAGGGCGCCTTATAATCCAGTGCGCTTTATATATGGACCAATACTAAAATTGTTATCACGATAAAATAAAATAAAATAAATCAGTCGATAGGGTACACCATCCTCTACAGCTCTCACAACTATGGCAAGCAACCCCCGACTCTACTATTTCCCCGCAGTGACTGCTGGGATATATAGTTCTTTTGTCAATACACCCAATGGATTGTGGACTGGCGCTCGGCATCAACACAGCTTTACGAAGCATGGAAGACAGCGTTGGAATAGTTATGCTAGCTACTATTTGCGAATGGATTGTGGCCGCCTGGACGAACGTATAAAACTCAAGTGTTTTCGATGACTCATTTGGACAATTGTTCAATTCGGACACAGAAAATGAGGACTTTTATGGATTTATGGGTGATGATGACGCGAGTACATTGTAAAATGTCTAAATAAAGTACAACCGAACTCAGTTTTGCTTCCGTTGCCTTTTTAAAAAACGTGTTTTTTAGCGTGTATGTTTAAGCTGGTGTATGTTTTGCCATGCCTGGCTGCGTCTATAAAAACGGTGCGTCCTTTGTGTGTGTAAAATACAGAAATAGCACTCGTTACTGACACTGCGGCTAAAAATACGATGCGCCGTATAGTCGTGAAAATACGGTATATTTCTAAAGCATTTCCTGACAGACACGGTTAGAGTAGCGGTTGTGACGAAAACTGCTCTTTAAAATATATAGTAGTAACATTTCCAACGGCATTTAGAGGATAAACTTCATGTAGTTACAACAGTAGGAAGGGTAATCATCATTTTCTCCATGTACTCCGGTTTCCTCCCACATCCCATGAGGTGGTTTTGGGAGGTTTGTGGCCCATGAAGGAAAATTATGGTAACTAATTAATCACTTCGGATTAAAATACGGTTAGCAAAAGTATTGATCTTGAAATGTTGTATGCAGTTACAATAATTGATTGCAAAAATATCAATACCATATTTTTTGGACTGTAAGTCACACTTAACATGATAGTTAAGTGTTTGTTAAGTGCCTATTTTGTTTGTTGATCTCTATTTCACAATTACTTTAACGTGGAATGTTTGTTTTAGTTTATAATAATTTTAAAAAAAATATCCCCTTTCATTGCGACTTAGTCCGAAAAATACGGTACAGTTTTTCGTTTTTCCACTACCACAGTTCACCCGAAATTGTTGTGATGGGGAAATTTCGATTTGGCAGTACTCTTGCTAGTAATGGGGAACCCTTTTGCATTTTTCTTGTTAACTCATTGGCTGCCTTTGATGGTGCAAGACGTCCAATCCATTTTAATTGGACTGGCTGGATGTGAACCAACATTTGTTTATTCGCTGCCAACCCTTCCATCGGACGTCTACTAGTAGCGAACTGATTTTAATATACAGCAGGATGATGGGACACCATAAATGTGACACAAATACTATAACAGTTTTAATTCCAGCTATTTGAAGCATACAATTTTAAAAGCTGTTGTTGGGGGGGGGGGGGAAGAGTTAAACATTTACCTCACAAAAAAGAGTAAGTTTGTCATCAGGCAGAAGTCCATTGGCTTCATCAAGGAGAAAATCTCTCCTGATGAACTTTTTAAAGCCCCAGTCTTTGCCTTGGACAAACCTGTAGGCTCTTTGGCTTTCTACAACAGAAAGCCAAAAATGCTGCATGAAGAAAAATGTTGCCAAGTAACAGAGGAATGTGCACACGACAATGGATGTCCTGGGTGCTCTCACTTACCCATCGCTTTTGTCTCCTCTCGTTTAGCATTCAACAAGGAAAACTTGAATTTTGCTCTGACTTCACTTTTTGGACAACTCACAAGAAGTAAATACAATGACAGATAATCTTTGCTTTCATCATCAAGTCCCTTTGGATTGACTCGCAGACACCTGGCAAGTAAACAGAAGCCCATCAGTAAAGGTCAACAACAAGTCAGACACTCTGCTTTTCTTAAAACAATTGTGCTAAGCCTGCAGAGATGAGCTTCTTGTTTATGACACTCTGATTCTTAATGGTTATGCAGGTACAATAGACATGCCTTAATAGCATTTATTTTATTATTTGTGTTTGATACATCATCTACTTCTTCATTTCTGGAAAATGTGTCACTGACCACTTCATCTTGTCGTTAGGCACAGAGGAGAAAGTTGAACTTTTTAGTACTTCCCCCATTTCTTCTCTGCAAAAACTAAAGTTGTTTATGGTCCACATGTAGGAGAACTTGACAACGTTGACCTTGGAGGCAAAAGAAGAAACTTGAGCGTTGAGTATAAAGGATTTCATTGTGACATGTTGCAAGCCAAGGCAAAGTGAAGACATGGCTTTTGTGAAAAGAACACAAGTCAAGTGTTGATTGCTCAAACCTGCGTACAACACCAGCTGTCTGCCACAGGTCCACTTGACATCTCCCCAGGAGGAGGGGGGGTGGGAACCCGTGACATCACCGCTTTCAACCGAGCACCTTTTTAAAGGACTAGACAACGCAAGAAAAACACTTTTATTTTGGTGAAAAATATTTCTTTTAGGGATGTCCCGATCACAAATTTTGGAGTCAGAGTCATCCAGTTAAAATCTGCTGTAATAAAATAGATTTTTCTCAATTTATAAAATAAGTTAATAGAAGTTATCATGATTAGTTAAGCATTGGTTTCAATGAAGCAAAAAGAACATTTTAAATCCCTTTTTTGCACAAAATAAGGTTGCAAATGATTTATATTCAAATATTGGGTTTCTTGAAAAAAAATGGCCATCCAATGTGATAAATTGAGCTATGATGGATATTTTTTGAGAGGTTACCATTGTGTTGCTTGCACCCCTGAACTCATTCAGTGCAATTAACAGTTATAGACCGCAAATTCCATTTCAACTGGGAAGGCTGGTATTGAGTCATCATATTTAACTGTCATTGACAGCGATACACATGAAATCCAATTTGACTAGAATGTGTGTTAATTCGCCCCGCCCAGTCAAAATGGATTAGAGGATTATCATCATCAATGGCAGCCAATGAGTTAGTACTTAAAAATTAAAACAGATATTTTCCTCTGAAATATCCAATCAGGTGATCAGATCGGGGACATCCCTAATTTATACAGGTCAGCATTTGATGTTGACAATGAATAATGTTTACATTAGTCTGTGGATTTTAAGTGTTTGTAAAACATGTTTCGATTAAAAACCTAGTGACCCGTGCACGTCAGATTTCACATCACATCTAATGCAAACTGTAAAACACAACTCGTCAACAGGATTGATTTCAGTGCACTTATGTCCTTGACGGGACTGATCTACCAGGTTGGCTGTCTTGGTTGGCAGCAAAACAACCCGAGTAATCATAACAATAGACACAGACAAAGGCCAATTCACATTTTGTTCCTCCAAACTTAGGTCAGAATTGTTGGTACAGACTACACAAAAATAAGCTTGTACGTTAAGGCGGAACAGCAGTAGACTAAGATTCAAAGAAAAAACAATGAATCACCTTTTAGCAGTTTGAAGTATATAAAAGGTGGTCTATGTTTAGTATTTCACAGGATACATCATTGTCCCATCTTCATGTTCCATCATAAAAGGAAAATAGACCAGAGGACATGCAAATTACCTGCCATATTTAATTAAGATTAATTAGGTGAAGCTTCTACCTGTGTGTATTTTTACTGTTATAAACAGACACTGGCTTCTAAAGTTGTGACACATTTCATTAATAAATACAGTGGTACATCTACTTACGAAAATAAGTTCCAAAAGTGCTTTCGCAATTTGAATTTTAAAAAATAATTCCAAAATACCCAACAATAGCAACTAAACCAGGGGTGGACAAACTATTCCACAAAAGGCTGTGGGTCTTTATTTCAACCCATCAAGAGGACAACTTTTCACCAATCTGGAGCCCTACAAGCGCAACCAGTGGATTGGAGTCAGGTGCCCCTTGTTTCCGCATAAACCTCATTGGCTAAACTGTGCTGGATCAGGTGGAACAAAAACTTGCACACACAGCAGCCCTTGAGGACCGGTTTGCCCACCCCTGAACAATGATTATGTATACCAATGTTTTCCATAAAATATGTGAGAAACACAGATTTATTAAGCAATTAAAATGAATAAACAAATTCAAAAGTGTGTAGGTGAGGGAAGACAAGGCAAGCGTTTGGGTACTGATGAAACAAACGAACACATGTAAAAACAGAACCTAAAATTATTTTGAAAGAACTTTCTTGGGGGCCAAGATGAAAAATAAAGAAGTTGCTTAAGGCAAACTCCAAAAAACGCATGAAACACTGTTACAAGTCTGTGACGACGGACCGCAGTTGAAGGCACACAAAAAAGCATCACAGAGGAAGAAGACGAAGTTCCTTCCAAAGCAATGTGAGGCCAGAAAGGAGTTGGGACTTAGCCAATGGGAGAGCAAACTTTCCATCATGCAAATTAAAAAATAAAATGCAGGATACAGCAACTGCATCTACATTTCAGGGGATTTTTGATTAGATTTTGCATTTTGTAAAATGAATTTCTTGCGTATCCTGAGACAAAATTTTCTCATTGAGGCATTTCGGAACCTGAATGTTTTTTTTATGTAGAGGCGTTTGTAAGTTGAGGTACCACTGTATACTATGAACTATGCCTAAATGCTAGCAAGAATCGTTAACCAGGACAATTCTTCACAGCCTCTGTCTTATTCCTATGTGCCATTTGACATGTTGCCTGAGAGATCAGTTGTGGTTCAAGTATAATTGACCGGCAGTACTTGAAGTGAATTTGTATGTATTTAAATTAGTCACACTAATACATTCTAAAATATTGGCTACACTACAAGACTGCTAACATGTATCAGTCTATATCCAAACAAAAATATAAAGTTTATGAAAACATGAAAAATACACCTGATAATATTCCTAAACTTCAAGAAAATTCAAGGATATTGAATTGCCAAGATGGCACCGTTCACGCGGGCGCCAGTGGCAGTAGCTCTGTACACTCTTGTTTTTTTGTGTTTTACAGCCCTTCTATCTTTTTTTAATTACATTTTAATATTTCTTAATACATCCCTTTTTACTTTACTTTGTACTTTATACTTTAATGTTTTCATAACTTTCCTTGTTCTGTTAGCCTGGCTTCTTTCAGCTACTTCTTTTTTTGGAACCATTCAGCCATGCCTACGCTGTCATACAAATGGGACTAGCTAGCTGTTACAATACGCAGCAGAAGGAGCAACACCTTGGTGCCGCCGGAGTTTCGGAGCTGGACAAAAGTGCCGGGAGGAGAGGCAACGCTTCTGACCAACCATTCCATCGTGGGATAAGATGGAAATGCTGTCGGCGCTTACCAGCAACGGAGTCGAGGAGTTCTGCCCTGCTGCTGTTTTCTTCAGCTCCAGACTACTGAGGAACTGTGCGGATGAGCTTGGAAGAGTGACTCTGCATATTCTCTACCTCGGGCACAGTCTGCAGAAGTTCCCCATCTCGTGGAAGACTTCCTGTGTGTGCTTCCAGTTTTTGTCCAACTTTACGTCTTTTTGAGTCTATCCGTTTTTGCTACCGAAACTCGTAGCTCGTTTTGTGTTTTTGCGGCTTTTCTGTCTTAATGATTTGGTGATTCTTAATGATCCCACTGACTTTGATTTGATTTGTACTTTTTGCTTTTGCTTTGTTGTTCTGCGGCCTTTGACTGTACTGTCTAACTTATAACTATGCCTTTTCTTGCTACTTTCACAATGAAATTTCCCGAATACAGGATGAATAAAGTTATCCAATTAAAAAATAAAATGCAGGATACAGCAAGTGCATCTACATTTCAGGGGATTTTTGATTAGAGATTTTGCATTTTGTAAAAAGAATTTCTTACGTATCCTGAGGCAAAATTTTCTCATTGAGGCATTTCAGAACCTGAATGTTTGTATGTAGAGGCGTTTGTAAGTTGAGGTACCACTGTATACTATGAACTATGCTAAATGCTAGCAAGAGTCGGTAACCAGGACAATTTTGCACAGCCTCTGTCTTATTTCTATGTGCCATTTGACATGTTGCCTGAGAGATCACTTGTGGTTCAAGTATAATTGACAGGCAGTACTTGAAGTGAATTTGTATGTATTTAAATTAGTCACACATTACTACATTCCTAAAATATTGGCTACACTACAAGACTGCTTAAATTGTATCAGTCTCTATCTAAACAAAAATATAAAGTTTATGAAAACATGGGAAATACACCTGATAATATTCCTAAACTTTAAGGAAATTCAAGGATATATTGAATCAGAAAAGAGATCATTATCAGGAATTAAAAGTACCTCCACCATATTGATTTGTCCATAACACAGATGAACTATGCTTAAACACTTAATAGATTAAACACTGACAATGTAAAGACAATTTAAGTAAGCAATTTTGCTTCTACCTTTTTGCTTTAGCAATTCAAACAGCCAGGATGCTATTCACACTGACACTCATCTTGTTTGGATGCAATCAAGTCATGTTTTATCCCTACACAAATTAGCTATTTATTCAAGTTTGTAGATGGTCAACTCCTCAATTTCACCTTAAATAAAACTATATCAGATGTCAACATCTTTCCAGTGAATGCTGTCCCACGCCTATACGAACATGAACGCCCTTAAATACGACATCTCGTCTCGAGACCAAAATAAAGTTATTCCCATAAAGTGATTGAAAGAGGAATAACTAGCAGAATAGTACTTAAACCAAACTAGCCTTTAAGTTGTCGGTACCGAGGCTCATGTAGGATTCTCGCCCGCAAACGCGGCTAACAACAATCGCCTAGCTTGTCACAAACATTTACTGGACGTCTTGAAGCGATCACGTACATGTAAATGTTTAAAATTGTTATCCAGCAAAGGAGCAAAATAAAACGGAATATAATCATCCTCTACGTGGCGTAAAACGGGCCTCTGCAGCTGATTTCGGTGCAGGCAGATGGTGGGAAAACAACGAATGCTAACTAGCTGTTAGCCCAAGCTAATATGGGCATCGACTGCCAAAAAAGTTGGAAAAAACATGGTGACGGCGTACCTTTCAATTTCATACTTCCGTATGTGTCCAGTAAGGTACGTCGCTTAGTGTCACAGGCGCTTCTGTGACCATCCGTCACTTTAGACTCTTTTACAGTGAGACTCTTCACAAGGTTTCTTTGTCTAATTTATATCTGAGCTAGCCAAGCTTACTATGGCTGGCTGATCTGGTGGCTAGCTTAGCAAGCTAACCTGTCCCAACTGAGCATGCGCGAGTCGAAAGGCTACCAAAGCTACACCAGACGACTCACTATTTTATGACTATTCATATAAAACACTATATAAGATTAAAAACTAAGTTCATTACCTTATCATCATTATTCCCTTTTTATTACATCAAAATATTTTTTAAACAAATACAGTACATCCAAATGGATGAAACTAGTATGTATTTGAGCTTTAAAAAAAAAAGGGAAAGCATTAGTTTATTTCCATACCTCGTGGAGAATGTGATGGGTGTTTATGCGGGTTTATTCCCAAGTTGTTCCTTTCTTAAAACTCGTTGTCCATTTCGTCACAGGGACGCTTTGTCTCACGTCAAACCCTAATATGACACCCCGCCAGACAGCTCTTGTAAATAATAACAATAATAATAATTCTAATAATAGCAATAATAATCAAGATCTAGATTTAAAGTTTGTCTTCTGTGACACCCATAAAGAAAATCGTAAGCATATGTTCTGTATATGCACACGCTATTTTAGATATGTTCCAAAACAACTTTAAGTTTATTTTGTAAAACGTTGAAATGGGTAATAATATACCATTATACCATTATATTATTATATGACTATTTCGGTTAGTGTTATTAATTTATGAATTATGTTTTGATTAAATTAAGTAGTTATCATATATTTCAGCTTGTGAGTTAACTGAATTGTATGAAATGTATTTTTTCTCCAATTTCAACAATGCTATCTCAATATTATAGACATATAAAGGGGTTTTAATACAAAGTGGTTTAATATATGGTTGTTTTGTATGGTAAATAATTGGTGTGGTTAGTGCGTTGTCATCACAGTGGGGTTGAGGGTTCGATCCCAGGTCAGTCCTCACTGTGGAGTTGCTTGCGTGGGTTTTATGCGGGTATTCCGGTTTGCTCTCACATCCTAAAAACTTGCAGGTTAGGCTATAAATTGCCCCTAGGTGAGTTTGAGCATTAGTGTGAATCTTTGTCTCCTTGTGATTGGTGCTCATAGTTAGCTGGGATAGGCTCCAGCACCCCCCGTGCACCTTTGTGAGGATAAGCGGTTCAATGAATGAATACTCGTTGCAGGATAAAGACAACATTTCTACTCATCAATCCTACTCATTTTCATTTGAGCCGTACGCCCATAGCGGATTGTTTTTTAGTAGTCTTTAAAAAGATACTATCATTTAACTAGTGTGTAAAAATCTGTCATTGTGGGACTTTAAACCACACCATGTTTACATAAAGTTCCATAATAATAGCTGTGATAATAAACAAGCCAGTTATAAGATCTGCCTTTTGGCCGCCACAATATGTTTAGTGAGTTCTATCAATGTGTAGTTAATTAATGCTTTCTTTAATAAAAACCTAACATTAAAATGAAATTCCACAACATAATTATGCCCAAATATTGGACATTTTCGAGGTTTGGGTATGGAAAGTGTTTGACTCGCTTTCAAGACTAGGAACGGAACAGTGGAATAAAAAAAAAGTTAGGGCACTCCAGGTTATGCTAAAACCTTTAATGCCACTGTCCCAAATTTGGGAACAAAAGCGGTAACCAGTTAATAAAAGACCAGCAGCCTGAGAATAGAGAAGTCTCGCTAGACCATATCAAACCTGAGGCATCCCACAGGCACAGTGAAAGGTCATTCAGTTTCACAGCATCAGTAGCAACAGTGGTTTAGCAAGCTGCAAAAGGTTAGCCAGATAAAACAATGTTTCATTTGTCCTGTATTTTATCATTGGCGCCTTGAGATACGAGTTGTATTTGTTCAAGGACCAGAATCTTAAAAGTCACTAAACCCAATTTCTTCTTTCTTTTTTTTACCCTTAGAGGGCACACATTTAACTTATTGGCAGCCATTAAAAGTGGTAGAAGTTCAACCCATGTTTTATTTTTTTAACTAATGATACTGAAAGATGCGCTATCATGACCAGTCCTCCCAGTTAAAATAAATTGGATATCTATCGCAAAAAAAAACAACTTTACTGTGTTACCTGGGGCCTTAACTAGTGTATTTGTTTTTATCCAGTGTAATTTCATTAATTTGGCTTTTAGAAACAATGTAAGCAATTTACACATTTACTTATAATCCTATTAAAAGAACATACAACATACCATAAGAATTAATACAAATATATCATAATAGTTGCTAACAATGAAGTTGTTTTAATGACCAAAAATAGTCACTTATAAAGGGCTAAATGTCCTAAGCGCCACTATGCCTGAAAGGGTTAACTCAAAACACTATATTTGTTTTAATGCTAACACACAATGAAGAATGCATTAAATATTCTAAGAAATACAGTGAAATAGTACAAAAGCATATGTAAACTCATGCCAAAAATCTTTTAAAAATGTTCTAACATAATTAACCCATTTCTATAGTGATTAAAGTATTTTCATTTGCATCTTCACAATTGTATTATACTACTTCCAACTCACCACGAACTGTTAACTTTTCTACATTTTATATTCTATCATCTCTATAAGTTTTATAACACACAATAAAACAAATTTGGTTTTGGATGGCGGCAACTGTAAAGGACTACTAATGGTATTTCATTACATTTCAATGGAGACATGATATTAAACAAGCAGAAGGCCGCATTATATGGTTGTTTTAAAAAGGCAATTTCTTATTGTAATAGTTATATATGTTTATGTCCATGCAGTGTGGGGGTGAGAAGCTCGGTCCTCCACTGTGGTGTTCTGGGCACGTCCCACTGGGAACACGATGACTCCTGGCTGGCTGCAGAAGACTGCGATCCACCAAAAAGAGCTAAATGAAAGGAAATTCTGGCCTAGGATAAATGGATAAATGCATGGATGTCCTTGCAGTGTGCACAATAATACAATACATTCAGCAATGAAAATAGTTGTCAAATTAAAGCTATTTAATGTTTAGTCCACATGTGTCAAAGTGGCAGCCCGGGGGCCAAATCTGACCCGCCGCATTATTTTGTGTGGCCCGGGAAAGTAAATCATGAGTGCAGACTTTCTGTTTTAGGATCAAATTAAAATAAAGAGTATAGATGTATATTAAATTTCCTGATTTCCCCCATTTTAAATCAATAATTGTAATTTTTTAATCATTTTTTTCTGTTTTTAGTTCAAAAATCATTTTGTAAATTCTAAAAATATGTTTTAAAAAAAGCTAAAATAAACATTGTTTTAGATCTATAAAAACTGAATATTCAGGGCTTTTAATCCAGTTCTTTTAATCCATTTATAATAAAAATATCTAAATATTATACCTAAAATGGTCCGGCCCGCGTTAAATCAAGTTGACGTTAAAGCGGCCCGCGAACCAACCCGAGTCTGACACCCTTGGTTTAGTCTTTAATTCATGTTAGAAGAAAATATTTAGTATATCTCACTATACTAAATTTCCCCACTCTACTGCAGTGCAGTTGAATGATTTTTGAACACAACAATTTTTACACCCCACAACATTGTGTATCATCCTATTATACGTTGCCCCTCTTAATTTATCTAAGAATATTAGTCACAGCCAGTCTTATCACCCAACTTTTTTGTTCCAGTTTACATTCACACCACAGTTCTTCATTTGTGCTGTTTTCTGTGCCAGTCTTGGAATAAGAGTGGGTTTCTAGTCTAATAATCATGCAGCGCTCGCCTCTCATTAATCGTCAGGGTTTTGGATCCGGTCTTATTCTTCTTGAATTAAGATGGCACTGAAGCTGAATGTGTAAGCACATGAAACCATTAGTTCAACATCTTATTATACTAGTATTGCATGCGGTGACTTTTGTATGAAAACTCTAGATGTGTTACTTTGCGGGACAGATGAAAACCCTCGTTAATTCTCAGGCAGTTTTCACATTGTCTGATGTTTCTGGTCTATAGCAAACACAAAGCAGCTTGGGTTGAGCTATTCACTGAGACAAGACTACTATGTAATGGCTCCCTGTAGGCCTGTGATAACTAATTCTCCTTCAGATGGATGGACACAATTCTGTAGAATGAACGATAAGGGCTTCTATGCTTGAATAAGTCTACTTGCATATGTGCCCGCCTTGAATGTTTGTACAGTAATGAAGATAAAACCTTCCAAAATTGAGAGGGAGAGGGAGCAAAAGAGATCTTGGTTACACATATTGCAAATTATGATATGGAAGTTCCTATCGTATATCATAGGGATGATTCATTGACCTGTCTTGAAGTGGAGGGGCTGGAAGATAAGACCAAGAGAGGAAAAGATACGGGATGTTTATCGCGGATTTGAATCTCTTTAATTTAAGGGCAAGGAGACTTTACTGCATATGTCAGCAGGCAAACTTCATGGAGGATCAAGATTGTATTTTGAATTCTTGCATCAAAAGTGGCTTGGCAGACATTTGAACATTTTAAATTCCAGAAGAAAACAAATGTAGTATACTCCATTTTTTAATACATTTGATATCAGAAGGATTATTATCATGACCACAGCTGTGACTTGGAATCCATTTTAGCCTAATTATAGAAGCTTCAAATAGTATTAATGTTCTTCCTGGTGAGAATTCAATGGCTTTAGTGATGAAGACAGATAGAGACAGAAGTTATAAGCTCAGAGAAAAAAGGCCACAATGACAAGATGAGCCCCGCTGACCTTATCAGAACATGGTCATCGTGAAGTTGAGAGCAAAATTGAGTGTGACAAATAGTCGACGTCTTTCTCTCCTGGGTTTTGGAAATGAAGTCATAATGTTTAACAAAGAAGTCGCCTGAAAAGATTGAAATTAAGTCTGATTTGGATCAAATTAATAAAGTGTACAGTGATGATTAAATATAAAAATAGATGTATTTCAAAGACACTTGCACACTAAAGAATCCTTTTTTTCTTTATATGTGAAGAACATTATAATTTGGTAACTTGATTTGATGTACTATATTTTGAAAAATGGCATGTATGCGTCACCATTTTATGTACAGAAAGCTTTTCAAACACTTTTAGAAAAAAAGTCATAATTACAGTACTTGGCAGCTTTTTCTGTGCATTCATATTCTTGAGGCTGTCATTTCATCTGAAATGGTTGTTGAATATTTCCACGAAGGAACACTTGAAAAACATGAATTGTAACCATTTTCTTGATTTCCTTTTGAACCTTTTTAAAGGGAAAATGACAATTAAAAAGAAAAAGAAAAAAAAACATGCCGCCTGCATATGTGCATATCACACTTTGGGACATGAGGACACAATATTAATATTTACTATGCAAACTCGATCTCAATTACAACTATTGAATATACTATATTATTCATTCATTCATACCGTATGTATACATGTACATATATGTGTATGTATGTATATATATTTATATATATGTATGTATGCGTATATATATGTATGTGCGTATATATATACATACACATATATACATATATATACATATATATATATATATACATACACACACAAAGGAATAAATAAACAGTGGAAAATATTGTTGCAAAATTTTACACTTAAAACTGGGTACTTTTTTAGTTTTTTGCATCTTTTCCAATATGAGGGAGGATGTAAAGACGTTTCCAGGGAATGGTTGCTCTCCAGTAACCAGGTCATTTGATTAAACAGGCTCAGAAATGAAAGTTTTTCACATTAAAACATCTAAACAAGATTTCGACATTTTGGTGCACTTTAAATCATTCCAAATGTTTCGAGACATTTTTAAACCCGCAGGCTTACATCATTTTAATCAAGGTAGTGTCGGGCGTATACATAATTATGAAAATTATGAAATAAAAAAAGCAGAAAAAAAAGAATGTGCACATAGACTATAGATGTGTATTTATTTATCAAGAGTAGTATGTGGTTATGCAATAACTTTTTTGATTCTGTGCAATCCTCCCTTGAAAATCCTTGCCAGCTATTTCAGCAACACGCTAATTTATTTATTTATATATTTATTCATGTATTTATTTATTTATGAACGTACTTATTACCTATCTATTTATGTTTAAAATGCCTTTCCTATATCTGCATTCTCACCCTCTTGCTACTGTGACAACGAAATTTCCCGAATACGGGATGAATAAAGTTATCCAATCCAATTTTCTGAACTGCTTTATCCTCATTAGGGTCGCAGGGGGTGCTGGAGCCTCTCCCAGCTGACTCCGGGCCAGAGTGGGTGGCCAGCTGATCGCATGGCACATGGAGACAGACAACCAATTTATAGTGTCCAATCCGCCTACCATGCATGTTTTTGGAATGGTGGACCGACCTGGATTTGAACCCAGGACCCCAGAGCTGTGAGGCCGACGCGCAAACCACTCAATGAAAATATGTGATGTGGCACTTGATATCACCTCTCATATAATGTGCAGTCAGCAAGGTATCTCCCGCATGATAATTTTACTGTTTATGACAAAATGAGCAGTAAAAGCGAGCAGGAGATTTTATATAATGAAACGCCCTTTGAGATGAAATTGAACTTGTTCCATTTTTTTTCTTAACTAAGTGATTTTTTTTCCAACCAATCTATTCACACACCACACCCCCCTCCACAACGCTGACAGGGCTGATTTTGCAGCATGAAGCAGATGCTCGGTTACCAACATGTGCGTGGACAATTATTGTCATTTTTCATAGCTCATCTCTCACAGAGCAATGAAATAAATTACCGCTTCCATTATTAATATGCTGCTTGGTATGAAAATGACAAGTGTAATTCAACCAATGTCCATCTTTAGAAGTGTTTGATTATGAAATGAAGTTAATATTATTATTCTTATTATAAGAAAACTATACAATAGAACCAATATTTTTGTTTTGACTGTGAGCACATATAGTAGGATGAAAAATAAATAAATAAATGATATTCTCAATATAACCAGCTATCCATTTTTTTTTATAATGTATAGTTATAGTGTACGTAATAGTTTGACTTTTTAATAATAATAATAATCGGACATAGGCTTTGTCATCATCATTGACTGGACAAAAACCGAATTGTCATCATACCCAGAAACTGCATATGACGAAATTGGTAGTGCTTCTCCATAAGGTGCGTTTTCCCGGCAAAAGACCCAAATAAGTGAAAATAATTTCAGACTCGTAATTTGGCATTCTACCGTGATGGATACATCGCATCACCCCCTGAGCGGATCTCTTACCTCTCACTGTCTTTCACTTACCTTCAGTCAGCCAGTAGGAGGCCAACGTCTTTTCATGTTACCTCACCCCGAAGTTATTACACAGAAGGGATTGTGTGTCGTGTTACCGCAAGTTTAGAGTCCTGATGGATGTGGGGAAAAACTGTCTTGTTGGCAGCAACAATTGGTGCAAGGGTAAAATTTTAATATTAAAAATGGAAAAATGGAAAAATACAAAAATATATTATATATAAAAGACATTCATATCAAAGATAAAGTATGCAAACGGCAAATTTGTTAGACCTTTTCATAGTAGAGAAAATGAGGCTAAGCTATGGCCGCTTTGTCATTTTTGTCACTGCATTTAAATACTCTACTCCACATGGGTCAAAGTGGCGGCCCGGGGGCCAAATCTGGCCCGCCGCATCATTTTGTGTGGCCCGGGAAAGCATGAGTACCGACTTTCTGTTTTAGGATCAAATTCAAATGAAGAGTATATATGTATATTAAATTTCCTGATTTTCCCCCTTTTAAATCAATAATTGCAATTTTTTAATCATTTTTTTCTGTTTTTAGTTCAAAAATCATTTTGTAAAATCTAAAAATATATAAAAAAAACATTATTTTAGATCTATAAAAAACTGAATATTCAGAGCTTTTAATCCAGTTCTTTTAATCCATTTATTAAAAAAAATCTAAATATTATATCTAAAACGGTCCGGCCCACGTGAAATCAAGTTCACGTTAAAGCGACCCGCGAATCAACCCAAGTCTGACAGTCTTTTTTTAACGCTAATCACATCTAACATGATTAGAAAACGTCCAACAGACATTGACTGATTATTTTTAAGACAAAAACAAGTGAATAACATTTTACGTTCCCATTGTGATAAGCCTATTTTTATCTTCCCAATCTCAACCCTTAACAAATACCAATATCATGATTGACAACGAGTAATATTTTAAACGTGACTCTCAAGAAATCAATACTTCCTATGTCATTTACTATAGTTTTTTTTCTTTTTTTCTTTTAAACCGGCAAAATGACATTTCCGTCAGCAAGCTACACCGTACAGGCATCCTCTATTTGTAAACAATGAGGCGTCTGTCATGTTGAAGAGGGTTGGGGGTGCGGAATAGAGGTACGAATAAGACATCAGAACTTGACGGCGACGCAACTCATTTTCTCAAGCAGCAAGCTGATGATAACCTGTCGTTCTTCTGGTCCGCTTCACACCTGCCAGCAGCTGCTGCATTTTGACAAGCTCCTGTCTTCTCCGGACTTTCATCTGCACGCTGCACAAAAGAGAATTTAGAAGTCTTTTATCTGTGCCTGAGGGTACACTTCCTTGTCAAGAGAGAAATTCATCCAATTAAGCTCGTGGTACGAAGCGAATGCAGCACTGAAAACAGGAAGGGGTCCAATTTTTTTTCCCCTTCTTATTTTACTTTGCATAATTTGTTAGTCACCAAAAGCTTAAAACTGTACTCTTCAACTCAGCTTGTTGTTTTGCTAATTTGGATCCTGGATTGAGGTTTAACGGTTACTTGGATGACAAATCTAAATGGAGCATCTGCAGTTAGTTATAGCTAAAAATTAAAATTAAGAATTACATTTTAAAACCTCGGAGTAAACGTTTATTTCCTGAAAGCTTAAATGATACAGACACGTCGTTCCTCCTCCCCAGGTTGTCGATTTGTTTCATTATTTTCAGTCTTAAAATGTTTTTAAGAAAAATACTGTGGTAAAACATTTCAATTTTAGAGGAACTTTGTTTCATTTATCACATATTTGTCAAAATCCAGGTCCAACACTATTTTGCATGGCCCGGAAAAGTTAATGACCACTTTTTTTTTTTATGCTGTAATGGCAATTCTGCAGTCATTGATGCTTGAAGACTACAATCAATCAAAGATAATTACGTTTTTTTAACGACTAAAAGTTTGGTTTTTCCTTTTTGTTGTCTATTTAAACAAATGCAAATTATAACGGCAATATAATATATAACAATAATATATTAATATTAATCAAAATAAATTTTTGGTACTGAAATATGCACATTTACTGGCAGTCGGGGGGACTTTCCACGGCAATGCACTCGTAACGGAATAAAACAAATTTAAATTAACTTGGATTAATATATACAGACACACTCAAACATACGTTTAATGTAACTTTACACAAAACTGAAATCTAATTTTGTTTTAATTTTTTTACCTTCGTTCTGCGGGTTAGCTGTTTGCCACGCCTCCACCCTTACGTTCGTGATCGATGGGCTGTTTGCTGTTGTATTCCCTTCAAAATATTCCGAAAATGATGCACACAAATGTCCTCATAATAGGATAACTCACGACCACTTGCCAACGAGAAGTAGTCTTGAATGAGCGATCGCGGGAGCTAACAGGCTAAGGAAGGAATAACAGACTACCCACATATTGATTGTGGGTAATGAAGTTTTATTCTGAGAAAGGGTACCATTGGCTATCGGTGTTGTGTGCACGAGTATACTTCATTACCCAGAAAGCCCTCTTTTTGCCCGCGCATGCGCGCTGTGTGTTTCCTGGTCGATGCATAGGCGAAACTCGTCTGAATAAAACATTCAGTGCTCGTAGATATCTGTTATACACGAAAGAAAAAAAAGACAGTGCGCTACAATGATAAACAGCCTCTTATGTCATGGCCACCTGGCTAGGTCGCATCTCGAAATTTTGATCGTATCTAGGGCAAATTATTCAATCGAAATTTTCATCGTATCTCAAGCATGCCGTAGGTAGAGCTGATCGTAGGTCGAGGTACCACTGTACAGTCAAAATGTACCACAAAAAAGGCACATGTTTTCGTTATTTTTATAAGCCATAATTTGCGTGTTGATTATGTGCTTAGTTTTAAGGACAGGGGTCATAATGTACTAAAGATTTAAGGTAAAAATGATAACAAAAGAGGCACTAACGGTTTAGTGTTGCTTGTGACTGACTTTGTAGCAGGCAGCGTACGATAAATTTCAACTCAGTGGTGGTGTGATTGTGAGTGCGATTGGTCATCTGTCTCCGTTCCATAAGACTGACCGGCATCCAATTTAGGGTGGAGTCCACCATTGGCCCGATGTCAGCTGGGAGGGGATCCAGCACCCCGTGACCCTGACAAGGATGAACAATGTTGAAAATCGATCGATGGTGTGACATTTATGTTATCCCTAAAATAAACAGCTCTTAAATATTAAACATTCTACAATTTAAGTTGAATGCAACTAAACTGTAGTTGATCATTGCTGACATTCCTGCCTTCGATTAAGATTGGTTGTTTTAACATTTGATTCAATCAGGCTATCATGTACCACTAGAGAGAGCCCACATACCACTGGTGGTACTTGCACCACACTTTGAGAATCAGTGATTTTAGATCATTCTACAGCTTGAACAGGAACTTACTTGCATTGGAACAAACCCCCCCACCTCACTTTTTCCTCTTGTATGCTCTTCTTTAACATTGCATTTGCAAAGCACATAGCGGTGCAGTGAAGAGATACCCGGCATGGATGCATTACCGGGCGACTGGCCGTGAGCAATTGCTGATCTCAGGCAGCGATAAACACAGCCGGGCTTTCTGGGGGCTGTAAAAAATAAAAAAAGGGGGCTGGTGAGAGTCATGTATAGCACACAGACTAACAAGGTCACTAACTGGCAAGAAAGGGCCAGATGATGGCTACTATGCCCTCCATGTTTCTTCTCTTTACTATTATTATGTGGTCACATGTGGAGAGAGGCTGTTCAACACTCAAAGGTTACAAATGTAAATAAATTCAAAAATCATGACATTGAGATATTGGCCTATACCCATCAGTGCATTCGGATTGATTAGAAGATAATCCTCCCTATCGCCACTTTTGCATATGGTCGTTTTAAGGACATGCTTATCTCCCAACAGTAATTTCCCCCACACTCCTTGATAATCAGTATCCAGTACATTTGCATGTGTGATCAAATCAAGGAGTTAGATCTTTAAAATCAAATTCCCCTGAGAAATTCAGCCAAAAGTAAAAATGCGCTTATAAACAAACAGTAAAACACAATTTGATTTTGCACAAATCACCTGTTTTGTTCTCCCAAAACAAAAATTTTTTTTGTCTCTCCAACAAACACTCATTAAAAATGAAGCAAGTCATCAATGGCACTCAATGCCAATTGTCCATGTCCTTGGCATTAAAAAAAGCTCAACAATTGTTTACACTTAAGGGCATTTATTTAAAAGGTTGTAGTGCTAACAATGCTTTTATCATGTTGAAAGACAAAACCAAGAATGTTTCACTGTAGTCGTGCTCAGCCAAAAATGTATTAATAGGACAAATGACTATTTTTGGGGCAATTTAATTCAACTTAACTATATGTGGACATACTAACACTTTGGGTCATGTAGGCTACAAATTTTTAACATTTAATATACTAGTTTTGTGGTTGGCTGGCAACCAACTCAGGGTGTCCCCCAACTACTTCCCAGTGTTGGATGGGAGAGGCTCCAGCACCCCTGCAACCCTTGTGATGATAAGCCGTACAGAAAATGAACGAATAAAATGTGCCCTACATGACTCAAAATGTACAGAAAATGAACGAATAAAATATGGCCTACATGACTCAAAATGTGATGGGCACATTTGAATGCTTGTCAAAGGCAGTAAAATTAAATTGTCTCTTAGACTTTTTATTCTTTTTGCCATTCGGCATCCACTTTTCTAGCAATATTGAATCACTCATTTCCATCCACTTTTCTGGGCAGGTGCGAAGGGGCCCTCAACAAATTAGGCAACGTCCCGGGTAATTTCACTTTGATTAATGCAGATGCGTTCTTCTTGGCCCAAAGACACACACACACACACACACACACACACCACGCTGACTATTTGGTATAAATTACCGAAGCTATTTTGTTGCAAAATTCCAACCCTCTCCAATAAGGTGCTGGCTCATATGTCGACTGGGGCCTCCAAACTACCCCTTTGCCTGCAGGAACCACTAAAGCTTTTAATTGCCTTCTGTGCAAATGGTCCTTATGCACTTGATAAAGTATGTGCAAAGTCATGCATGGTTGGGCTGACTCGCTACGTGAATGAGACAGCGTGTGGGAGAAACCCCCAAAAAAGACTACATCATATCACAATGATTAGAAATTTTGGTGTTAGGTTAAACTCCAAGAACTACCTGTACTGCGTGTGCTTTTCCGTGTACGTTCACCAACGGTTGAGGGACTGGTAATCCCCAGCGAAGCAATAAACAATCAAAGTGCAACTTCAGTAGAAATGATCGCATTCTGTACCTTGCCAGAGAGATGCAGGCTATTATTAAAGTGATTCTTGTCCTGACAATGCTATTTTCTAAAAGGTAATTGCAGATTCAGATCTTTGAGAGGGTCTAACTGAAAGTAAATGGCACCTCTTTAATTACGGTCTCCTCCACGTCTCCTCTATCGAGCCACGGAGATGTTTATCGCTCCACGGGATTGTGAGGAAAACGACTCTAATGGGAAATGACCAGTGTCTGGGAAGCTGACTCAGATTAGAAGCGACATTTCTAATTGATGGCTAAAGAAATCCCCGGCTGGATGACTGGGAAAAGTCACTTTGGTAGAAATGTAATTGGAGTGATTGGACTTCTAACAAGAAGCGGTTTATAATCGCTTTTCAAGTAAGCGTGTGTTAACGCAGGCAACAAACACATTAAAAAGCAACACATTACCGAGGGCAGATGTATTTATGACAGGAAAATCCATGTTTCACATTGTAAACCACATTTTTTAAAAATGGATGTGTGTATTTTCACCAAGAATATTTCATGTGGACAAAATGAGCATGATTTAATCGTGCAGTTTCTACATAATGATGAACAATCTAAGACTAGATACATTTGATCATGTTGATATAACAATGTTAACCCGACTATCCAATTCATTGCAATAGTCTCGCAATTTCTACTGGGATTTAATGTGGACTCTGAAGATAAACGATTTGGACTTTTCACTGACATGGAAATGGAATATGGTGAACAGGTAAGGGTGAACATATTTAAATTTTACTGAAATATGAAACCTGGATGGATTGTAGCTGTAAATATATGACATGGATGTTTTTTTTCAACAATATTAGCTTCCTTATTTATTTATCAAACAGAAATCCGTCACCACTCTATAGAAATAAGAAATTATAGCCTCAACGAAGCCTTCTCCAACACTTTGGTGTCCTTCCACAAACAATTTTACAGAAAACATGATTGCCCTCATTAAAAAATAAGCAGATTTATAATCATTTTAATAATAAAGACACATTTTATGGACCAAAATGTGTATGCTTCCCTTATATATAGTTTGGGGGCGTACACCTGTACACTAACCGCTTGCTGATACATTAAAGTTATGCAAATCTGCTTGCATGCAGAGTGCACATTTGTGCTGGGAGTGGAATGGCAATTTGAGTAATCCTTACTTGCTCGGTTGAACCGAGTGATATACTGTATATTACAGTCCTGTCAAGTGGAGCATGGCTCCATAGCATTAGCTATATATGCATTTGGAAATAGTAATGTATTTAATTTATTTTGGCTCATAAAATTCCTGTTTGTTTGTTTTTTGTACAGCAAAAGAGCTGATTTTAGGGAACTTATGGCTCGTGAGCCATTTGTGGCTCTTTTGACGGGTGGATATGACTCTCCATTAACCTGTAAGTTAAAATCTAATCATTTTTCGTTAAATTTCGTTATGAATGAACACTCTCATTGATACTCATTGATTAGCAACAATGTAACAATGCTGTTAGAAGAATACTGAGACTTTTTATAGTTTAAGTGTTGTAATGACCCTCAAAAAACCCACACATTTTTATGGCGGCCGGGCAGCAGAGTAGTTAGCACGTCGGCCTCACAGTTCTGAGGTCCTGGGTTCAAATCCAGGTCGGTCCACCTGTGTGGAGTTTGCATGTTCTCCCCAGGCCTGTGTGGGTTTTCTCCGGGTACACCGGTTCCTCCCACATTCCAAAAACATGCATGGTAGGCTAGTTAGACAATCTAAATTGCCCCAAGGTATGAGTGTGAGCGTGAATGGTTGTTTGTCTCATCGTGTCCTGTGATTGGCTGGCCACCAATTTAGGGTGTCCCCAGCTGGGATAGGCTCCGGCACCCCCCTAGTGAGGATAAAGTGGTTCAGAATGAATTCCGAGTATGGCTCTCAAAGAATAATATTTAAAAATATGAATTGTTTATGGCTTTCTCTGTCAGAAAGGTTCCCGATCCCTGTTTTAGAGGCTGCATGTGCATCCAAAACATGAACTTTAAGATGGGTTTCGCCCATTGCTGTATCCATCTATGAGCACATATTAGTGTAGCAACTATCTTGCGACTGTTTGTGGATGTTCACAGCTGTTGAATCCATCAGTGCATTCTGTCAGCGGTAACAAATTTGCTGCTCTTTTCCACCTGTCCGCTCATTAGTTGACATTCGGGCATTGGACAGGAGAATCTGTGAGGTTCTTCAACTGATGTGAAATGTTGAAATGGCAAAATAATAACCACATCTGTCTTGTGTATGGCGGTATTGACACAACATTACTGCTAGCAAATTGTTTGTGTGTTCCAAAGATACTTCAAGCTTATGACTTCTAAAACTCCTGACATTTGATGGCTGATGGATGCCCAGCAAAATGGCACAGTTGGAAGTGGCAGCTCACATGTGAGAAGAGACGAATGAAGGCTTAAGTCCACAAATACGTGTATAGAGGGAAACAATAGCAGTCCTTTTACTGTTGCTTGATAAAATAAAATAAAAAAATTAATGGAAAAAAACATGAAAAAGAAACTTAGGGGTTACTCCTTGATGTTCAGTAGACAGGCATTAATTCTTTAGGAAGTCGCTAATTTAGCTAATAGCCATTGAAGTCTAACAAACGGAAATATGTGCATTCACAGTAAATCCTACATGTTTCTTGTCTCTCTGTCTGTTATTGACAATGAGTTAAAATACTACAGTAATCCCTTGAATATCGCGGATAATATAGACCGGACATGGCCGCGATAATCGAAAAAGCGCAAAGTAGGATCACCCCATTATTAGTACCATACTGCATAAATAGAAACAAACATAAAAATCAACTCTAGGGTTATATTTGAGGCAGTAATTATGTTGTATTTCTTTTTTTTCTTATTCTTTGTAAATTGTCGCTATGAAAAGCTATTCTTGAGGACTTTTTTCCAACAAAACGTATTCCTATACATCTGAATAATAATGTATTGCTAGCTGGATGCACTGATTTTTAGCCCATTGTGGAGATTTTGGCATCCATTGTGAAAGGATAGGCAAAATGAATTTGGCTTTTTGGAAATGGTGTGACGTAATACGAGGTGAACAGCCAAGGCGCAACATGGCAGACTCCAATGCAGCAGCGCAATCCGATAATGAATTGGTGGATATTTCGGACCTTTCTGGGGAAATATGAAGATCAGAGCGATATTGGGGAAGAGGGTGTTTTTCACAGAGACAAGTTTAGGGTCAAACTGTATTGTTTTAAACCAAGACGACACGGATGATGACCATATTGGCTATAAAAGGGGTCATCTAGTGTAAAAAATAAACCGTGTTTGCTATAAGGAGGTGTTGCCGACTAATTGGGGTCATCCCATACAGTGAAATTAATGAACAAATGTGTAACTGATGCTGTCATGTTGAACATAAGAAATTGATAATAACATATAAACAACTTAGGTTCACTTGTATTTAGCATTTCCCCATTAAAGTAATGAGTTTCTGTTATTCTCCATTAATCGTTTCATGTTAATTCAATTGCAGATATTTGCAAGGCAAGTATTTACTGATTGTTTGCTTTTTTTTAGCCTCCTCCATTTAATTAGGGACGTGTAAAGATCCGGCAAATTAACTTCCTTTCCACTACATTACATCGGTGCTTTTAACCTAAATGAAGTCGTCAGTTTACACAAAGTAGCAGTGTAGAGTTCACGTAATGATGAGTGAATACAAGCGTGAGGAAACCATCAAAAAAGTTCTTACGTATCATCAAATTTAGCTCATTAATGACACATAGAATACACATTTCTTGCCTCATTACTTTGCACATTACAGTATCCACTCTCGAGCTCATAACGTGAAAGAACTGCTGTCAACTTGTCTTGTCTGGAAGCCTGCACGTTTTCAAACTCTATATTAAACTTTTTGGCAGAATTAACAGTGAATGAGACGCGTTAGATGTGCGTGATTGTTTTCTTGGAGGAGAAATAAAGGAGAGCTCACCTTGTGACCTCTTCTCAAAAAGCTCACTCTGCTTTACAGGTACTTGATAACAAGTTATTATCCAATACAGCAGCCCTTTGAGAGATACTGAAAAGTGGTGGAGTCGCCATGTGCAGGCTTGTTATTAAGCTGCTGTATGGACTCTTAAGGAACACTATATAGAGTCCTTCAACCTTGGAGTGTTTTATAATAAAAGCACACAGCTTCAAATTCAGTTTAGCTTCTTTTACAGTAAATATATGACACACTTTCCATTTGAAGCCAAGGAGAAGATACAGATCCAAATCCTATTCATGTAATACTGTCATATATTTTTCATATCTTTATTTCCCCAGCCCTATCCAGCTTTTAGATTACGTGCTATTAGAATCTCATAGGAGCACTCCTTTAATCCGGTGCAATTTCTGCAAAACTAAAACACTTAACAACGCTAATGGGGGTGTCAGCAATAATGGGAATATATTAATCACACATCATGTGTGTGGTGAGGCGAGATGGTTGTTCGTTGCTGTTGTTATGAATGCTCTCAAGAGAATAGTGGCTCCTTGTTTCGTATTACAGTTCATAGCAGTGGTTCTAAAAGTGTGGTATGAATACAACCAACTTTAAGAATACTGCCTAAATAAAATGATCAATCAGGATTTTTGTTTAAATACCACAACGCCAGGAGTATCCAATTTTTTTTTCTCGTAGGGCCGCTTTTAAAATATCAAAGGGACTATAAAAATCAAGTAAAAAAGGGGTTTTAAAATGTGTACTTAAAGTATTAACTCATTGGCTGCCACTGATGACAATAGATGTCAAATTCATTTTGGCTAGTCAATTTACCAAACTGAATTTGGATTAAATGTCCATCACCATCAATGGGAGTTAGATATAAAGACTCAATACCAAATTGATTTGATGTCTATAACTGTCAATGGAAGTGAATGAGTTAAGGGCTACAAGTGATAAAATAATCCAAACAGATGAGTATAATCCAAAATCTAGTACAGATCTTGAACCTTCATCTCATGGAGAGACACTGTTTAAGTGACTAACTAGCTCATCCAGTGTTAAAGCTGAAAAGTGCAATCTAGGCTGAATTTAAGCTTCTTGTTGGGCCTTATGCAATTATATGTTCATCATTTGGTGCAGGCCAATAAAAACTGGGCAGTGGGTCGAAGTTAAGTTACTCAAGTACAGTTGAGAAGCAACCAACGTATACATTCCTATTTTCTCCCTGAACATTTTGGCTTATGACGCCAACATATTTGAATTCATTAATTACCAATCATGGGACGAGATGTCGAATTAATTTTGCCTGATATGGAGGAATGAAAAATGAAAAACTCCATCAATGATCACCAATGAGTTAATAGTCTACGTGATGGTAATAACAACAGTATTATTTGAGGTGATATTTCATATAGGAATCTTGAGAATAAAGAAACATTGCATATGTTGCAGGGAATTGAGCTACCAAAGCATCTCCATGAGCGTTCCACTTGGTTCAAAGGGTTAGAGGTGGCTGGCTGGGTTGCTAATAGGAAAAACAGTGAATCCAGCACAGTTTCATCTCTTGTGTCTCCACTTGATTAGTTTAACAGCTCCTTTGATCTTTAGCTGTGATTGAAGTGTTTAAGTGGAACGCGGAAAGGGGGGGCAGCGGCTAAGCCAGGGAGCAGCCGCCGAGTAATGTGCCACCACATGCCTATGAGGCACAACGTCTTAATGTCAGGGGGAAATTAAAACACTTTTCCATTACCGAAGCTCTTGAATCTTAATTCATTTGTCCACATGTAATACAAAGTAGGTGACAAGGTCAGTAAATACCCACTGACTGAGATGTGAATTTTGACCTTTTAGAACAGGTTGAAATAAGTTGACAGGTTGCGGGTATACATATTGTTCGTAACTGTACGTGAGAGCGTTTCTACATTGTGTTTCCACTGGGATGAGATTTGTATTGATTAAAGATGAATATTTACAGGTTACGGAGCACATAATCTGGGAATACTCTTATATTACACTATACTTTTAGCGTCCCTTGGGGGGTCGTCACAGCAGGGACACGGTCGATTGGTCGCCGGTCTTTTGGTCGCCGATCTTTTGGTCGCCGGTCTTTTGGTCGCCCGGAAGGTAAGTGATAATTACCATTTAAATCGTTGCTCAAATTCCCTAAATACAAACTGCAAATTACTATTTGGTCATACTTAATGCCCTAGTAATTATTATGCTAAAGAAAAGCTCAAAATTTCGCCGGTCTTTTGGTCGGGGCGACCAAAAGACCGCGACCAAAAGACCGGCGACCAAAAGACGGCGACCAAAAGACCGGCGACCAAAAGACCGGCGACCAATCGACCGCACACGGTCACAGCAAATCAACTTTTTCCATTTACTACTTACTTTACTATGTGTACTACACTACACTAGACTTTGACTGTGAAAGTGATACCATCCATAGTTTACATAGCCTACAGAGGTGTGAAAACCTGGACAAAGACAAATAATTGATCTCGTAATAAAAGCATAATCCTAGCAACAACAACTATTACAGGCTGTCATCCGACTTTTCAAATGGAAAAATCTCTGTTTATTCATTAAGACCATGATAGAACTATTTCCCCAAATTGTTGCTTCTTTAATGTCTATTGAAATATTTAGGCCATTTAATGAATAATTGAAGTGCAAGTCTTACATGTTGCTCCTTTAAGTAGAAATACTCCAAAGATACTTTGTGGTCAATGTAAAAACTGCTCATTTTTAGAGCAGATCTGTTAGTTTATCCGCATCAATGTTGGCCAATGAGTTCATATAAAACATTTAGAGAAGGATAACTTTCAATCTGATCAGAGAGGAGAGAAAATCACTCATGACAAGGCAAAGGAACTTTCTCAAGCCAGGGTTGGAGTCTCCCTCGGTCGCTCCTTTTGCGAGGAAGTTAATGATGCTGGCAAGAAGATGAATCACCTCAAACAACACGCAGAGCAGCTCTGACAAGTGTGCACCAGCGACTGTGACACCTGCAAGTAGCTGAAGAAAGACTAATAGTCATGTCAGCTGCTACCTGCAGGAGCTGAGCTATGTCTGTTGCAACAAACTGTACCCGTGAGACCGAGTCCTGTTGCTTGATGACAGTAATGCCGGCTGACATTTGAAATGGCCTTAGAAAGTAATTAAAGGGGGGAAATGTCTGCACCGAGTAAATTCCATGTTGATTTGAAAAACAAATAACTTTTAATATTCATCCGCTTTGGAAACGTTACACAGTGTGACTGAGAATCTACACGGACAGACGCCGTGTTTCTGGCGAGGAAAATATCTTTTAGCACATAGTGTCTTTTAGTAAAGTGCAGATGGGTGACATGAGAGCGCTGCCATTTATCTTTGTCAGCCCCGCTGGGCAACCTTATCACACGCAAGAGTACAACATGGAACGTTATTACACATTTCATTAAAGTCTTCAGTGTGGGGATTACAGAAGACGGAACCTTTGCACTACATGGGTTACGAGTTGGAAATTAAAGTGTACACAACAACAGTTCACGGCATCAGCAGCACTCTCAATATCAAATATTTATCTGAGTAAAAAATAATCAATCTGTCGGAAGAGGCTCCCTATCGCACGCAGTTAGCTGCGAGAGGCTGGAAAATGTCATATGTTTCTTATCTTAACTCAAGGTAATTTATCGTCTTTATATAAGTTAAAGTGTGATTCGTATGGGAGGTTTTGAGTGCTGTTTGTGGTTCATTTTAAAAGAAATAATGCGCCAATTCAATCCAATATGTATTTTTCGAGACCTAGTTTCCAAGCGAGCTCAGTCCCGGAACGAATTAAGCTCGTATCTTGAGGTACGATTGTATATCAAATTGAACATTATAGTATTGCCACGACAGTACTTAACGTAAATATTTAATGGGTTGCTACAACTGGATTGTTATGCAGGCCATCATAATGACAGCTGAAGACTCAGACGAATGAACTAAACACCCTGACTGACTGACTGATTGACGGCTCTGTTGGCAGCATGCTCTTTTTATACATTGGCTGCCACAGATAGCGTCCAATCCATTTGAAGTGGGGGGCTGCAGTGAATAAATATTCTTTCATTATCTGCCATTTAGTTATGTCAACTAAAACTGCAAAGTTAACTGAGCACAATGGTGATAATAGGAGCATTCCTCTGGTACAATGAGTTTCACAAAATTAGCAGCAAGGAACATCTTATAGCTCATGAAAACTATTTATAAAGTAAAGCTAGTATCATAATGAGTGTTGTGTTCAGAGCACTTTATGGAAGCCTGTTATTACATGTTCTATGTTGAATATCACATTAAAAGTAATGGGCTTAATGTCTTTGCAAATAGATGATTTTAACCCCTTGATGCCAGAATTTTTTGGGAAAAATTCATCTAAAAATTCAAAATCCTGAAATAAACTAAGCTCATTATAATATAAAAAATAAGAAATAAAGATAATAGAGAAAAATAATTCGTCTTATATTAAAATGATGATTAAATACAATTCTAAATGAGTAGATATTAAATAGAAATCAAAATTTTAAAGTAGAAAAATACAGTATGTGTTCTGGTAGTTAGTGAATGAGAAAAAATGATATTTAAAACATCTACAGACATCCAATCCATTTTGCATGTATATTTTTTAAATAGAAATTCAGGGAACAAGGCGGGACAAAAGATACATTTTTAATTTTAAAACCTTTTTTTCAAGGTCAGGAAAAAAATGCATCTTACCATTTTGAAAAGCCCCATCAGATATGTATTATTACGCTTACATTTACCAAGGACAACCATAATATTGTTAGTTGTCAACAGACAGCAACAAAAACAAAAATCATGTTTCAAAAATGACATGCTGCCGCAGTCACTCGTCCCAATAAAAGTTTAAACGCCAATACCTCCGCATTACTCCACTGGCCACTGTCAGCAATCATTTTCTTTATTTAATGATCTGTGAAGATAGCATATTTACACTGTATTTAATGGTCTATGGCCAGGATGAGCAACTTTTGTTTTATCCTTACCCTGAGGGACCAACTGTAAAATTAACCTCCTAACCGCTCCCACCTCTATTTATTTCGATGAAAAGATACAATATTTCAAATAATTGTTATTTAAAATGTATCCTGAACATACCAGATTCATCTTAAGTAGTTTTGATGTGTTTCTATTTAACCGCATGTGTGTTGTTTTAGTAGCTATCATCAACATCAAGATTCAACTGTCAAGGTATATCATTGAAAGTGTATGTCAAATAAGAATTGCAAACCATAAAACCGCTGCCACGTTTGTTATCTGCGAAAATGAAATCAGTCACCAGATGTGATCTGGATGAAATTAGCTTATTCAATTGTCAAAGAACAGGATCGCTTGTTTGCTATCACACAAATACAAACCCCATAAATATATAGCTTGGGGGAGGAAAACAAATAGGATTTTTCAAAATAGTCATGCGAATAATTTGTGAAAAATAAAGCTTTAAATTTACGTAGCGATGGTTTCACAATTTTATTTAGTCACACTTACACTTCTTTCTCAGATATTACTCCCTTTAAGCCTGTTGTGCAGTGGGTCCCATATGTGTGTATGGTGTGTGAATTACATTGGGAGTATGTAATGGTTCTAAAAGGAAAAGCAAGACTGCTAAGTGAAATGGTCCCTTTGGGCTTGTAGTATATAATTATTATATTACAAAAGCTGCTAGAAGACAGATTGTGATAAATCATGTGAATGATGTCACTGTTACTGCGCCGATTGTATCACACTGCAAATGTGTAATTCATTTGATTTTTATTGATCTATGTGGATCTAATTTAATCATATCATGCTGATAATGGAAGTGAATCTCATTTTGATGCCCCGAGCAGCTGTAATTGAAACGTGTGATTTTACATGTATCATATGCTCTCTTGGTAATAATACGATTGATTGTCACTTGTGTTGTGTTGATTTAAAAAGCTGTGATTGTGGCTCCTTATGTATTTTGAGATTGGCTCGCCACCATTTCGGGGTCTACACCGCCTGGTGGCTATAGTTAGCTGGGATAGGCTCCAGCACCCCCTGTGACCCTTGTGAAGCAAAGAAAAGATACGGCCTTAGCACCCCTCCAAAAAATATTTCAATTGTTGGTCACTATTATTTTTCATAATCCAAAAATATCAAGTACATTTCCCCAAATTAACACAAAAAATGACACAAAGTCCACGTCCAAGTTTTTTGTAGTTTTTGAATCCCCTCCTAGACAAAACGGACTGGATATCTATCGCCGTAAATGGCACTAAAACATGAATATTCAATGCCAGCCATTATATTTCAAATGCTTCTGAATGCCTTTCGGTGCCACAATTATCTCGGAAGTGAATTCAATCAACACACCAACCTCCGTAACGGTTTGTTTCGTTTACAAATTGTCAGCTCAGCAAATAACGGCACAGCGTGGAAGCAGTAACTGCAAAACCGTTATAATTATTGTGTTTTCTCCTGAATCTCATTAAAATCTTTCAAGAATTTGCATTAATCCAGTTAATTACCATTCCTGAACCACAAGGTATCAGCCAGAGACATCCGTCAATGTGTTTCAACGTTTTTGATATGACGACTCGGACTGTTTGATCTTTTTTTTTAGAAGTGACTGAAGCCTGACCCAAAATGAATAAAAGTTCACTCAGATTAACATGAGGGAATGTCATTGTGCTACAGAAATTCCTTTGTTCACATCATCTTTTAAGGCGTCCATTATCAAAAGCGGTAAAACAAATTTGACAGTCTCAAGAGCGTCCTCCCTCACCCTGGACTGTCGTAAAGTGCCCACGGGGATGGTGTGATGAACGATTCAAGGCCAGCTCTGGCCCAGGGATGCTCCACTGAACCATGCGTTTGATCTATCATCCGGCCTTCCCATATTAATGATGAGGTCACAGTATTGAGGGTCACGGCATTGCTGATAAAAGCGCAAAGCTGGCTATTTGTTACGGGCCCATCTTGACTGATCGTAACTCTTTTGATGAAGGGGGACACGATTTCACACTCCAGTGCTGTCACGGCCGAGACAAGCCCGCATGTTCCATATAATATAATGTGATTTGAGGATCATAGCGAATGAGCCCTATCAAACTCAATGTGGAACTAAATGAAGTGGCTGTTATCACTCATAGGACAATGATTTTAGACTTAACTGATAAGGCATATTGCAGTACTGCATTAACACCTACTCCATGCTCTATTAACTTTTTTTCCGCCTATGCTTCAGAGGAGTTACTGTTCTGATCTGAGTGCCAATAAACACATGGCACATGGCATAGATTAAATACATATGGGGTTTATGCAGATATAAATATAATCTATTTCCTGTGATGTTACCTGCATATAAAAAGTACATGCTCTCGGGGAAGGTAATAAATCTGCATCTTTGGGCAAAACACAATATTTCTTTGGCCATTAACAACATTTTAGCATGTTTTTGAAAGTAAATGGTCACAGGAAGGTCCAGTAATTTAAGAAGAGACGAGTCTGCCTCACGGTTATGTGTTAATACGCTACATCAAGGCGTGTTCCACCAAACCTCTCAACATGATGACAAATGCTTCTCAACCACTTTGGGAGCAACAGCCGTAAATAAGATTATGTTACTTCTGAGTTTAGACTCCGCTTACAGCATTATGGGGCCCAAAAATTGCTTCTTCTTTTTTTGTATTTCCATACTATTATGATACATATCCACTTGATATCTTAACTCTATCCGTGCCACTGACAATGACCAATGCCAAATCTTGTCATCCTTCTGCTGTGAACTTAAATGAGATTGTCATTTGTTGACATTCAATCCATTTGAAGTGTTTGGGGTTTTGACCAATCCTCCTATTACTGCCAATGGCATCTGATGAGGTTATTTTTTTGTAATCATATAGCACAGAATATTATATTCATCTCTAAATTTGATGCAGAGTAGATGAACACCAATGTGACTACAACCACAATAGCATTGAACATAACTGTCTTTGCTAAGTAATCATATATGCTAGGGTTTCAGTTGTTTATTACCGGCATCCCAGAAAGACAATAAGATCATTATTAATAAAAGGCCAAAAATTGAATATATTGCTGACCCCAAAACAGTAATAACTACATTCTGTTAAATGTCAATGTAAGGTTTTACTAACTAGATGAGGACTTCTAAAGAGCAGACTCCCTCACAAGCAACCAAATTAAAGTGCCATATTTCTTACATGTTTGACCTTTGGCAATTTCTGTTTCATCATATCCCCTACCTTGCTAATTAGAGTTTAAAAGGCAAATTGTCTATCTGATTATTGCAGAATTTCCTTCTGACCTCTGTGACCTTTGACCCCATTACCCCAAAATTTGGTTAGCTTTTCCATTGCGTCTTAAAAATCTTATTCCGCAAGTTATATACTAATTCCTTAGGACACATATGGCAGACATACAGAAATGAGTTTTCTGTCTTCTTTACTATCGGAAAATTTCCTAGTCTCAGTTGGTAATCCCTTCTTTGCCTTATGGTGCCTTTTTGTAGTCTTGGTGAGCCAGCTATCATATTTTTCTGCCAACCTGCTGTACCAAATTGTGACACTGAAGACCTTGAGGGAAAAGTAGAAACACCCTAAGCTGGTGGTCAGTCAATTATAGGGCACACACAATTAACCATGCACACTGCCACCGAGTGGGAATCAAACCCACGCTGCCCGCAGTCAGGCGAAAGAACCACTGCACCATCGGGTGCCCTTAAGCCAAAGTGAAAAATATATGAAATCAAATCAAAACCCAAGAGGGCATTGTAAATGTATCCAGAAACAATAGCCACATATGAGTGTTAGTGTTGTAATTGTGGCAGAATAACGCTCGCAGGTATGGGGGCTCCCCGTGGTTTTTACATTGCTGACTCTTCCTGCCAACATATGGGTACCTCGCACTCTTTTTAAATTCAGTGTTTAGTAATGAGCTTGCTCAACATAAATATGGCACCTACACCAACAACAGTAATTCTGATACGCACTGGGAAAATTGCCTGAAAATTCCCAATGCAGGACCGAAAAATTCAACACGCTTACACGTATACACTATATAAATCTGGCTTTCAACATTAGATAACCCTTGGCTGCTTGACTACAGAAGCACACTGAGAGTGGAGACCTTGCTAAAAATTCATTTTCTGATATCTTTGACCTCTGACCTCGATACATCCAAATGTAATCACCTCTTCCGTTTGATATTACAAGCTTATCCTGCAAGTTTCATATCTACTCATTAATTTTCTGTACTGCTTATCCTCACAAGGGTTGCAGGGGTGCTGGAGCCTATCATAGCCAACAGTGGGCAGTAGGGCAAGTTTGATAATGGTCCCCTTTAGTTCATCTTGAACTATCTTGAACACGAATATACAACATAAAATTCACTACCTCCGCTTACTTAGGTTTCATTTACCAGTAAAGGTAATAACATTTGAATTGTGCTTGTCTCACTGAAAAGAAAATGGAACACATGCTAGAACAAACAAACAAAAAAGAACCATTCAATATACAAATAGATGTGGATTAATATATGAACTATTTTAAAGTGTAAAGTAAAATGAAGTACTCAGCCCTTTCACTTTCTACATAAATGTTACAGAATAAGTCATATATATATATATATATATATATATATATATATATATATATATATATATATATATATATATATATATATATATGGTCATATACTGGCTTTCAACTGTGTGCTAATGATAGGATAAATGCTGTGGGTTCACTAATGGCTTGCTGGGAACAGCAGCCGGCTGCAATAAATGAAGCTGTGCCATGCTACTTTGACCCATGCTGGCACGATTTTTCAAAGGAGTGCAAGCATTTAACAGGCTCTTTGTAATTTGTAAAGATTATCACCTTGTGGTATGGGCAACTCTGCACTTGCCAGGTTAGATGTACTGTACCACCATGTGACTTTACTGTGGTTGAGAAATAAACTAAAACACTTTATGTGGAAAAATTAATTCATTCAATTTCAAAAACGCTTTTCCTCACAAGGGCCGCCCGCGGGGGGTGCTGGAACCTATCCCAGCCAACTATGGGCATCAGGCAGGGAATACCTTGAATCGCTGGCCAGTCAATTGCAGGGCATGAGGAGAAGGACAACCATTCATGCACAAATTTATACCTAGGGGTAATTTAGAGTGCTTCACCCACCTGGGATCAAACCCTCGACCCCAGGACTGTGACGCCGATGCGCTAATCACTTGCTCCCCTAAGTGAAAACAATTAAAAACAAGCAGCGAGCATTTGCTGACAGCTTTCTAGTCTAAAAAGATGGTACGTCTAGTCCAGTTAAAACAATATAATATTGACGATAAGTATAAGCAGTGATCATTTGGACACATACTTGCTAGAAGGTTATTTATTATTCCTGGCATCTTTTTGCTACAGCATAATTCGCATCCATTCTCAATCCCCAGCGTGCTCATATACAACAATAAACCTTTCTCCATTGGGGTCTGTTGGGGTTCATTGAATGATCTTCAAACATCCGACCCATCACTGTCTGGGCTCTCCCAGTCTGGCGGCCATGTTCTGCTTCATTTAAGACAACATCCGGTCAGAGAACAGTCTAAATGGCCCAGGCATTTTTGTGCACGTACGGACTGCTCTGTATTCATTAGCAGGCCAGTCACAGTGGTGCGATGAAGCATATCCTCTCAGGAGCCTGCAGGGACTGTCAGCAGAGTGACGGAGATGGATCGCAGGTGGACCATCGAGGAGACCTGCCATAGATTAACTCGTCTGCCAGCAGGGGGACTCCGCTGCCATTTGTTTCCCGCTCAACAGATAATTTTTCCAATTAACCTTTAAGTGCATTGCTTGATGTTGCATGCACAATGTGGAAAGAGCACCAGGTACCCGCCGGACCTTTCTTTTATTCTAGGGTAATATATTCTTTTGAGACACAAAAGGGTCTGACTAACCCCAAATGTATTTGGATTTACATTTTAATACAATTACATACTATGTACAGGTTACAAAGCCAAATGTAGATATTACTGATACATATTTAAAAAAATATTTTTGTATGTAATGTTTGTATTTAATCACTAAATGCTGCTAGGAAGTGGATTTTACCCCATTTTAGTGCAATTGCATGTTCTCTCCGGGCTTGCGTGGGTTTTCTCCGGGTACTCTGGTTTCTTCCTACATCCTAAAAACATGAAGGGTAGGCTGGTTGAAGACTCTAAATCGCCCTTAGGTCTGAATGTGAGCGTGAATGGTTATTCGTCTTCTTGTGCCTTGCGATTGGCTGGCCACCGATTTTGTGTGACCTCAGCCTGGTGCCCTTAGTCAGCTGGGATTAGCTCCGGCTCCCACCGCGACCCTCCGTTCCTGATGGTGCAGTGGTTCTTCCGCCTGACTTCAGTGCAGGCAGTATGGGTTCGATTGCCCGTTGGTGACGGTGTGATTCTGAGCGTGAGTAGTTGTCCATTTCAGTATGCCCTGCAATTGGCTGTCAACACATTCGGGGTGTCCCCTGCCTGCTGCCTTTGGTTGGCTGGCTAATTTCACTTGTAATCATTTTTTGCCCATATTTGCAGTATACATATTAATGGAATGTATTTGAAAGAAAATCATCACAATGACTATGCAGTATCTTTAAGAATTAGCAAGACTAATGGGATTTTTTAAACTGTATTATTAGCTGTCTACTTCAATCATGACAGATTTTACACCAGACCCAATTTAAATGGTATCTTAACTGAATTGTTTATGATTGAGGGCATCTTTTACACTGTCAACATGTGGACTCAGGAGATTCAGTATTACATTTGCCTTAAGGCCACTAAATATCTCCTGTCCATAGGAATCCAAAAGGGCTAACCCATAAAGGTTTCCACAAACCAGAGTCCAAGTCCATGTGAAAGATTTAAAAAAAAAAAACGTAATTCCATAGCCATCTGGCTCGGGTAAGGGAATTTAAGCGCTGCAAGGATGCCAACCCGATGTCACATTATAGAATGGGCTATTGCTTTCCAAATGACTCTGGGCTATGTCCACTTTCTTCTGCACATTAATGCAACAACATCCTTTTCTGCTAGCACTTTTCTCATCCAAAAGTTTAAAAAGTAAAATTTTCTCCCTAAGCATGGCTGTATTTGATAAGGTATCTAAACTAGGTCAAGGACTGCAACTAAAGTCATTGAAGAGTAATTAAAGCACCCGCGATGCTACAGTTCAAATTGTCTCCACCATGAGCTTTAGAGATAGAAATCCATTCAAGGATTTGGAGACTCATTGTTTCACTTGTCTCTTGAGTGAAATCTTTTCCTCGCTATTTTCTTTCTGGGAAGCTGAGTCTGTAATTAAGCGAGGCGAGTTATAATCAAGTCGCTGGAGAGACGGGGACAGCAACGACTGTTCACCTAAAATGAACAATGCACCAAACGCGACAGCTTGTTTATGTACATACATGTACGGGCGCCGTGTTAGATTACTCAAACTGGCATTCAAGTGGGCATGGTGAATCCAAAATGCTCTGTTGTTCATGTGATGTGACATAAAGAAGCTGTATATCGAGGATTAGAGTCAATAAAGAGCATTTCGCCAGTGTATCAGTTGTTTTTTTGTTGGCGCCAGACCCAGTTTTTACGATAGACTAAATTCCTGTTTTCTGTAAAGCTGTTTTAGCTTAGATGATGCTATCTGTAATGAAGCTGTTGCTACCCGTCTCTGAACAAAGAGGATGACTATACAAACTCAATGTGGGCTGCTTTTAGCTAGCAGAGGTTCTAGCTGAAGTAAGCCATTTTCAACAAAACGCAAAAGAATACAATTCCAGGGGTTGGAGGAAAATTCATCCTTGTTCAAAATGATAGTTTAACCAATAAGTGAATATGCAACGTATGCAAAAATGATAAATATGTCAAGATGTATGCTGGAAAAAGGTGCTCTAAAAGTGCACCTCATTCCCAAGTTATTATTTTAAGTGAAAATTATGTTTCTTCAAGAGTGAGTGCAACTGGTCAATGAGTGAATTACCTTGGCAACTGGCAGCATAAATCGCCAATCTGGATGTTGGTAATCTATAAAAACATACAATTGTTGTAGAAATTCAATGATCGGATTTGATGCATCGATTTGTTAAGCACAATTAAATCAAAATCAATCAAAGTGCAAAATATTGTATAATATAGACATCTAGTAGATATTTGTGGAAAAAGTATGTTATTGAATCAATTTTTCATCAGAAAATTGTTGAAAATATCTCAACTGTTTTGCATTTTTATTGCTTTAGGCGAAATGTGTAATCTATAAAAATAAAATTCTAATAAATTTATATAAAATTGTTTATATATATATATATATATATATATATATATAACATCTGGTGCTTTGTAAAAATGATCAAGGAGTGAATCCATTTAAACACAATTTGCTAATAGCAATTTGAATAGCAAATCAGAATTGGAATGTTACAAAATATGGCGAGTTTTATTTTTTTACTTGGATAAGAGTGTTCTCATCCCAAGTATAGTGCAAAGAACTATAGTAAAAGGAAGACAAACAAATGTGCCCATACAGTATAGATTTGGAAAATAATATGCAAACTACTAATTAATATAGGCGGCAACGGGACTACCATTGCCTTGTGAAATGTCTAATCCCTTTCTGTAAGAAGAAGATATTTGGCAACCACCTTCATCCACTGTCACATTGTGCCTGTGGTCTTTTTGTTTCTTTCGCAGAGCCTGTGGCGGAGCATTTGAAGTTTTTAATCTGGTGCTCCAGAGACTAAGGTCACCTTACACTACTCCTCTTCCTCCCCACTTTTATTTGCTCTTCTGGCAACCTTGCTATTTCACACACTATTAAAAGAAATCTGCTAATGCAAGGAGTGAGGTCCTTGGCTTGTGGAATGGAAAATGATGGCATTTTTGAATGCTGTCTCTCGAAAAAAAAGACCCCAGGCGTCTTGTGCAGGGTTTATGACCCAAAGATTAGTCACTTTTTGGAGCTGGATGTACTGCCCTGAGCTATTTCTGCCAGAAACTGATTTTCATATTGATGTGCAATGTTGAGCTCTCTCCAGTCCACATATTGGCTCATGCATCACCCAGAGTCTGCAGCTGTCAAGCTTCAGTGATAGCAAAGTGAAGCAGACAATTCCTTTGTTAATAAATAAACAAGTGAGGCACTGCAGGTACATTATATTTGTCAGGCGCAAAGCATTTCGGCTACAGGCTCCACATTCCATTTCCATTAACATTGCATGTTATTCGGTCTCATTCTGCTCTTGATTTACTGTCTCAAACCATTATTATGATATCCACGCTGCATGCAATACTGGCTATGTCATCAAGAATGTAAATTAATTATTGTGTTTTGGAAATTACCTTCCTACTTTCTATTTTGTGTACCAGAAACATCTGCACATGTTTACGTAGAATATACAATGTGTATATATGTATATATGTATATATATATATATATATATATATATATATATATATATATATATACATGTTTACGTAGAATATACTATGTGTATATATGTATATATATGTGTATATATATACATATAGATACATATATATATGTATATATATATACTTTTTACATATATATATATATATATATATATATATATATATATATATATATATATATATGCATACATACATATATACACAGTATATTCTACGTAAACATGTGCAGATGTTTCTGGTACACAAAATAGAAAGTAGAAAGGTAATTTCCAAAACACAATAATTAATTTACATTCTTGATGACATAGCCACTATTGCATGCAGCGTGGATATCATAATAATGGTTTGAGACAGTAAATCAAGAGCAGAATGAGACCGAATAACATGCAATGTTAATGGAAATGGAATATATATATATATATATATATATATATATATATATATATATATATATATATATATATATATATATATATATATATATATATTACACACAGCAAATACTCTTCAGAAGATTTGCTACTCTGCTGGTGTAGTTTAATAGTGAAACATGTTAATTTGAAGACTACTGTCATAGGGAAAGTGACTATTTTTTTTGAGTAAAAAAACAGATCTAAACATAAAGATCTGAACATAAATCATAAAGATCTAGCATCTACAAAACATGGACATAACATTTTGGGACATGTTAATGTCTGGGATACAAGTGTGGGCTACATGTACATGACCCAAAATGTGATGTTCACATAGATGGAAGCCAGGTCTTAATTATAGTGAGATAGTTATTTGTATTACCTTATTATTTAATGAATAAATAAAATCATGAATTAAAAAGAAATAACACTCTTGTTATGGTCTTCCAAAGCACTCTAAAGTTGTTCTAAATACATAGTCAATGGAAGCCAATGAATTAAATGATTGCCCAGTAAAAGAAGACATAAACAAAAATGTTCAACTTCGGTAGCCTTTTAAGAGTACTTACTAATAAGAACAGTCTTAAAAACAATAGAAAATATGTCAACTCAATATACTTCATCATACGACCACGATGGCTTTGACCTTGCAAGGATGGAAAAAAGAACAACCAGGGAATTACATGAGAAAGAGCTTTGCATGTATTACACATAAAAAAAGACTATGGAGAGATTAACCAAGGCCAGATGTGTCTCTTGAAGGAATTAAAAAAAAAGCCATACTGCCGTCCGCTAAGAAGCTGCCACATTCTGCAAGTGAAAAGCAACAAGCAGCAGGACGCTGGCGCTCAGCTGTCTGCGCCATCACTTTGACTGTCTCGGAAAAATTTGCATTTAGGGTCCTCTTTTAATGCTGTCATCCATCATACTTGAGCAGAAAAAATAGCACAAAGTTGACCGAGTGATGCTAAAGCGGCATTAGAATTGCTCATAGGCAACGATCTCTATATGGAGAGGAGACGTGCACATTTGGCTGTATATAAGCAATTGAAGGTTCACTATCACTTCAGGGGATATTTTACAGAATTCGATAAATTGGACTTCACTAAGCCAGAACCCATAGTCTTTTTTTTCTTTCCAAAATAAACCACAAAGTGAGTGTGAATGGTTTCGGTCTCCCCCTGCCCTGCGATCGGCTGGCCACCGATTCGGGGTGCCCCCCGCCTCTGGCCCGAAGTCAGCTGGGATAGGCTCCAGCACCCCCCGCGACCCTAATGAGGATAAAGCGGTTCAGAAAATGAATGAATGAATGAATGTTATATAAAGAACCAACTCACTGTACTTCCCCGTGACCGGACGTTTGGTCGCCGGACGTTTGGTCGCCAAACGTCCGGCGACCAAACGTCCCGCGACCAAACGTCCGGCAACCAAACGTCCGAGTACCCTTCCTTGTGACCAGACGTTTGGTCGCTGGACGTTTGGTCGCCGGACGTTTGGTCGCCGGACGTTTGGTCGCCCGGACGTTTGGTCGCCCGGACGTTTGGTCGCCCGGACGTTTGGTCGGCCGGGTGAATATAATTTTGAGAGCTGGTTTCAACAGTAAACTCTCTGTCATGTTGTCAAACGTCCGGCGACCAAACATCCGGGCGACCAAACGTCCGTCGACCAAACGTCCGGCGACCAAACGTCCGAGTACCGTACTTCCTAGACATCATCACATTAGTACTAGTAAAACAGATTTTTTTTACAACAAATATTGGTCAAACTGCCATAAGATCCAAAATTGGCTGTTTTGTAATTCTAGTGTCAGTAGAGTGTATTTGTCGAGAAACCACATGTCAAAATAACAACGCTTGTGTTGTCCAGCGCTAGGACTCGGCGATACCAACACACTCATTTACAGTTTATATTGGATTTTCGTGTCAGCACTTTTGGTAAGCTGGTAAAATATAATTGTGTCATCCTTTATGAAGCAGTGTTGTGGTGACAGTAGCCACAGAAGTGTCATTACTCTGCTTTTTATTAGGGTGCGAGGACGGGACATTTTGTTGGTGATGAATAACGTCTCCCTAGCGCAACGTCACTGTGGTGGTTGTGTGCTTCATTGAATTTGCACGGGTCATTGAAAACGAAATCAATTCTAAATGAAGAATTAGATCTGTTCACTGTAATGGGTTTTATTTGACAGCCATCAATACCGACATCGATTTGCAAGTCCAATTGAATCTTGTGAGACACAAATATCGGCAGAGCCCGGCAACAAATGTAAGGAAGATGTAGAGTGGCTTCTATAAATCAATCATGATTTTCTCCAAACGACTGCACAGGAGCACATCCAGATAAATAAGGTCAGGAACGGAGAACTTAACCCTTTATAGGGGCACTCATCGAACTCATTGGCTTTGATTATCAGCGCAAGCTGTCCAATCCTTGTTGATTGGGAGGGGCGTAAGAACGTTCGTTTATTAGAGTTGTAATTAATTGGACGTCTATCGCCATCAATGGTAAGGAATTAGTTAAATACTATTAAATTAGGGCGGCCCTGCGGGTGAGTGGTTTGCTTATCGTCCTCACAGTGGGGTTCCTGGGTTCGAATCCATGTCGGTCCACCTGTGTGGAGTTTGCATGTTCTCCCCGGGCCTACGTGGGTTTTCTCCTGGTACTCCGGTTTCCTCCCACATTCCAAAGACATGCATGGTAGGCTGATTGGACGCTCTAAATTGCCCCTAGGTATGAGTGTGAGCGTGGGTGGTTATTTGGCCTGTGGTCCGAAATCAGCTGGGATAGGCTCCAGCACCCCACGCGACCCTAGTGAGGATTACGCGGTTCAGAAAACTGAGACTATGAAATTAAAGAAAAAGAGAAGCCGAATGGCATGTCAGGTTTATTAAGCACTGTGGGAAACTTGTTATTCTTTTCAATGTTATTAAGTTACATTTTCATTAACATTTTATTCATTCCTAAATTTGGTATGTAATGATGATCGTAAAAAATGCAATAATAACTGATTGCTCAAAGATAAAAAAAATATTACATCAAAAATGCTCAACAAGTGATGAATTATTAGTTCGGGTTCCTTTGAATGAATTTTTAAAAAAAGATTACATATAGAATTTTTGGTTGCTGGTTAGATCAAGAAAAGCGGAGTTATAAAAAAAGGGAGCCAAGGGATCGTATTCATGAGTTATTAAAGCAGAGGGGTCACTCCTGGGAGTCGCACTTGAAATAGAACTCCAAAGTTTTCACCTTCATTTCTTACGTACATTAAAGCTAAAGCCCAGTAGACCGGATATTTAAGATCACGTGAATGAGACAGAAACAGCATTTAATAAAGGCAAAAGATGAGATACATGTAGATTAAAGTATGAAAGACTAATAAAGTCAGAGCAGGGCTGGGGGGAACTGTGAGGTCTTATTGTCCTTTTCTCATAACAGGGATTAAGTACAAATATCCCCGCCGTGGGTATTAACTTGTGGCAGGATTGTTCTGTCATGATCACTTCTCTAACAGAACGGACAGAATCATCCTCAGTGGATATACATCTATAGCACATGTGTCAAAGTGACGGCCCGGGGGCCAAATCTGGCCCGCCGCATCATTTTGTGTGGCCCGGGAAAGTAAATCATGAGTGCCGACTTTCTGTTTTAGGATCAAATTAAAATGAAGAGTATAGATGTATATTAAATTTCCTGATTTTCCCCCTTTTAAATCAATAATTGTAATTTTTTAATCATTTTTTCTGTTTTTAGTTCAAAAATCATTTAGTAAAATCTAAAAATATATAACAAATTAAAAAAAGCTAAAATAAACATTGTTTTAGATATATAAAAAACTGAATATTCAGGGCTTTTAATCCAGTTCTTTTAATCCATTTATTAAAAAAAACTAAATATTATATCTAAAATGGTCCAGTCCACGTGAAATCAAGTTGACGTTAAAGCGGCCCGAGAACCAACCCGAGTCTGACACCCCTGATCTATAGAGTTCACTTGCTAAAAAGTGTTTCCATTGCGTTTCCAATGTATCAAAGCTACATATTCGAATTTTTTTATTTGGCCAATTTCAAGCATGAATGCGCAATAGTATTGCTGATTTTTCACTCCAACAACATTAGTACATGTCTCAATAGTGAGTTTCATTTCACAGGTTAATTTTGTACTACTGAAAGGAGAAAATGGGAATTAATCCTTAATTCTCACTACTCATTTACTTCATTGGGCACCATTGATGGCAGTAGACGTCCAATCCATTTTGACTGGGAGGGCCGAATGAACATTTGTCCTGACAGTTTGGGACGTTTATTGTCATTCATTCATCTTCCGTACCACGCATCCTCGTAAGGGGTTGCAGGGGTTGCTGGGGTCTATCCCAGCTGACTACAACCCCCAAACTGGTCGCCACTCAGCTGAAGTTGGGCAGACAAAGGGACAGACGACCAATCGCACTCACAATCATACCGCCACCAGCGGGAATCGAAACGCGAAGTCAGGCGGGTGAACCACTACACTATCAGGCGGCTCATCTATTGTCAATGATAGGCAATTGAATAGAGGGATGGAAAATACCTTGTTCATATGAATACCAGCAGAAGAATCTAGTTTGATAAATTAAAAAGACAAAATTCTGGCGTGCAAAAGTAACAAAAATATATAAAGATAAAAGCTATTATTTTCCAGAAGTAAGTGAAATAGCCATTTTTAGACATTTGTAAAACGCCAGTACAATTTTAGCCAATAAATTGTGAGTATAACTAAGTTTGTACAACCTACTGGTCACACATTGGCAAATGTTGAATTATTTATACTCGAGGTAGGACATTCCCACTTCAAAATCAGTTTTTAAAAAATTATGTTAGGGTTTCTCAAAATTGGAGCCTTCCTTATAATGAATTATGACATGAACCAATAAATGAGACTATTTTTTTATAGCTACACCCAAAAAAGCAGTACTGAGGATGTTACCAACAAGGACTTGAACCACTAGATTAATGAGACAGCCAAACAAAAACGTGATTAAAACAACTCTCTACTTTCCAACCCTTTTTGATTTGTGCTGAATCGGCTTAGATTGATTCAACCCGGCACGTCCTGTCATTATTTTTCATCGCTAAAGTTCAAACTCAGAAAGAGAGAAAATCCAAATCACTGACAGAATTGTTCAAAACCTCCATTATTATTATCTAGTTGTATTAAATGCAGCCGAGGAATCTTGGGAGTCGTGAATCAACACAACCACATTGTGCTGGACGGAGTCCCGTGGAGGACAGCTGCTATATAACAGCATCTTTTAAACAGGACTAATTCTCCTGGATGAAATATGTCACAAAGGCCAGCCATTTACTGGACTGATATCAGAGCTATATTTCAAGGGCTGGCCATTAGAGGTTGTGTGATGTATTTTAGCACCACTTTATGTGGAGCTAACTCTCAAAGAGCTATTCTGACATGATAGCTGATAGAAGAAGACTTGGCCAGTGTGGCGAGGAGAGAAGCCATATTAAAGCAGATAAGATCTAAAGAGGGAATTTGGCCAAGCGCTGAATATCCAAGCTCCAAAGAATACTCAGATGCCATCGACGGTTTGTCCTCCAAGATAAGTGGAATGCAGGCAGTTTATGACAAATGTGCAGACAATAACCAAGTGGAGTAAAAAAGTTGAGATTGTTGATATAAAGACTTTTTAAAAAGTTGTTCCGCTTTTTTTGTGGCATTTAAAATGGATTATCACAAGGCAAAGAAAACAACAGAAAGAATTTTCAACAATAAATTGAAATATAGCACAGAAATTATTATTTTTTTATGTTTCGGATTACTTTTTCTAATGGGTAAGGTTTAAAAAGTTAATCATTTAAAATCCCCAGTATTTCCCAGAAAGGGCAGACATTTTTCCCCAATGCCGGTACTATTTTAACAATTTATTAGCGTACCAAATAGCCCACCGTTCCTCGTTTTATCAGTAATACCAGTGGTGTGCCGTCAGAGCCTTCAAGGCCTTCTCTGCTGGCCAAGAAATATCTGAATCACAGACTGATGTTAATTATATTTTGTCCATGAATGCTTATTAAATAATTCCAAATTGTCTGTTAGCTCCCTTTCATTGCTTTTCCCCCTGGTTGCACTGCTTCCAGATGTGTGTTGTCATATGGAAGCATTTAACCAATCACATTTCAGTCATTATTTGTTGCCAGGGTCAGAATTCTGCCTCAAGGCCTTCACAATCAGTTCTGCAGGCTCTGCTGCATTAAACAAGCGTCGATAAGACTGTTGCTTTAACCAATCAGAATTCGATTTGGTGACACCAAGGCCTTCTCGCAGGCGTAGGGATACATCAATACCTTCTCGCAGGCGTAGGGATACGTCATCGCTTTCACCAACTATGATTGGCTAGTGATATACTGTACGACTCGTACGGTGTTTGTAAGGTTTTTGGGGGGTTTGTAAGGGGAATCATAATCATTTATAAGGGCAGTTATCGGCAGAGGTTGACAGGTATGTTAATATTGTATTATAAATTGTTTTGAAACAGGAATACATTCTGGCATTTTAGTTGTGCCCCTCAATAACATTGTTTTTGGGGGTTCCTGTTCATCTGCTTAGACACAGAGAATGCTAAGGCTAAGTGTCTTTAAGCTCTGGAACAGTTTTAACGTGCCACCTTGTTTGTGAAGTTTAGTGTATACTCCAGTTGTTTATATTCTGTTGTTTATTCAAAGACTGCAGCTTCACAAAAAAGAGAGAAAAATGTTGAATTGATTTAATCTGGAAGAAGTGCCATTGACGGCACTAGACGTCAGCCAATCTAGTAAATATTATGGGCTGCACATTATTTTCTCCATTAACTGGGTGTCGTCTCACCCTTTAAGGCAGTTCTTGTTTAGCTTGATCAAATGGTCATCCTTTTATTTCAGACCTGCACTCTCAACAAGGCAATGTTTCAGCTTTGAGTTGAAGACAGGCCAAAATAATAAATTACATAAAAAGAGAGAACAAATAAAAACATTAACGATTATATTTGCTCATTAGCCTGAGCCAGACGCTAAAAGTTCATCTATTTGCCAAACAGATGGAGCAAAGCAGGTTGGTTTCTGTTCGGATGAAGAAATTCACCTAAAGCTGTCTCAAACTCGGAGCGTTGGCACGTGAGCAACATCTGACAAGAATGGGGAAGAAAGACTGGATTCCGTACTAAATGACCTAAATATCCGGCACAATAAGAACAAAACGAAGCACGTGTAATAATACCACGCCTTCAGAAGATATGCGCGATGCATAGTTCTCAAAGAGAATTAGCTTCAGTGCGTTGAGGTTGATTATCTCAGTGACTAATGCTCTGTCACTCGGTAGTGTGCGAGGGCCCTGTGAGGACCTCTTTTAATGAAGCCTGAACAGGTGCTGAAAACCCACTGACATCGGTGGGGGATGGAGAAGGGAGGTGCGGGGCGAGTGCATGAACAAGAATTTTTGATGAATTTCAATTACTGATCTATTAAAGCTAATGAGGTAAATGAGCAGCCAGAACACATTTACTGGATCGCCCGAGACAAGACCTGAGCAGTTTGACATGTGTTCTGTGTGTGCATGTGCAGTGACATCATATGTTAAATGTTACCTTTCTGAGTCAGTTATTAATAGTAGCATTTAAGAGATCTGTATGTTTTTTGTTAACTATTATTCTTATTTGTGTTTTCTAGAGCAATTGTATTTGTTGTCTGAATGTTAAGTCATTGTGCCATCTGTTGGATGGTTTATTAAAGCACACAAAGGGAGTTTGCTTCATTCCTGCACATTTACTGCCATCTGTTGGGATTTGGATGAAAGGTTTTCTTAGGATAGGCCTGTACTTCAACCATTTAACGGAGCTAGTAAATTAAAAAAGAATGGCCACAGTGTATTTCTGCTTTGATGTATTTTTTTTAAATAAACAATTTACTCATTTATATTTGTATTTTTAACTCTTTAACAAAACACATGGCCTACCGTATGCATGCATGTACATCTTAGTGTATGTATTATATATTTATATATATATATATATATATATATATATATATATATATATATATATATATATATATATATGTATGTATATATATATATATATATATATATATATATATATATATATGTGTGTGTGTGTGTGTATTTCAGCAACACACTTATTTATTTATATATTTAATCATGTATTTATTTATTATCTTACCTATTACCTATCTATTTATGTCTAAAATGCCTTTCCTATTTCTGCATCCTCACCCTCTTGCTACTGTGACAACGAAATTTCCCGAATACGGGATGAATAAAGTTATCCAATCCAATCCAATTTATAGCTGAAGGCGCCACTGTGAGTGGTTAGCATGTCGGTCTCACAATTCTGGGGTTGAAGGTTCGATCCCAGGTGGATCCTCACTATGTGATGTTTGCATGTTCTACCTGAAAAATCATTTTTAACTGTACACAATATCCATCCTCCTTTCTTTCTTCCTTCTTTTCTATCGCCATCGAAGCTAATGCTGAAAGTCGAGCCTGTCCTGTCGTATTTCTGGCATAGTCCGTCTTGAAAATGGCTTTAAATCAACACAACAATATATTTGCTTGTGCAGCCCTCTCCAAATACAGTTTGGTAGCTCTGGCTAATGACTAGCCTCATAGTTGGTGAAAGCGATGACGTATCCCTACGCCTGCGACAATGCATTGTGGAACCCTCGAAATCTGATTGTTTAAAGCAACAGTCTTAGCGACGCTTGTTTAATGCAGCAGAGCCTGCAGAACTGATTGTGAAGGCCTTGAGGCAGATTTCTGACCTTGGCAACAAATAATGGCTGAAATGTGATTTCATAATAATATAATAATAATATTAAATGCTTCAATATGAAAACACACATCTGGAAGCAGTGCAACCAGGGGGAAAAGCAATGAAAGGAAGCTAACAGACAATTTGGAATTATTTAATAAGTATTCATGGACAAAATATCATTCAGATATTTCTTAGGCCAGCAGAGAAGGCCTTGAAGGCCCTGACGGCCCGCCACTGAGTATGTGTAATACTCGAGTTTAAGCATGAACACAGATAAGGCTTAAGCCACTGTTGAAATATATCCTGCCCTCTTTTTCAGCGCTACACTTGTTTCTGAGAAGATTTAAGATGTCAGCTCTTATTTGTGGCGTGAACGACTGAGAGAAATCATTGCTCGCCGTCATGAAAGCAAGCAGACGCTGTCCAGTCTTGCTGTTATGATCGAAGCACTCTGTGATGTCATAAGTATTGGGGATGAAATGTTCCTCATATTTGAGACCCAGAGTCTTCAAGGAAGCTACGACATCTTGGGATGAGTAATACACAGGGATGGTTTCATTGCACAGCTCCTTTGAGAATGTCCTCCAGAGAATGTCCCCGGCAGCAGAGGCTGTATCAACATGTATTCATTTGAATTAAAACTCTAAATTACAAATCAAAGAGAAGCTAAAAAGGATTGCATTCGCTGCGGGCACAAAGGGTTGAGCAATACAAATTCAACCTGGCAACAGTCAACTATGCAATTTAGTTATTTTGATCGATGCTGGTGTAATCTATAGATTTTTTTTTTCTTCAAATTTTCATATTTTGCACAGTTGGTAATATGTGTTGTCTTGGAAACAAAATCCAGTCATAAATAGAGGTGTTCATTTACAGCCATACAAACGAGGCTTACCTTTTTCTATTATGATCATGAGCCTGCCATTCTTCTTCAGAATGTTGTGGTAAAATTTGATCGTTTCTGTCACGTCGTCGACGTAGTAAATCATCTGTAAAACACAGATTTGGAAAAAAATCTCTCACTTAACATCAGTTAAGAGTGTTAACCTGCATGGATTCTACCTGGATCATGTGAATGAAGTCATATTTCTTTAAGTCTTTGACTTGCTTTCTGTAATCTTCGCTGAGCATGACGTGCCATGTGAATGGTATCTTCTGAAGATTATCGGTCATTGCTACCAATGCTGAGAACATAATATAGAATTCAAAAATCATAAAAATGGTTATTAGAACATGGCATAAGAGTCACTGTTCAACTCAACCCTCACTGGGAATTGTACATACCTTTAAAGTTGGCAAGCAATTCAGTGCTTCCCTCGATAATATCAGCAGTGATGGGTAGACTGGAGCAAGTGGATTGCAGGAGAGATAGCATTTTGACATCCAACTCACCTAAAACAAGTCAAAAATTTAGTTCCTCAACATATAATACATGTAGTGGAAATATCTGTAGAGTAGTTTTGACATTGTTATCATTTTTTACACTGCCTGTGTTTACAATGATAGAGCAAGTGACTTGTCAAAATGCATAATGTATTTTTCTTTTCGTTGGATTTTTAATGTACAAAACATCCCTGCAAAGCAGTGTTGCATTCTAGATGCCTCGTTTGTAGGATTTTTGTTTTCTCATGTTATATGCCTTATTTTTGTTACTTGCCATAATGTGTTTTTGATATGAACTCTAGGATATTGTTTACAAAAATGTACAAAAACACTAAAAATGTGTGTTTGGGTTTTTTTTTCAGTTGGATCAAGTATGCATGGTTACTGGGGTTACCTTGTCGTTGTATGTGGTTTTAAAAATAATGCAATAAAGCACTAACGTGCCACTGTAAAAGATTGTATAGCATATCTGCCTCACAGTTCTGAGGTCAAGGGTTCAATCCCAGGTTCGGACAGTCCCGTGTGGAGTTTGGCATGTTTTCCCCGTGCCTGTATGGGTTTTCTCCAGGTACTCCGGATTCCTCCCACATTTCTTGCATGCATGGTTAGACACTCAAAGTTGTCCGTAGATGTGAGTGTAAATGGAAAAATATTCATATCTATTAGATCTACAAAATGGCAACAAATAACCGCTTCAGCATTTCAACTGTCCCTTACCTCCACCACTTCCAACACCGAGAACACCCAGACTGCTTTTATCTGCTGAAATTCTGCACCAAAAAAAAGTTGGATTTAATGACCATACGGTATTAAAATAATTGGAGAACATTTCGGTCAAATGTTATATACAGAAATCAAAAAATCCCACTCATGTTTTGAACTGGTCAGCTTTGTTGTCGACTGATTTTAAATCTAGTCAACTATTTTACTGATCTTTAAGCATGAGAGTTTGGTTTAGCATTGATTTGAATTGAAATGCTTTTATTGGCATTATACAAGTATAATGAGATTTATATAATATAGTAGAATAAAGTAGAATGGATGCGTGTTGTGTTCTCCATCAATAATGGCAATTCATGAAGAATGTGGGTGAGTTTGGATCCCAAGAAGTAATTTTATCTTTAATTTATCGGCTTCTTTTAACAGTGGTAGATTAACCAGATTTTCTAAAAAAAAATGGCTTCCATCTCCCATTCCGTCTCCCATTCGCTACCATTGACGGCAATAGACGTCTAATCCATTTGGATTGCCATCCCTCTGAATTTAAATGGTTTGGACGTCCATCTACGTCACTGGACTTTAAATTTATCTTTAAAGTAATTCCACACACGCACACACACAAAACTAAACCCTGGTTGTGTTCCATTATTGTTAGAGTCCGCGTGGCTAATAAATTAGAAACTCTGAGTACCTTTTGAATTGTTCGGGCAGGTACTTGAGGAGAAATTGAAGAATGCCTTCGTGCTCATCCGAATTTTGCAGAAAGAACTGAAAATGTTGAACTTCGATGCCCTCATACATGCTTTGCTTGATCTCTGTCGCCATGATTCTGAAAAGCATGAAGTCAACAGCGTTCGCAATACATGAAAACAAAATGTTCGTTTTTTTTATCTTATATAGCACCTTGTTTAGCACTGAGGGCCTCGATATATCGCTGTAGATAAGGACTAAACAAGCGTTACACTCGAGTTTTAAACATGATTTTCCACTCTACGCACCTGCATTAAACATTACGTCGAACTTCAAATTATAAATTTAAGCACAATTTGATATATTGCTGATCGTGACTTGAAGATGTAATTTATTAATGTATTATTATACTGTTACAATATATGTAATATTTATAAACGTTAAACAGTGAAAGGAATGCGATTATTTATTACTTTAATTTTGACATTCTGACGGGTTTTAATTTCTGATTACTTATCATAAGACTTACCGTGTGAGCGTCAGTCGTCGTTGTTGTTGTTGTTGTTGTTGTTAAGTCACCTCAGGCGCCTGCAAGTATTAGTAGTCTACTTGAATTGTGCATCTCTTAGTAAAGGATACGCCCTGGTTTATGCATTTCAGAAGGAACTTGTTGAACTTGTTGGTTGTTATTTGCTAGAAATCACTGGTGACAGCCTGTCCTTCCAGTTTAAACTAATTGGATACATGATTTTTCCCCTATTTTCAACACATCGGATATGAATTAATATATTATTTCATGAAGTCCACATCTTTACCAATTTTACCTGTTGTTATTAGGCAATTTTAAATTGATCATCAGGAAACGCCTTGGAAAAACATCTCTGCGGAATTCTGTTTTTGAGAAGTAGGTGCAGCTATGCTCATTAACTTCACATAATTGTTGTTTAGACATGGACATGTTATGGCAAATAAAATATTTGTTCTTATTTAACCGGTTGGCTGACAATATAGGAATATTCCAAAGGATTAAATTGATTGCTAAACAGGGAAATGAATATAATTTTAGGATGTAGCTGCATCAGTCAGAGAGACAACAAAGAAAGCATATGTACTTAAAAGACATTTTATTCCTTTATTTAATTGTCATGATTTGCTATGACTGAAATTTCCTGTTGAATCAGATGAAATTTCAGTTTGACAAAATGTTTCAATGTAAACGAAACAATTAATAATTTCAAGATAATGAAACTGCACTATTATTTGCACACTATGTACAATCACTCTTAAAATTGATTTTTTAAAAATTGTATCAGCAAATGCCAGTACAGCACCATTGTCATGTTTTTTTAAATTAAAAATACTTTTATGACTAAATTACTGCATATTTACTTGAATGTACAGTAATTGTTATCATCTCAGAAGACACTGCTGAACTCATTTTCTGTTCAATTGCTGTCATCCTCCCCCTTTAAATGGATTGGACACCTACGATTGATAAAATCATTTAAATTCACAGCAGAATGAAAATTGGATGCCATATGATAGGACATCTATCATCATATTGGGCATGGCAACATTCAGTTTTGAAATACAATTCTCAAAACGTACACATTGTACAGCTTTGTCACATTATTTCTTAGTACTCGCACGTTCCGATCATGAGATTTTGATGCATTATTGGTACCGATACCAATACTAGTGATGGTATTGGACAAGTATTGATAACGCTGCAACACTGTTTTCTTTATATATTGTTAAAACTGTCAGTGGTACATTAGTAAAATGATTTTTTTTTTTAAATCCTCTCTTTCTGGCCTCAGTATAATTTTATGAAACCATCCAGCATAGACTACATTCAAATAGTACAAACACACAAGTGGTTTTAAAACTACAAACTCCCCCTTTCACATGTATTTTTTTGCTTATTTTAGACATCTGCATACCTGTCAACCTCTGCCGATAACTGCCCTTATAAATGATTATGATTCCCCTTACAAACCCCCCAAAAAAACTTACAAACACCGTACGAGTCGTACGGTGTTTGTAAAGTTTTTGGGGGGTTTGTAAGGGGAATCATAATCATTTATAAGGGCAGTTATCGGCAGAGGTTGACAGGTATGCATCTGTATTGGATTCCCATTCGTTCTTATGTGGCTGAATCAACAACAATCACCTCGAGATTGTTATTGAAAAAAACGTTTCCGTCTGTCTCCCGAGAACAAGCCGGGTCTCGCAATAACTTCATGACATCCGCTTTAAGTTGAGGTGTTGCTGTTTGGCTGAAGCAATCCACTTCGGTGAGGAAATCGAGCAGGAGCTCTCCGCTCTCATCACCTTCGGTGAAACACTCAGTGATATCCATCTCAGAAGGTAGCACATAGTTCTTATAGTGCACTCCCTCCGAGTCCAGGATGCTTTTCACGTCTGCCGTGGTCACACATTGACTTATATCGCTGACACAGAACTGACTTCTAAAAGTTTGCCACAACTTCCCCCAACCGCTCTCACCTAAAACGGATCATATTGAAGACAAAACCATGTATTTGTATTATATTTGTTGGGTTTATTCTGGGATGTTTCTATATGTTCATTAAGCATTTTAATAGGTAATAAAGCTATAAATTAATTTGTGCTTTATGATGGGACCAAGTAAGCACGAGGACACTTTCCCCCACAGCTGCTTTCGAGGCCAGTTAATTGGTTTCAGGACTATTGACTGAACAGGACACCTTGTTCCAGGCCGAGGCTGTTGATCTGAAGATCTACAAGGGAGTCATAAATTGCTTCGACTTGGACGCCGGCAGATGGCAATAATCGCATTATTGTTTAAAAATACGGCTGCTCTGTTTACCTTATAAATAAATGATGATGCTTATTCTGCAAATTCTTACGCAGTTGTTTTGGTTTCCGATCCGCTCGGGTCACATTGTATGCTCACTTGTGCAAATTCTTACGCTTCTTCTTCCTAACCCTAACCCGTTTTTCAGAATTCACAGCCAGTTTAACCAGTTCAAATGCACTGGAAGCCTATTGTAGTCAAAGGCAAAGAGTAAAATTCTGTGAAATTGTTTAAAAAATTAAAAATATATTTATGAATACAAACATAACAATAGTAATAAAGCATTAAAATTCATATTCGTGACTAATAAAAGCTAAAAAATATATATTACCAAAAATAGTCACTTCACCGAAAAAAGGCTGAATTGGTGGCCAGCCAATCGCAGGGCGCAAGGAGACGGACAACCAATCATACCTAGGGGCAATTTAGAGTGTTCAACCAGGCTACCCTGCATGTTTTTTGGAATGTGGCAGGAAACCAGAGTACCCGGAGAAAACCCACAAAAGTCTGAGGAAAACATGCAAACTCCACACGGGAAGGTCCCGACCTAGGATCGAACCCTCGATCTGAGAACTGTGAGGTTGAGGAGCTAACCACGCCACCCCCAAGCCACAAGTTGCAAAATTAATGACTAAATATATTAGGTATGTATTGTATTGTCTGTGAACACGAATGTACCTTAAAAGTGATCCCACATCAATGGCAGGCAAAACTAAATGAATCTTTCTACAAATTCTATAATTTTGTAACAAAACTGTTTAGTTTGTCTTATATACTGTGAATACTAAAGGAGAATATTATCCCTTACCAGAGACCAAAATAATGAGTAGCTTCCCATTCTTGTCAAGAAGATTGCGGAAGAATGTAACGGTCGCTTGCACATCCTTGACATAGTAGAGCATCTGTCGATTTCACAACAGATCAATAAGTATCACATTTGAATTCGTGGAAAGCCTTATTCAGAGACAGCAGCAGATTTTCTAATGGCAATATTGAAACCGAAGATGAGAACTACTTATTATCAAGTTTACATTTAAAAAAGAAAGTAACTAAATTAACTAAAACATAACTAAATTTACCTCAAAGACACATTGATGACTAAAATATGACTGACTATACATTTTCATCCAATGGACTAAATGTAAGAATTAGACAAAACAAACCTGCTCAAAACAACAACAAAACAGCAAATTTAAGTATTTACCTGAATCATGTGAATGAAGTCAGCTTTTTTTGTCGTCTGCTTTAACTTCCAATGCTCCTCAAACTCAGACGCAGTCATTTTGTTCCATTGAAATGTGATATAATCCAAATCTGACTTCTGTGACACCATCACTGCATTTGTGGATGAGAAATATAGAGTTGTATCAAAACAATGACAAAACATTTTTTTAATGATGTTTATATTCTGCCCTGTGATTGGCTGGCAACCAATTCAATGCCTGCTGCCCCCAAGTTGGCTTGGATAGGCTCCAGCACCCCCTTGTGAGGAAAAGCGGAATGGAAGATGAATGAATGAATGTTTATATTCAGACCATTTAGGTCAAGGGTGTCAAACTCGGGTTGGTTCGCGGGTCGCTTTAACGTCAACTTGATTTCACTTGGGCCGGACCATTTTAGATATAATATTTATTATTTTTTTATAAATGGATTAAAAGAACTGGATTAAAAACCCTGAATATTCAGTTTTTATAGATCTAAAACAATGTTTATTTTAGCTTTTTTTATATATATATTTTTAGATTTTACAAAATGATTTTTGAACTAAAAACTGAAAAAAATGATTAAAAAAATAGAATTATTGATTTAAAAGGGGGAAAATCAGGAAATTTAATATACATCTATACTCTTCATTTTAATTTGATCCTAAAACAGAAAGTCGGCACTCATGATTTACTTTCCCGGGCCACACTAAATGATGCGGCGGGCCAGATTTGGCCCCCGGGCCGCCACTTTGACATGTGTGATTTAGGTTATGTAAAACAAAGATTAGAAGCAAAGTGTCTGAGTGAATAAATGTACGTTACAAATCAGCAAGAATCACTGGCATGACTTGCAACATAAAATTACAAGTTAGGAGGTGAATGTCAAAAAAATTTAGTGGGAACTCAACAGTCTTGAAAAGATTTATGTCTTATTTGCACGTAGAGTGGATATAAAAGTCTAGGAAATCAATTCAAATGGTAATTTTGGAGGTACTGTATCTAAAAACATTGAACCTTTACAATTCATTTATGTAGTAAACTAGGGCGTACTCGGTCTTTATAATGGATTAATCCACCTTAATCGTAATCTGATTGCCATCTAAAAAACAGATGACGACCTACCTTTGTAGCTATGAAGCTGCTGGCTGCTGGGCTCCACCACCTCGTTGGCCACCGTCACCCCAGGGTGCTTCAGACAGAGCTCCGAGAACATTTCCAAGTCCATGCGACCTACAGGCCGCAACAGTTTTATTTTAAAATATACATTGGCTAAATGATTTTCATTTTGATTAAATTTTAGTGTCCTTTAACCCATGTCACAACATACTGATTTTAAATGGAAAGGATTGGCTTTGGAATAAATACAGATTGACAGATCTTGGGAAAGTTGTGCTCACATAGAAAGAACGAACTGATCTGGTCTGTGACTGCGGTTAAAGATTTATCAGGCAAGTAAATAGATAAGCAAAAACACTTGGGAGTGTTTTTTTTTACTGCTTTGGCATTGAATGCCATGGCAATGCAGTTACCAACACAAGAACGTTTTCTCACCTTAGGTGACCGCATTATTCAGTTCTACAGCTTACCATTAAATGTGAAGGTTTTCCCACTATGATAAAGGCGATCTCTTACCATCCCCACTTCCAACTCCAATGACGTTAAGACTAGACTTTCCGTTCCCGATGCTGTGGGGAGAAGAGCAGCCATCACATTCTCACAATTTGCAAGCACTTAAAAATGTGCCTGTAAATGTCATATTGCGAGCTTTATTATTCCGGTTTCTTAGCTTTTATCATTCAGCGTAGAATAACATTCGCGGTGGAACACCACATCATGGCTTAAACTATACAGTCACACTCTCATGAAGTATTAATGACCTTGGTCCAGCCTCCCACCATTAAATCATCCAGCCAAGTGTGACAGCACACATAGTAGGCGGACGGGGTAAATTACCTGTCTATTATGTCGGGGAGCATGTTGTGAATAAAGTCCTGCATACATTGGTGTTCTGATGAGCGTTGCAGAAAAAGATGGAAGGCCTTCTGGTACCGGTTATCATCATAAACAAGACTCCTCAGTGAAGATGCCATGACACTATATCTAGCAGAACAATCAAAATAGTTTAAAAATGGTTTCAAGATGAGATATCGCCATTTTAGCATTATGACAGAGATGTGCCGTTAGGCCTGAATTCTACTTGATAGTACCTACAGTACTCATGTTGTCTGTTCTCATTGATATGTCTCTATGCAACATTTAAAGGGGATGAGCGGATCCACATTGATTGTTAGCAGATGAAGTATGTTGTGTTCAGTCAAATGTATGCACCACTTTGTGCACATATCTTGAATTAACAGGATTATGTGCAGTAATTATCAATACCCTAAACCTAGCCATCAATAAAAAACCTCAAACAATGAGTTGCAGTATAATTTACAGGACTAGAAAATGGGATTCCAAACACAAAAATAACAATATTATTGTTAAAAATCCAGTCCTGAGCATCCCATCTTTAATTTTGCCAATCCTTAATGTTTATTTTTATTTTATTAATGGATATTTTTTTGTACTAGATCTCACAAGGTAACACAGGTTCCTTTTTGGCACTACCACACCAAAGAAAACTGGAGATAGGCGTGTTTTAATTTCATAATAGAGAGTGTTTCTCTGTTTTTAAGTGGTCACAGGAGCATTAAATAGCACAATTGTTGAACTCTTACATGTAGGTTACTATTGTATTAGTGTTAGCTCGGTGACGATCATATTTCAATGCTGGAATAATCTCTTCCTGATTTCAGACAATGAAGATTTGAGTTGTTTAGACAACCGTTGTCGTGTTGACAGAACAGGAATGAGCAGAACAGAAGGTGTGTGTCTTACAAACCAACATGTAGCCCAACTACATTTGCCTGTTTGCACACATTACAAATGTCTATGCAATGCAATAAACACGCGACTTACTGTATGAGCTTGTGCTTGCAAATGAGCGCTGTCGGAAACGATAATGTAGTGCGCTCAAGACAGTGGGCGTTCGTGTTCGTTCGAGCATTACGGTAACTCCATTCAAAACAGACGCGTGGCGAGGCACTTTACTTCCGTATGCCCGTCAAAGAAATATCAGCAAATAGCTCCCAAGCCATTTGACGTATTAACACCAAATTGACACAATTGATGAGTTATTACCTTCTGTTGATCGTACACTTTCTATTTTTTCAATAGCAAACTCCATTTGTTAATTATTATTTCATTATTATTATCACCTATTTTATTCAATAGCTCCTAGACTCTTTAACGGATTGACACCAAATCAAAACAAGTGATAGGTAATTACTTTTTGTTTATCTTACCCTTTTTAGTTTTTCAATTTCAAATTGATTTTATTAATTATTTTCGCTTTGCTGTAAATACATGGTGACGTCATCGTCTGGCTCATTAAATGTACAAAAAAATCAGTGGCGTCGTTTTAATTTTCTTGACACAAGTAAATGAAATGCGGTTTTATTTAAAGAGTGGCGTTTGTTGGTCAATTAGGCATCTTATCATTGAATTAAATTGCAAAGCAGGATTCCAATGAGAGGGAGGTGACATTTATTGTCATTTCCTGCCTCCTTACCATAAAACCTGAAGGAAGAGGGCACCCAAAAAAGAAATCCGTCTGGGTTGATTTGGGACAGAGAAACGACGGCTCACTTTGACCGCAGGCTTTAGGCAAGTAGTGTTTTTCTATCTTCTGCATTAAATCGAAAACTGTGCATTGTAAATGTCACTAGTTAAGTCAATCCGTTAACTAGTTGCGATGTTTTGTTGGGGTTTTGGTGGTTGAGTGTGAGTATATTGAAAGTTTTTTTTTAATTGAATACTATTATTGTCATTATACATGTTGTCTTTGGTTATATCCCCGTTGAGTTAGTTTCTTGGTTATTTTTTGCTAGTTTTCTATTGTTGTTTTTTCATTAAAGTTAAGTTTGTGCACCAACACTCTTTGTCGTCTGCTTTCCACACCCAGAAATTAAAAAAAAAACATGACAGTATAGTAGGGCTTACATCCAAGTTAGGATCTGATTTGTTTTTCTGCTTATAAAGTTGTAAGTGCACTTGTCTGCCACACGTGGTTGCTGTTTCTAACGTTAGTATTATTTAAAAGAAATATACAGACCATCTTTATCATGTCTTTCCCAAAATACTTGCAGACATCACTAATACTACAATTAGATGTCCAATGGAAGCCACAAATTGTTATCCCGTGGGCCTCAATTGCCCCCCCCCCCGACCCCAACGTTTATACCCATATCCTATATTAAATAATCCAAAAATAATTGAGAAAACAATTTGTGATTTAAAGGATTAACTCTTATAGAACTCTACTATATTGTTTTTTAATGCCATGTCATTTAGAAATGCAAAAATTAAAAAAAACAATTTATCTATTAAAAAATGAATTATATCAGACTGAGACTGGTGCTTCAGAAGCGGAACATTTGCCCTTTTGCCCTTTTTAGTCAAATATTTACTAGTTCTAAGAGTTCACACACTCTGACAACACAAATACTGGGACAGCATTTGCACTCTTTTTATTTTAACTCTGATTTGCTCCACCAGAGAAATGTTCCTGTACATCCTGGGATTCCTGGCTGTGTGGTTTGCCTACAGGTGGTTTCAGGAGTCCAAACGTGTGGGGCACAAAGGAGACAAATATGTCTACATCACGGGCTGCGATAGTGGCTTTGGGCATCTCCTGGCCAAGCATTTGGATAAGCTGGGCTTCAATGTGATTGCTGGTTGTTACACTGAGAAAGGCGAAGATGAGCTCAAAAAGACCAGTTCTGACAGAATGAGCACTCTTCACGTGGACGTCACTGATTCTGCCAGCGTCAAACGGGCCACGGAGCTCATCAACACTCTTGTGGGCCAGAAAGGTAAGTGTTGTTCAATTTATGGAAGAGGATGAGGGCCATTGAAGGAAAAAAAGGTCAGCAAGATCTGTCTGTGTTCTCAGACTTCTGACTGTAAAGTCAGAATCTTGATCACCTTTTTTCCCAATAGGGCTGAATTTAATTAAAACCATTAGGTAAGAATATTGACTTTAAAGTCAGAATTCTGCTTTTTATGTCAAAATTCTCATTTTAATCTCAGAATTCAAATTTATTTCTGACCTGTCAACATTTTTTCACATTTTCCCCCACTTGATGGCCATAAACTTACAATTCTGATTTTAGATTAGATTAGATTAGATAACTTTATTTATTCTTATTTTTTCTTCACATTTCTGAATTTCATTCATTTTCCGTTGCGCTTACCCTCACAAGGGTCACGGGGGTGCTGGAGCCTATCCCAGCTGTACACATCTATACCTAGGGGCAATTTAGAGTGTCCAATCAGCCAACCATGCATGTTTTTGGAATGTGGGAGGAAACCCACGCAGGCCCTGGGAGAACATGCAAACTCCACTCAGCTGGACATGACCTGGATTTGAACCCAAGACCCCAGAGCTGTGAGGCTGACACGCTAACAGACTCATCCACCGGGCCAACCCCACACAGGAGCACCATTTATTAAAAAAAACTACAAATGTGAAGTACAAACTGTTTATGGTGCTCTCCAAGGTCAATTCCTTTTTCAGGTCTTTGGGCTGTCGTGAACAACGCGGGTGTGGGCGTGCCGTCGGGTCCGACAGACTGGCTCACTATTGAGGACTACAAGGGCATGCTGGCTGTCAATCTGGTAGGCGTGATAGATGTCACGCTCAGCGTCCTCCCTCTTATCAAGAAGGCCCGAGGTAGAGTGGTCAACGTGGCCAGTGTGTTTGGGCGAATCAGCCCCTTTGGAGGCCCGTACTGCGTGTCCAAATACGGTGTGGAGGCATTCAATGACAGCCTGCGGTGAGACTAAACTCGACGGCACGCCTTTTGTTCCTCAAGGCAATGTCGCCGTCATTTTTTTGAATTCAGTTTGACCGCTGCGCCGTTTGGAGTTAAGGTGTCATGCATCGAGCCCGGCTTCTTTAAAACGAACGTGACCAACGTTCAGATCTTGCAAAATAACCTGACAAAGCTCTGGGATCGATTGTCCCAGGATGTGAAAGACGACTATGGAGCAGACTTTATGGAGCGAGGTGAGTTTAGAATCCACACAATTGTTCTTTGTTAAACACGCAATGAAAATATGACGAATTAGTAGTGATTTTTTTAATGCCTGTGCATCTTTTCCACTTCAGCATTTATAACGATAGCCAAACGATTCCAATTGCTGACGGACAGCAACCTGATGAAGGTAGTGGGATGCATGGAGCACGCCATCGCAGCTGTCCACCCTCGAACCCGTTATTCGCCGGGATGGGACGCCAAGTTTGTCTGGCTGCCACTGTCCTACATGCCAACCTTCATCACAGACACCCTCTTGCTTAAATCCAACCCCAAGATTAAAGCGTCCGTCTTGTAAAATCCGTGGAGGACATCGTACCTAATTCTTGACATTTCGACTTAACGTACCACGTCGCCATAGCATTGCATAATACTTTTGAAAATTTCTATTGTTACTTCTATATTTACAAAAGAAAGACCGTGAGACATCCAATCAGAGTGCAAAGATTTTTTTTATATCCACAGTATGTAGCATGCTCAAGTATACCAGAATTTTCCACTTCAAAATGAATAAATGTTATTGGCATAAGCACATGAGAACATTGAAGTGATTTTTTTTGTTCCATGCGCTGAGACGTCACTGTCTTGTAGTTCAAGTTAGGTCAAGATCTTCCTCAATACATGTGTCCAAGAATACACATTGCACAACTCAACACAAGAGGAAAATTGAGAGGATATTCTGGTCAATTTTTTGTGTTTCTAATAAGAAGATGGTCACTTTCTCTACACAAGGGGTGTCAGACTCTGGTTGGTTCGCGCGCCGCATTAACGTCAACTCGATTTCATGTGGGCCGGACCATTTTAGATATATTTAGATTTTTTAAAATAAATTGATTAAAAGAACTGGATTTAAAAGCCCTGAATATTCAGTTTTTTATAGATCTAAAACAATGTTTATTTTAGCTTTTTATATATATTTTTAGATTTTACTAAATTATTTTTGAACTAAAACACAGAAAAAAATGATTAAAAAATTATAATTGATTTAAAAGGGTGAAAATCAGGAAATTTAATATACATATATATACTGTTCATTTTAATTTGATCCTAAAACAGAGTCGGCATTCATGATTCACTTTACTTTTACAGAGAGAATGAGAGAGAAAAATGCCAGTACCCCCCAGCCCCTCCCCCTCTTCATTTTTGCATGTTTACAAATTGTTAAACCTGACATTAAAAAACTGATAAAATATTCGGTAAATCTTTAAATCATTGTCTTATTTGAGAATATGTCAAGTAAATCCAATGAGAACAAAATCCATCAAATTTGGATTGATTATAGTTGTACTTTACTTAGATCAGTTGTGAAATTTCAACAGCATAAAACTCATTTCAAGAATTCTATAATTTTCTAAAATGTGACAGAAGAAAATCACAATCATTTATAGTAAATGTTAAAAAAGCTTACTAAAAACAAACGTAGTAGAAAAAAGGTAAGAAAATGCATCCAATTAATTTCATTAAAATCAGGAGCTAGCGCTCATAGGTGTCATTCAAGCGATCACGACTTCCTCCATAACGGGGCTGTGGATCTCTGAGCCCGTCGCGATTTCCTCTGAAGTCTTCCCTCTCTTCAAGATGATCGCCGCTGCCACCGTAACGCTGAACATCGAGTCTATCGTGACTGTGACGATTGCGTTGATCATCAAGCCTGTCTTGACTACCCCTGTGGTCGTTGCGGTCTTCAAGGCGATCTCGACTACCCCTGTGGTCGTTGCGGTCATCGAGGCGATCTCGACTACCCCTGTAGTCGTTGCGGTCTTCAAGGCGATCTCGACTACCCCTGTGGTCGTTGCGGTCTTCAAGGCGATCTCGACTACCCCTGTAGTCGTTGCGGTCTTCAAGGCGATCTCGACTACCCCTGTAGTCGTTGCGGTCTTCGAGGCGATCTCGACTTCCACGATTGTGTTGATCGTCGAGCCTGTCGCGACTTCCTCTGTATTGTTCGATCTGGTCTCGCTCGCTCTGATATCTAACGCTATCGGAACCATCCTCTGCCAGTTTCAGTTCAGCTTTTCGCGCATTATGACTGCTTTGAGGAGAGTCATCTTTGTATGCTGATTTCTTTGTTTCGCTATTAGACTCTTCATCCTGGTACTGAGTTCTGTCTTCAGGAGTATCTGAAAATTCAATTTCTCTAGAAGAACTGGAACATCAAGAACAGAAACAGTTACAAATTGAATGCTGCTTCCACTCTTGTTGGAAACTAAGAAGAAACAGGGCATACCTTTGAGCATTCTTGTCCTTTTGGGATCTTTTCTTGTAGCAGAAGAAGATGATTATGCCAAGTACGATCAATCCGGCGATGACACCAACAATTATACCAATTGTAGACCCAGAGTTCATGCTGCCTGGAGTTTGGAAGAACAGACAAGATTTGTTGTCATTTATTTTTAAAGGAAAGTCATTGCTCATACTGTGGTTCATTCCTCTGACTTTATTGCAGGCAGCGTTGGGTTTAATTCCTTCTTAGCGCGTGTTCACTTTAATGTGAATGTGGTATTTATCACTTGAAAGACAGACAACAGCTAGAATATAATTGACTTTCATGTGAAATAAAGTTGGTCAAAAAGATTTTAGTCTGAAAATTGGAAAATTCGTAAACCTCTGATGCTGAAAACAATGCTTAAAAATAGCACCAATTACAAGCGCACACATTTTGGGATTTCCGTTATTCCCAGGCACATCCATGTATGCATATGTGTTAATGGGTGTTATTTTCCAGGATACCCACATTTGACTAGTTAAAATGAATAGTACCGGCATTGATAAATGTTAGTTAGCCACTTCCTGGAAATTCCAGCCTTTTTTTTTAAATGACAGCAGAAATTCTGTGTTATTGAAAAATTACTACACAAGAATTATTCCTCTGGGAAATATATTATAAGAGTGCTGCCCGTCTCTTTGTGACTTGTGATTGGCCGGCGACCAGTCCAAGGTGCATTTTACCCTTACCTAGTGTCACTCATTTGTCAGGAGGTCAAAGTGAAACGCATATATGAAAATACATTTCTTATTTTGACGGAAACTGAGACTAAAGTGACTTAAAATGTTAAAATCAAGTCGAACAGTTATGTTGCTTTGTCTCGTGTCATGATAGTAATTTTCCCAAATATTCGCTAGAAGCAAATGCAGAAAATGTCAGTTTTGATGTTGCCACTCACTAGGCATCACTGCTAAAGTGAAGTTGCAGCTTTCGGATCCAACTCGATTTGTTGATGTGCAAATAAATAATCCAGATGTCTCTCTTGAAATGTTAAACAGGGAAAGAGCTCCATCCTCTGTAAGGTAAAGAAAGTGGGTCATGTTTTGTAGTTTAATCCCATTTGATATCTGTTGATTTGCAGCATTTTTCCTCAATATGATATTCTAGTTTTTCTATAAAATTCTAAGAGAAAGAACTGGTGTAAAATAAACATACTCTCCGTAGTCTTGGGTGGAAAAGGCCTGGGTATGCTTTCTACACTGTAGCTCTTCCATCCATAGGACGGTTTAGGGGAGCCCTCCTCAGACATGCAGGTTAGAGTGACATCATGCCAATATTCAGCAGTTCCCTGCAGGCTGCACAGAGGCTTAGAAGGGCGAACTGCAGCAATAAAAAAAAAATCATAAAGTAATAATGATAATTAGTTGTGTTAGACAGAGGATTGACCATATGCATTGTTTTTACCCAGCACAAGAAGAGAAGCAGAAGCTGCGGTAGTTCCCTCGTCGTCATTTGGTATCTTAACACTGCACTGGAAGTGACGACTGTCCTGTACAGTTAGCTTTGCCAGACGCAATGTACTCTGTTTTTGGGCAAGATCTACTTCCATGAACGCCCGACCTTCATATGGGGGTGCTATGTCCACTGCATTGTTTAAAAAATAGGTGGCCACAGTTTTCTGAGGGCATAAAAAAAACATAAAGATAGAGGATACAGGGAATCAGGGGTCTAAAACTTAATTCAATTGGGGGCCTTATGAAAAAGTCCACAAAAACAGTTGCAAATAGTCCACTAAATAAATAGAATTACTCTAATTTTCTAAGTAGCTGGTTACAAAATTGAGATTTACATGTTTTAAATAAATTAAGATGAAAAATGAACATATTTGTTGTTTCAAAGCCTGAACGAATAAAATTTGGACATTTTTTAGGTCTCCAAAACAAGTTTGGCTAACAAATTCACTTTAGCTAACAAATTGACCAAAAATGGCTATAAACTGACATTAGCCTGAGCTATGATAGCTTCTTTTGTAGTGATTATTGAAAATATATATATTTTTAAAGCACTTCATTTAGATATCAAATAAAGACGCACAAAACAATATCCTGCGGTCCATAATTGAGCCCCCAGGCCACATGTTTGAGACCCTGCGCAGTGTCCCAAATGTAAATTAACGTTCTTGAGAGCTGAATGAACAAATGCAAAGACATTTCATTAATTATTCACCATAGGATCATCGACAACGTCCGGATATGCTTCCCAAGTGACGACCAGCATTTTAAAATCGGGGTTTGCCGGAATAAAGGAACATGTCAGAGTAATATCTTCGCCACTTGCGGCCTCATATTCTTCCTGTGGGATTGAAACATGTAAACCTCTGCAGGCAGGTAGCACTGAAATTAAATGAAAACAGACAAATTAAATCTGGTATACCTTGAAATTAATTTAGAAATGTAATTCCACCAAATTAAAGAAAATGATCGGTTATAGGTCAAACATATTGTTAGTCCTTTAAAATACAAATAATGTGTGTAGCATACAAGTCCATTTTTTCAACATATTATATCAAAAAGAGTTCCTTAATATAAAAAGCAAAGTATAACTTGCTTCCGGTTTAACGACAGACCGTTGGATTAATGATTGACACTCATACAATAGAGGTGTGGTGATGATTGTAGGAAAGTAACAAGAAATAAATATAAAGATACCTGTTAGTATCAGAAGAAGATTCTGCCATTGAAATCGTTGATTTGCCATCATAATTTAAATGAAATGTTAAGTATAAAAGTGAAGTCCTTGGAAGATATATGGACCTCACCTTCTCAGTGAGTGCTTAGTCAGGTGTGAAGAGTTTCAATCTTCCAGGTAATAAGTCAACAGGTATATAGGTCATGTGACACCAAACCACCAATGAGGATTGAACATAATTCATTCTTTGTCTTAAGAACCAAGTTATTGTCATTAAAATGTTTTACTATTTAACGTTCAGGAAGACCGTTTAATCATTGTTTCAGGGCCTTGATTATGATAGACGTCCAATTGGAATGGAAGAGCGATCATCGCTGCCAACCGTCCCACTCCAATCGGATTGGACGTCTTCATCCTAAAATATATGTGCATGTCGTTAATAACCCGCGAGTTATGTTAGGATAAGCGGTACAGAAAATAAATGAATGAATGTAACTGTAATGTTCAGTAAATTACATTCATTTCATATGCATAAACAATAATTTTTTCGTCTCTGATACAGTTCAGCGATATTTTCATGAGGAAAGTGGATGGAAAATGAAAAGAGATGAATAGGCAAAAAGAATTGTGAATTAAGAATATGGCGCAACCTCCAACCCTTGCAAAAATACATGAATATGTATGTATTTTTCTTTCTCGTTTTGACCTGCAGGGGGTAGTATTGGACCAGTCACGACGCTCAGATATCAACAAACCTTAACTGCTATAAAACACCATAAATGACAAGCCTACTTTGTTACTAACTTCCTGTCAAAGTCGCCAACATTTACACTAAAGTGATAATTTGCAGCCAGTTGAAGCGAAGTTGTAAAGCCTAAAAGTACTTTTTTGGTGTATATTATTTATACAGGGTAATCTCTGTATCTCTGAACTTGACATGAACAGCCATTTAAGTATTGAAAAATCTGTTTAAGTGGATTAATCAAGTCAATTTGACTCTAATGCATAAAATATGTTACAATTTTTGTATGCCAGTGGCAAAAAGTAGCACTTGGGCCAAAGCGACCCCTCACCCCTATGATGAATACTCACTCAGTACATTGTTTGCACTCTGTCTCTTCCAAGTTCCCATCAAATCGCTCTCCCACACTTTACTGGCACCGCTCTTGCTTACGTAAAATGCCGTACTATTATGACCAAAATGAACTGCTCTGCCAGAAACAAGGGGCACAGTAGGTATGAATTTGTGTCCCAAATCTAAAGTAACATATTGTTTTTGAGTTTGAGGCAGGACTAATAATGTATAGCTAGTCTAGAATTATTATATTTATTCCACTGTATGATTAGTAATAGTCTTGGATTGTAATCAATTTGGCAAAAGAGAAAGAGAACGTACATTATTCATTCATTTTTCATGCCGCTTATCCTCACAATGGTCGTGGGGGTGCTGGAGCCTATCCCAGCCATCTATGGGGACCAGGCAGAGGACATCCTGAATTGGTGGCCCAGTCACAAGGAGATGGACAACCATTCATGCTCACACTCATACTCAGGGGCAATTTAGAATGTTCAACAAGCCTACCATGCATGATTTTGGGATGTGAGAGGAAACCGGAGTACCTGGAGAAAACCCACAAGCCCAGGAGAACATGCAAACGCCACACAGGAAGGCTGTAGTCCGGAATTGAACACTTGATCTCAGAAATCTGAGGCTGTGGGGCCGACGTGCTAACCACTCGCACCAATGGGCCGCCGTGCATGAAATATAAATCACCTGAATTATGATTGCATAGTAAAAACATGGTAGCCAATCCATCATTTTATTGGTCAGCTATCATTAAGATGGTCATGAATGTATTGCATTAATATAAAACACAGATGAGAAAAAAAGTATAAATTCATTTTAGTTTATTTAGAATCATTTATATTTTTATGACACATCTTTTTAAATGTATTACCATCTCATCTCATTTTCTGAACCGCTTTATCCTCGTTAGGGTCGCGGGGGGTGCTGGAGCCTATCCCAGCTGACTTTGGCCCAGAAGCAGGGGACTCCCTGAATTGGTGGCCAGCCAATTGCAGGACACAAGGAGACAAACAACCATTCACGCTCACACTCATACCTAGGGGCAATTTAGAGTGTCCAATCAGCCTACCATGCATGTTTTTGGAATGTGGGAGGAAACCGGAGTACCTGGAGGAAACCCACGCAGGCCCGGGGAGAACATGCAAACTCCACACAGGTGGACCGACCTGGATTTGAACGACGCGCAAACCACTTGTTAACATTTAAGCCTATTTTTCTCAATGGATACTTCAATTAGTTAAATTTATTTAAAATATTTCATATATTTTTTACATGGGGGCTACACTAATAATGGAATTGGATGCTTAATTAGGCCTACGGAAATATTGGTGGTAAAAATACTGAGGGGGGAAAAACATAATTTGTACATGATATGGTAAATTCATGGAAAAAATGCACATCACAAAAAATGCCCACTTGCTGTCCCAATCACTTGAACATTCTTTTTTTAAAGTATAATACTAACACTGAAAATAAAACAAAGCAAATGACTATTTATGTATGTAAATAAGTCACTCACTACTGTATTGACTTTGAACAGGTTGCGCGTGCGTGTCCGCAGCCGCGCGCCCAGCAGGCAGGGCTGGGATTTTCGGGTTAAATATTCAAAATGGCGGACGGAGGAGCAGCGAGTCAAGATGAGAGTTCAGGACCAGGTAATGATTACAGCATTTTACATATTCATACTCATATTCAAGCGGCCGCTCCAATTTACGAGAAACGAATCTACACGTGGGGGGCAAACGCGATCTTGACGGCACGGGTCGACAAAGACCCCCCCTCACCGATTCATCTCTCAATGCTAGCCAGCTGTAATTTGACATAGCAGGAAACGAGCTATTGGACGGACGACGACAAATTACACGGGCAAACATGCCTCCCCCTTTGTGTGATTACACGTCTTTAAGGTCGCTACATATTCATACCGCTGTCGACAAACACGACTTAGCATATTTTATTTATAGAAAAACGTAGCGGCGTAATCGTGTGACACAATAGTGCATTACAAGACAGGCGGTTTGGTTGAAATGGCGAGCGAGCTAGCATTAGCATGGGATGCTATGCGCTCGGCTTTGTGCGGTGCTTTCTGAACCATCTTTGCATATTCATTTATTGGCGAGGCCAGATCCGGTATACTGTGCTTACTGTTATTACGAGTTGGAATTAAATAGCTAATTCATGCTTTTGTGTTGTTATGCTAGTATTACCTGGGCACTTTCGGTATGATTTTTTTTTCTGGTGGGGGGGCGTTTTTCCCCCCACCAGTCTTTTGTGCTCGGCGCAGTGTGGAGCTACAGTAGCCTGTTGTGTTATTCATGCGGGCCTGCCTGAGCCGGAGTGCGGCGTTCAGCAGATTTCATCTGGCGGTGATCGGCCGCTTTCGAAAAAAAAACACGCTGAAAATCGGTCTCTTCGACTGCATGTTTTTTTTAATGGCGGCATTTTTTAAACGCAAAATAAACTTGGTATTGTCGCGAGAAGTGTTGTTAAAGTGATTTCATACCCTCGTGTGCAGTGAAGGCGGCATACCCCTGATTTGTTTATGTTTTCAAAAATGATGATCGCAGACTATTTGGGTGTACTTTTGTCTCCTTGCACAGGTACAAAGATCGTACCTGTACCCCCTCCTTTCCCCCTTTTCCCACCCTGAGGCAAAAGTGAGGCCCACTTCCTGGAAAGGCACAATAATAACAGGCAGCTAGAGCATTCTTAACTGTTCACTGGAGCCTTCATGACTGGGCAAGACACAGCTTGATGTTTTCTGTTGTTTGCTTAAAGGGGGGGGAAGCTGCTTATTTTATGTGTAAAGTCGACAAACTTGGGTATCAAGCTTCTCATTGGAGAAGTTCGAAAAACTGCACAAAAGAACAAATAAGTAGAGCATTACATCCCTACTTTGACCTGCTGGCAAAAATTTGAGAAGAGCTTGACTAACATTCCCAGTTGATGTTTACAGTAATACCTCAATTATCGCGGTTAGTGTGTACCAGACATGGCCGCAATAATCTAAAAACTGCAAAGTAGGGTCACCGCTATTTAATAAAATCTTCAGTGCTGAGTCCTAGTAGCAAGAGTGGCTTTCTGGTTACGAGTTTCAGTGAAGATTTTGACATTTTTATACACTAAAAAAATAAAAATAACATTTAAAAAAAATTCTTCAGTGCTGAGTTCTAGTAGCAAGCGAAAGACAGGGGAGTTGCTTCCACACGTTATTATAAGGCATGAATTTATTGGCTGCCATTGATGGAACTCAACATGAATTCATTTGAAGTGGGATTTATATATTAATAAAATAAATATTTTAAAAAAGTTATCATTTAAGTGACTAATAATGGAAATATACTCTGTTAATTGCCTTCAATAAAACTAACATTTCTTTTATCATTTTTTGATTTTGATTTAGGGGTCATGGTGGTCGAGTGGTTAGCACGTCTGCCTCACAGTTGTGAAATAGAGGGTTAAATCCCTGCTGGATTCTGACATTCCTGTGTGGACTTTGCATGCTCTCCATGTGCCTGCGTGGATTTTCCACGGGTTTTTCCCACCTCCAAAAGCCTACATGGTAGGCTGGGTAAACGTACAAAATTAGGTGTGTGCGTGAATGCTTGTTTGTTTCATTGTGTCCTGTGATTTGGCTGGCAAACAATTCGGGGTGTCTGAACGGAGCGGGGGATGCCGGAGACTATCCCAGCCAACACCGGGCAAAAGTCCGCAGTCAGAGTGAACCGCTACACCATCAAGTGGCTTCGGCAAAACATATCTTCAGAAAAATCGTATTGGTTCAGAAGTCAAAAAGTCAATGACGAGACATCCCCATCTAACGCTGTTAATGGCAAAATTATGTGCCATGTTAAGGATTAATGCTTACAATAATTAGAATAGACAGGCTAGCAAATGGGGTCAGAGCGTTATGACCTTTTAAGCGACCGATAATTTAGCCCAAAGGGTGGCGCAAAACATGCAGACAGACAATGAAACAAACACAAAGCGTCACCACCAGGTTGTTTGTTCCAATTAATTCATGTTGAAAGTTCCATTTCTTCAAGGTATGCATTGTTTTATTTATCCAAGCACACTTAATATTGTTTTGGTCATGTTTTAATTGTTCGCATTGTTTGCCACCTAACCTGTAGGGAAATTGTTCTCCGCCCTTGTGTGTTTGTGTGTGTGTGGGCAGGCAAAATATGCACAATGGCTTTGCAAGGCAAAGCAAGGTTTTGAAAGGAGTGTTTTGTGTCTCCTCCGGATGTATTTTGTTATTTTAATTTGACTTCATGCCGTATGAAGTTAGTCAAATGCAAGGCGATGCAAAGTAATTATTGTAATGGTGCTAAAAAGTCTCAAGTGTCACTACAGGGAGGGTGCTATAATTCAGTCGAATTTTCCAACTAAATTTACAATGCCGCAATATTAAAGTTGGATTGTAAATTCTCGTGTGTTCTTCTTGTCACATTCTTCTTCCTTTTACCACGTCCGTTTTGTTCAGGAAAAAATGTGGCAAAAAGCCAAACAGGCTTAATCCTTTGATACTGGCTCAAAGTGTAGTGAAGCGTGCTGGCAGCTCAAATGATATGTTGACGTCAAATATAATGATGGATTGTCACATTTTGGCCAAACTTGTAAGACTCTTTGAATCGTTTTATTAGATTGTCATGTCATACGCCCTCCAAAAAGTATGTGATTTATTCAACTCCTGAATATTTACATCAGATTAAAAAAAATCCATTTGCATCCTCCCACTTTTACCTCATTTAATCAGTTATACAGTTCACCCTGATTTCAGCCTTGTAGTTGCATCATGAATATTCATTGATGTAAACACGGGTGTTATGAATAATGCATCAGCGGCAGTAATAAATTCAGAACATGCCTTCCCGAAGGTACCGAGAAAGCTCCATTCGCTCCGGCTTCTCAACCTCGGAAGAACAAAATTGTAACGAATCACAGTTGTATGCTTTGCTGTACACCTAACAAATAAAATCCCTGTTTTACGCTTCATCTCATATAGTGACTTCACAGTGTCCCATAATAAAAGCTACAGTTTTACACTGCACGGTTAAAAGCATATGTAGTTTTGGATTATAATTTAAATAGGTAAAAAACATTATTATTATTAGTATTTCAATAGTGTGGCTTTTGCGTTGTTTCATGTTAACTAGACAATACAACTCTTAGAACATTCAAACTCCACAGAGGGAGTCTAAAACGCATTACTCAGAATTTCACACCAGTTATCTTGACATGTTCTGCGTGTATGATGAATATTATCGGCTTTTCGGGAAAATCTGCATGTGCTAATTAAGTTTGGTCTCTGTCTAGTGTTGAATCGTTCCACTCGCATTAACCACTGACTGATTTCATTGGATAGCTGTGCTAATGAGATTGCCTTTTAGAATTCTCTGTGCATGGTAAGTGTCTAGCACCTTGTGCAACAGCAACCTTTTTCTAGCATTGACAAGGCAAGAAAGTCTGCTCACCTAACTTGTTGAAACAAAAGGCTGTATTGTAAACTAAAATGCTGTTTGGCAGTGGTTTGGGTTTATTTAAAAAAAATCATGTGCACTAAACATGGTACAAAAAGTTAATCTTGCCAAAGCATCTTGCAACAGTCTTGTATTCTACACTGTGTTCTTGACATTATCCAATGGGATTTATTTCCCTGGCTGGAGAGAGTTAAAGTGGTTTCCAAATGTGTTTAACTTAATTGTTGAGTTTGTTTCCCTTTTCCCTCCCCAAAAAAGATAAAAAGCTTTCACTCTGAGCTCAGTGCAACTCTGCATATTGATTTCAAAGAGATTTTAGTCAAGTGTGCATGCATTCAATCATGCAAACCAGCTTTTTACGAGTATGGTGGGGTTTCCGTGTTACTTGATACCTTGATTTTCTAAACCTTGGTATAACTTCAAACCGGTTATCAACCCAATGCTGGTTTGTTTTTGTATTTATTAAAAGGAGAGGGTTTGTCGCCCACTCTGCCAGTCTCTGTGAATGACTATATATTTTTTTGTGATTGTCCAATTCAGTCCCTCAAAATAATAATGTATCTTCACACATCTATCCATATTGATTGTATTGACCAACAGAATAAATTATCCACATTATTGTATACCTTACAACAGCCATTCTCCAAAAATTATCTAACAAAGCTCAAAGAATCTTATTGCATAATTTTTCAATCACCTATGTAAGCCTCAATGTGTCAAAATGTAAAAAAAACTAAGAAGACTACTTCTTGATTAAAATGCACATCAAATAAACACATGAATGAGTAATCAGAAACTGGATGAGTAAAGAAGTTAAAGTGGTTAGTTGTAGCAACTCCTCCCTCTGGACTGTGCTACACATTCCAGTCCAGTCGTCAGGCTCCACTGGACATGTGCCCCTTCCGACCCCCCAAGTATTAACACACACAACTAAAACGAATTCAGCTCTTCTCCAAAAGTACAAAACTAATGAAATGTAAAAACACATCAGAATATGCTAATTCCCCCCCCCTTCCAAGCGCTTCATAAACATTGGCAGAAATCCCCCTGCCACCCACTTGCGGAGGAATGCTTGAGCCACAGGGGGTCGTGCCACTAATGACATGCTTGTGTTGTATTAATGTGGAGTTATTTCTTTCCGATTGACTGAGTACCCCCACATTGGCCGCAGCCATCCTGCACTATCCCTCGGGTCCGCAAATTCTGCGGATTCTCAGAAGTAGCCGCCCTTTCCCTGTAATCCGGGCTAGCTCCAGCCGTTACCTGCTTTTACTTAATTAATTTTTAGCTATGCCCTTTCCTGCTGCACCATCTTCCTTCTTGCCTCTTTTTTCCCCCTATCGTCCTCCAAAAGACATCCAATTAATATGCTAATGAGCTGATAAATATTTATAGGGGCCTTTCAATTATGCAGAAAGCTTTCATTTCGTCCCGGTGTAAAATGCGTCACTTGCAGGACTTCAAAGTCTTGCATCGCTAACGAGGCGGCAAAGATTTGCATACGGCTTTAATCAGCTGAATACTGATTATGCGTCATTATAGACTTGGAAGAGGCAGGAAGGGTGAGAGCCAATGTGCCAGCTACACTTGTCATTTGTTTCCTTCTAGCAAGAGAAGGGAAACTTTTTTCACACGTACATGGGAGTGTCTAATCTCGAACGCAGTTGTTCTGAAATAAAAAAAAATGACTTTGGGAAATGAAATCAAGTGAATTATTTAATCCTGTATTCAAACCAATCCCATTATCTACAATCCTTATAAAGTGTGATTTATGGATGTGTATGTATGTAAGTATGTGTATATATATATATATATATATATATATATATATATATATATATAATATAATGTGTGTATGTGTGCGTATATGTGTGCATGCATACATGCATACATGCATGCCTACATACATACCATACATGCATGCATGCATGCATGCATGCATGCATACATACATACATGCATTCATGCATTCACACATACATACACACATGCACACATGCACACATACACATACATACACACACATACACTCACATACACTCGCATATACACACATACACTCGCATACATACACACACATACACATACACACACATTTGTATACCCTATCAAAACCACGAATATGGAGGTGAAAATTGTGAATCAGGGGGTGGCTTATATGAGACAGATTGTAAAATTCAACGATTTTAAGGGTGCAGCTTATAGGTGGGGGTGACTAATATGTAAGAAAATACAATGTGTCATTGTTTACCTTCAACCTGCACAAGGGACTATGATGGAAATTAGCCCTCTGCTACAATCTTACATATTTACATAGATGTTCATTAACATGAATATGAATATGTTCATTAATATGTGCTTTCCCTGATTAAATAAATCAAACTCAAACTTTCATAATTGAATGAGGAAATCAATTTATTTATTGACAGAAGCTTGATGTTTCAAATTTGAAAGAAAAAAGATGTGATAGTTATCGTGATAATTATCGATATCGACCGATAATAACATTTTTTGTCATATCGCCCAGCTCTGACTACAGTAGTACTAGTGCATGTTTTTCCTTTATTTTTTTCTGTTGTTATTTATTATTGTTTAAATGGCGATATCAAAGTACTTAGCGCAAGTGTTGTATGCAAGTCACAGTTTTCTTGTACTAGAATTGTGGTAGCAGTAATTTGGTGTTACTTAGAAGTTAAAGTAGAATAAAGGAAAATTACTCACCTATTAAAAGGCCAACCTGACATAGAGGAACAATGAGCTGTTTCCTGAGATGTACTGTCACCTTGTGGCATTTTCTAGTTATTGCTGTAGATTTGAATGTAGTATGTGTATTAAATTCAGCGTTTGTCTGCTAACATTGTGCATGTAATTAACATTTTATTGATGGTATTCGTGATATTTGCAAGAAACCTTTTCCTTGCACTCCAGCGGTGAATCTATGTACGCTTCCATGGTTATCATCACACCTCTGCCTGACAAAAGAGACAGACTTTTGGAGTGTGTGACTTTAGAGTTTGCACTGCACTGACGAGCAAATGAGGAAAGAGAGAGAGAGGGAGGCAGGGCCACAAGAAAAGAAGCGCGAGAGAAGGAAAGCTGTTAAACCCTGTTAGTGTTGCTCGCGCGCGTCTCCCAGTGTTACTCAGTGAAGCGCTACTGCTGCTTTTGAACTCAGCTTGCCGGCCGCCGTCGAAAGGGAACGATGCAGTGGGAGTAGCATTGTGCCGGACACACTGTCATTCGTGAGGAAATAGCCCGAGAGGGATTTTTTTTTCCTTTAAGCTTTCCAACTATGCTTGAAACCACAGGTGGAGCTTGGTGAGTTTTTTTTTTTTTTAATGTATATGCGGCTTTGATAGAGTTAATTGTTTGCAGTCAGTGGCAGTGTTAACTGGACAGTTTTGGATACTTAAAATTGTCACGTTTTATTATATTCCAAACGGTCCTTCGTTGTTTCAACTGCAATTATGGGATTTTTTTAACATTATGCCGAGACGAAATACACTCAGGAGACAAGTATTCTAACATGATCATTTCTGTGTTTGAATTGAATTATGACTCTGCCTCCTCTCTGCTTTTTGTAGATGTAAAAGTGAATAATCAACCAGAAACTACTAAATGTGCAATGGAAAGTGGTGACAGAAAAACTGGTGAGTGACCCCATTCTTTACTTTGCTTCTTACCTTTCAACAGGTCTCTTGCACAAATATGCCTCAGAGCAGTACCTTTTACATTTACTTAATTGGACTAACTTTTACGAGTTTGACACCTAACCACCTGACATTGTATGTCTGTATTTTTCTTTCACTTTGAGCTTGTACTTGTATTGAAGCAAAAGCATCCTTCAACTCACCAGATGCCTGATTGACTGCCTTTATATCTGCAGGGATCCAAATCAATGGATTGGATTTTCAGAGGCCGACCGTGCCAACCACAAGTGCAATCACCAATGCACATGCACAAGCCCTCCTCCAACAGGTAACATATTTCATTCTCAAAATTTAGTAACATTGATATTTCTGCTTCAACTAAACTAAACTTTATTCTATTGCAACTTAAAACTCAAAAATGCACCAGCTGTAACAGTGCTCTACATAAGATTTGTGTGTTTTTTTCCCAATAAACCAAACACTAAGTGTACCAATATTTAAAATTATTATATTATATGAGAAAATAGTGAATGAGAAGAATAAATATTTTAACCATGTGTTGTGACATGGTTTAATGTGCAATCATTTTATGGTTTATGTGAATAAGCCTATCCCAGTTCTTCGCTTTTGCTCTGAATTGCATTATATTTTTGTTAAGTAGAAACAACGGTTTGATTTTTTGTAAGACTTTGTTTAAATATTTTAAATAAATCGCTTTTCATCATTTTAAATTTACCGATCACTTAAAATCTCTATTTTCAAAACCCATAATACATCACACTTTCACCAATGGTTTTCAAACCTATTACGGGAAGTACCACCGATTAGCACTATGTCGTGGATGGCACTCCAATGCCTTTGGACAAAAATAAAAAGTCCAATGCCACTTAAATATGAGCGTTCATTGCTAGTATTTCCAACTCAAATAAATTGGTGCCCACTAATCGAAGGTTTTGAATTAAAACATATTGGTGTAGTATGTCATTTGGTCATTTGTATAAGCAACAGTTTGGAGAAATAACATTGCTTTTATATTTTACAATAAAATAATCACTGCTTACTTTTCATATTACAAACATATCTTCTAAATGTGATAATAATCTCTTATTTTGTTCTTGAATTCTCTCAAAATTCCCTTTCTGGCTGCTGTGACCTTTGACCTCATCCCACAATATCATTACCTCTTCTATTTTATATTACAAACATTTTTTGCTTATTTCAGAACAATTCCTTCTATTTGTTCCTGAGTTATCTTAAACACAATACATAGAAACCAAATACAACATCTGTGCCTTCTATACGTATCACCTACTGAATACGGAAATAAAGAATGTTAAAATTGATTGTTGATTTTCTGAATTTTGATTATTTGAACTTTGATATGATAGCAACACAAAGTCACTGAGTGTGACAGAAGAGAATGGCTTCCACTTTGGAGATTGAAGAAGGAATTTAAGTTAAGTTTGAAGAGGTTTGCACTTCTGCGCTCTTGTGTGCACACACAGGCAGAAGGAACTCATTTAAATGAGCCCTAGCTCCTTTGGCGTCGCCAGGCAACAAGGCAGATTAATCAAGCCTGTATGCTAATTAGCTGCTCCCGCCGTTGCCCGGAAACAGATGGCAGGAAATATGCAAATCTATGCAGGATTTACATGTGCCGCATAACAGCTATTTTAATTAGCAATTGCAGTGCCACCCCTCCCTCCCTTCCCTTGACTCAAAAAGCTGCAGCACATTTTGAAGCGCTCATCGTTGACTTGAAATCCTCACCCTCACACCGAGAGTACAGACGCTTACAAAAGATCAGTTAGGAGATGGCTTTTAAGTTTAAAAAAAAAAATCTGAATAATAGATGCTATCAAGCCTTTTCAGTACGTTTCCCAAGTCAACAATCCTTATTTTATGCCTCTTCCCTTCCACTAGTTAAATTCGGAAGACTCGGGAAGTGCGCTTCCCACCTCCGTCCAGCAGAGCGCGTTGCCTCAAACCCAGCTCATGTTGGCCGGGGGGCAGATTGCAGGAGGCTTTTTGCCTCTATAGCCTTGATTCTTTTGCTCCAAGGCAGATCACCTTTGCCCCCCCTATCTGCCTGCTTCATCTCTGTGGCCCTCTTATTTTCCTGAAGCATGTTTGGTGCCAACAGGTTGACCACATGTGGACTTAGTGGCTACATTTCACAGCTGATGCCATCATATAGTTGCAAAGACTAGTTAGCTTCATTAATGGAATTTTGGTTTGATAGAGACATCATGGATGTTTGCACTTATGCCTGGCTCAACTGCATGAGCCCCCCATCCCCTCTACTTAGGACAAATAAAGAACTCCCATGTGTACTGTATTTATAAGTCAAACCAGAGAAACAACGCACAATCAAGTGTAAGTCATATTTTTGGGGTTCATTTTCATACAGCCCCACAAAAACTTTTTGAATTACACTGTACCTGTTTACCAAACTGTCAATCTTACTCCAAATCCTCAAAAGTTTGTATTTTCACTCTTTGCCAAACATCTTAAAACCTGGCTGTTAGAAGGACAAAATTGTGATCACAACGCAGCCGAGAACTGTGCTACAAGTGTGCGTGTATGTGTGTGTATGTCTCATTGTTTATCTTCAACTTACACAAGGGACTAAAAATGGAAATTAGGCTTCAGCTATAATCTTACATATTTACATATATATGTTCATTATCATGAATATGTATATGTTCATTAATAGGTACTGTCCCTTTTTATTAAATAAATCAAACTACAAAAATCATCATCCATTCCTCCTCTCGTCTGATGTCCTCATGTATTTTGGTCCTAAATCGATTTCAATACCAATAATATTTTTAATTATTTCAAAATAGACAATGCCTTCAGAAGTAAAGTCTCTCCAACATGCGCAGTTTTAGTTGTGGAAAATGTATGCAGTTATTTTTTTTTACTGACTGAAGAAATCATAATTTTACATCATATTCCTCTGGCGCAATCCCATTCGACTCTGCACTGGTATCAAAGTCAATTCAAGTTCCACAAAAGCACTACTACTAATTCATCTATTCTCAAGTGTATTGTACACTTTTGACACCTTTCAATTGTTCCTCTTGTATCACAGCTGACTCTGACCCCAGCCCAACAGCAGCTGCTGCTCCACCAGGCCCAAGCTCAGCTCTTGGCTGCGGCCGTACAGCATTCAGCCAACCAACAGAACGGCACTACTGGGGCCAGTATCTCAGCCTCTGCAGCCACGCCCATTACCCAGCTACCCCTGTCACAGCCCATCCAGATCTCTCCTGTAAGAAACAATGGCTGTTCAAGTAGGACTGCGTTATATGGGAACACATGTTATACATATATATGTCATTGTCTTTGACAGCTCCAGCAGCAGAATTTAAGTCTGCCCCAGTTTGTGCTGGTGCAACCTGGCCACCCAATCGCCACACCTCTGCAGCCTGCTCAGTTCATCATCTCACAGACACCGCAGACCCAGCAGAGTAAGCAAAACAGGGGTCACAAGGGGGGAGACGAGTTACCGTAACAGAAGCATTTTTAAAAAAAATCTTCCATCCCCTGACTTTTGTATAGGCATACTGCAAGCGCAGAGTCTTCTCACTCAACTACCTCAAAGTCAAGCTAACCACCTGCCAACGCAACCGAGCATCACCCTCGCAACACAGGTTGGTTGTATTCTGGTTACTGTGTTTCTGGATAAACATGTTTTGTGAAACCTTTGGCACTCAATTACGAATCTATTTGGCTCATGTTTTTCTTTCGTAACATGCAGCCTGCAACCCCTACCCGTACCACGGCAGCTACACCCATTCAGTCGCTGCCTCACAGTCAGACGACGCCCAAACAGCTGGACACGCCCACTCTGGAGGAGCCAAGTGACCTGGAGGAACTGGAGCAGTTTGCCAAAACCTTTAAACAGAGGCGGATTAAACTGGGTTTTACACAGGTACCTTGTTACATACATATGCAGCAGAGACTCTCAAATTCAGTTAATCCGAGGTTCGGTAACAAAATACTCCGGCTGAGCCACATGAAATATTCCACAAAAGGGACTTTTTTTTCAGAAATTAGTCCAGCCTTCTAAATCTTTGGGAATAACGGTTGAGAACATGAATGGTTCTTTGGAACGTGAAGAATGATGTCTTTTCTGTTTTTTTACATTTCTGTGACATGAACAGCAAAACACAAAAAAATGGAATTTACAAATAATCCAATGTGTTGTGAAGTCAGTTTGGCTTAGGTCTTCACAAACACCCCTGAAACTGCCATAAGCCTAAAATGGGCTTGTTCGTACTGTAAACAATTAAAAGATAAATGAAATAATATTTAAAAAAATAAAACAGTACGGGCCAATGATGTACCACACAAAATTTTAACTGGAAAGGGCATGCAAATTCCTTTACCATGAGCTGCAGTTGGCACCCGGGCCACAAGTTGCAGACCCCTGATGTACACCATTATATGGATTCTGTTATATCGAGATTTCTTTTGCCTAAACCCTTTGTGTCCCTCCCTTTGACCAGGGGGATGTTGGCCTGGCCATGGGTAAACTTTATGGAAACGACTTCAGCCAAACAACTATCTCTCGCTTTGAGGCCTTGAATTTGAGCTTTAAGAACATGTGCAAACTCAAGCCACTGCTGGAAAAGTGGCTTAATGATGCAGGTTTGTCCCTGAACCTCCTCATATGCATTCATGCACCAAGGGTGTCGTCGTCGTCGTCTTGACGGTTCCTCGGCTTTACCTCGTTTTTCCCCCCGTTGCGTCGGTGCTGTTTGTGCAGAGAACCTGACTTCTGACCAGGGGCTGTCCAATCCCAGTGCCCTTGGTTCTCCAGGCATGGGCATTGAGGGGATCAACCGCAGAAGGAAGAAGAGGACAAGTATTGAGACCAACATCCGCGTGGCCTTAGAAAAGAGCTTTCTGGAGGTTAGAAACCAGTTGTTGGAACAACACACTAGTACATAAAACAACGAACGGCTTGATCGTTGTAGATGATAAAAGAATCGGTGGTCTCGAGTGAGCTATGCTGACAAGGTCTGTCTGGCTTTTTGCCCTCTTCAAGCAGAACCAAAAACCTACCTCTGAAGAGATCACGATGATCGCTGACCAGCTCAACATGGAGAAGGAGGTGATCCGGGTCTGGTTCTGCAACCGCAGGCAGAAGGAGAAGAGGATAAACCCCCCGAGCGCAGGCGGCATGGGTGGAACCCCCATCAAAACCATCTTTACACCCAGTAGCCCTTTGGTGAGGAAGAACATGCACACGAAATATACTCAGTCTGCTCATTTGCCTGTAGATTCATGTCTCTTTTGAACAGATGTGGGCATCACAGCATCCATTTGTTGCCTTCAACAATAGTGCAGCCTACACCAGCTGAAAACAACATTTATTATGATTCATATTTTTATTTTTCAAGGTGGCCAGCACAGCAAGCCTGGTGAACAGTCCGACTATAAACACCTCCACCACGCTGACTGTAAATCCAATGCCTCTCACCAGCACCAGTGTCTCCAGTTTATCCTTCACAGGTATGTGTGTCATGGTGCATACCACTAACTTGGTCAACTTATAAGACCAGACAATTGAAATAATAAAAATAGCTCCTTAGTTAGTATCTGCTAACTATTCTAATCTTGTTTTTTAAGTGGAAGAAAGTCAAACTTTTACAGTGTGTCATGTGACTCATGGCTGCTATAAGATAAGTTGAATGGTGAATAAGCAACTGTAGGTTGATGGTAGATTGTCATTTATGCTGTTTGTTAATTGATTGCAGTTTAGCAATTTGGTGTCAAGACACTGAATTGAATAAAACTGAAATTGAAAAAAAACTGTCTATGTTGTATCCTCAAAAAAAATGGGCATCTTGCTCAATCTATGGCAGCCAATGATTGAAAGGAGTGTCCTGTAAAGATTGTCCAATTCTATAAAGTGTATTTCCTGCCTTCCTCCTAAGGCACAACCGTTGGAGCCACAAACACTGCATCTGTCATCTCCACCACACCCGTGATTTCGACAGTAACCAGCTCTCCATCTCTAAGCCCGTCCCCGACGTCCATTCAGTCCAGTGCCATGGAGAATAAAGTCACTGCTCATGCGCAGACCATCGTCACCCAGGCCCCGACGTCCTTAAGCAGCACCCTGGGGACTGGCCAGCTCATGGTGGCAGCCCCCGGTCTGTCGGCGGCGTTTCAAGGGGGCGCACAGTTGCCCACCAGCGCTAGTTTTGCGGCCATGGCTGCCGCAGCCGGGCTGAGTCCAGGATTAATGCCCTCCTCCCACTTTGCTCCAGGGTTAGTAGTTCCTTACTAGGAATTAACTCTTGATATCGCATCATAGTTTACAACTGATTTATCTACATTATTTTTTGTGTTTTCAGTGGGGCTCTTCTTAGTCTGACTCCCGGCGCTCTCATGAACAACAGCACGCTAGCAACCATCCAAGGTACGCATTACCGAGAATTCATTTCAGATTGTCTACAAATATCTTAGGATTTAGATAAAGTTATTGGTTAGATGTGCAGCAAATGTTAAATCTTCTTGTAACTAATGTCACGTCGCAAAATGATTTGAGACAGTAATGTTACACAAAGGGTTATTAAAATTAGGAAATAATATACAGCTCACGTTTTTTTTTTACTGCATCAATTGCATTTTGATTGCCAATAAAGAGGTTTTGTACCAGTGCGTCCCTCGGGGCTTGCTAAAATGTTGAAATCATTAATAAAATATCAAAACAATTAAAGCCGCTAATGAACACCTCATGAATATGTATATGACATAAAGAAAAATAACATTCCACTACAGTGTTATTGAGATGAATGTATTCCCTTGCATACTAAAAGCTAATTTAAACATCCCTTCCAGACAGACAATATAGCCCTGCTTGGAATGGTAATGTGTCTGATGGATTTTCCCCACTATAAATTTAATCACCTCATTAAAATGACATCTACATTTTCCCATCTCATTAAATATACAGAATAAAAAAAATGCAAGTAACAGTTTCAGGAAAAAGGCCAGGTTTTTGACAGAATCCTGTCTCATTAAAGCAATTTTTTAAAAAGTAATTTATTTACAGAATGAGTTAGGCTTTCTTATAGGAAATTTAGCTCCGAATTTTAGCAAATGGACTGTGAATTGACTTGCACATTGACAGGACATTGTACACCTCACTAACTATTTTAAATAATCCTTATGCCCACTATTCTTCCTCTTCATGCACCCTATCAAAATTAATATTAATATTCATACTGCCAGTAATGAAAAAATCTAGTAAGTATTGATATTTTATAAATTGGCAACCAATTCAATGTGTCCCCCGCCTACTGGGTTAGCACCCCGCGACCTTTGCAAGGATAAGCGGAACGGAAAATGACTGATATACGTAGTACATGTGCAAAGTTCATGTACATATGTATGTTGGGGACTAACAGCTTTGCACGCGCATAAATGCCAAAATGTACTTTCAGTTTTTTTTATTTTGGGTTAAAGTCCAGTTTACTTTGAGTGAAATTGATTGACTTGAAATTCCAGGTTTTGCCCACTTTTCAAATATTTTCACTCCTTGTCTTCTCAGCGCTGGCATCGAGCGGCACAATCCCAATAACGACATTAGACGGTGGCAACTTTCTGTTCGCCAACACGTCTGCCAACGGCACATCCAACCTGGTGACCACGCCGCTCTTCCTCAACCCCCAGAACCTTTCGCTGCTCACCAGCAACCCCGTTAGCCTGGTGTCGGCCGGAGCGGGCGGGCTACAGCTCACCACCGACACCCACCATCAGGTCTCCGCGGCAGCCGTGCCTGTGCAGGCCACCACCATCACCACTGCCTCAAAGGCGCAGTGAGTTGGGCCAACCCCGGATCGACGGCCCATTTTATTCAGCCGCGCACAGTGGATGAAATAGGCAAGGTCGTATGAATATTCACTCGGCGCTTCACTAACAAATACTCATCCGTTCAATAGTATCCCATATTATTTAATCCCTTTTGCTTTGTCCCCACCCAAAAAAAACAACTCCAAGGTTGTGCGAGATGCGTTCTTTTTATGATGCGAGGACATTTCTTTCTTCCAACCTGTAGCCAAACGGGGACTGTCGCTCCTCAAACCAGCGAGATCATTTTTCTCCTAAAATCATCATATTTTTACATAATACGTCCTTTTATTTCACACTGTTTAGACTTTTTTTCTTTATGAATTTAAAAGTCAACTTTAGGTTGGTACTGCAAACGTAACGCTAACCTCGTAATACACATTATCATTAATGGGGATCGCCGGTTTCCTTTTTTTTTTCTTCTTTTTTTTCATTTTGGACAGGCCTTGACATAACTCATATCAGTTTGAGTTTTATTTTAATGTGTGTAAATATTTATATATATATTGGATTTTTTTTTTTGCTTTTTCCCGACTTAATAACTTAAATCTCTTTTTTTAATGTGGTTGTAAGGCTTTAAAAACAAGTAATAAGTGGCCGATATAAAGGTTATCATTGCTTTAAGTCGCGCAGGGACCCGTTGAGTCTCTACAAGTTTCTCTTTCTGGAAACACTGACTTTCTACAGCCGCAGAGCTTCTTTAAAATGATGTGGACTGTAGACACTGATGGAAAATGACTGAAAACTTTTTAACAGCTTTAAAGGCACATGGCGTGAAACCATAAACAAGGCAGACGCCTGTGTTTTGTAAAGCATAGAGTGACACTGAGACTTAAGTAACCAAATGATCCACAAGGTTAATATCACCTGTCAGGGGCTGTGCTCGTCACACTAAATGTCTGGTGATGTTGGCTAAATAGATTTTTTTTGTATCTTTTTCTTTTTAATGGTAGTACCGTCGTATCTACTTGTGCACAGTATCTGTACCAAAAAAACTGGATTGATGAGCTGGGAGAAATGTCCTTTTCTTTTCTCTCTTGATATACCAAAAATATTTGTTCAAATAACTGTAGGCAGTGTAGTATAGTCAATATATTTATGAACAGAATCTCTCCATTTTGTCAGTGGACTATCAAAATGCAATAGTTTGATCATTTTTCCAAAGAAATGTTCCCCCCCACTCTTTCATAGATTATAATTGGCAGTACAATTGACCAAAAAGCGAGGAAAGGGCTGGGCTGGAGCATGGCAAACCTGCTATTTTTATTTCACTGGGCGTCGCCCTACCATTTGCTCCCAGAGCCATTTGATGGCTTCGTGTTTAACTGTGTTAGTAGCAGCATTTGGGCATATGCCAAGCAAGAATAACTCCTTTTGCGGGCATTTGTACAAATATTTCAGCCATAAAACAACAGCTTGAACCAAAGTGGTTTTTCTCAAAAGTGGCCGTGCCTGTCTGAGCACTGCAGTTGCTGTTCACAAATGTCAGTACCTGCTTTTCTTGATTTTTCTGTGGTTGGAAATGGGTGGATGTAATGATGCTAGCTTTAACAGCAAGCTAATTCTTTTTTTGTTTTGTTTTTTTATAACCTTCATTTGCATGTTTGGTGAAGCATTGTTTTTTTGGCTCTATGTTGACACTAGGGATGGGCATTGGTATTGATTAAGAATTTGATGATTGTTTCAGTGCCATTGACGATGACAGCTGGCCAATTGTGTGATGTCTCAGTCTTCTGCCGTGAGTTTAAATTAGTCGCGAATGGACACTTTGTAGTTGTAGACGCACATTGGTTCATTTGCTGCCAGTTCAAATGGCTGTCAACGTCAGTGGCAATGTGTGAGTTGATTTTATAGTTTGATGAAGGGCCAAAATGGAGTGCACGGCTTGGCTACAACCAGTTGAGGTGCCAATGATGGTTACTCTTATTTTCTTATTGAAATTTTGGCTACAATTTACTCACCTCAACATGAACATTAATTTATTGGTTGTTACTAACGGCGATGGATGTCCAATCGCTAATGGCTGGGAAGCCTAGCAGCAATTGAATGAGGAGTTTAGCGGTTTTGGAATTTTTTTTAATGGTGAAGCAATTATCAAGAGTTTTGATTAGGTGAATTAGTTAATCGTGGAATGTATACTGCTATTGAACACTAAAATAAAAAAATCATTTTTCGAACACCTGCTAATGTTCAAAAACTACTGGTTAAACAAAAGATTTAAAAAAGAAACCAGACAAAATGTATATTTTTTGTGACTGATCGCACAGGCCTAGTAACCATTTATAAATATTTAAGGTGAATTTCCTCAAATGCCCATCCATAGTCTAAACATACAGTAAATCCAATCATGGCTACCTTTTGAAACAACACGTTAGTATTGCTGCGCCCAAAGCTTTCCCAAGCTCTGCTTCTATTCGTCACTGCAGCTTTCGGGCCGTGTACTGTTCTATGCCACGTGTTCAACTCAACTCCACATAATAGCGTAACAGTTCTGCTGCTTCGAACTAACAACATAGCTGTGATTAGAGAAACCAGTGAGGATGTTGGTGGCGAGATATCCTCTTGTACTAATTTCCTGTCATCGACTAATTTTGACTGAATATACCTCAGCAGCACTTAAAACGAAGATTCACCTTTTTCGATATTTCTGTTTTTTAGAAGTGTGTGCAATGTAGAAGTCACTTTTGGCTTGCTGTTCACACTTTGTACTGCTACATGGAAACCGTACATAATAGGATAACTACTGCTTTTTCTAGTACTACTATTTAGTTTTTCTCGTCAGACGTTTTATGCTGATTACTCTTGCCAAAGTAATAGCCTTTCGTTTTGCAGCTCGGCCGGCGTATGGCCGACGATGGAGGCCGTTTGTAGTCACGTGACATTCAGGTGCGTTAGTGAGCAGAAGCGGCGCCATAGGATGTCACTGATATACGTATTTATCTGAGGAAAGACCTAAGAACCTGAGAAATGTTCTTTTCTTAATTCTATACATATACATATATATATAAATACATGTAAGATATTCATATTTTATATTTGAACTAGTGTGTTAACAGGACTGAATGTAGTGTTTTACCCAAAAGAAATTGCCCCCCTCAATCTGTTTTTTATTTTTAATATTATTATTATTTTTTTTATAACTGATAAGATCACACACAAAAAACACTGCAGTGAAGGCGCCAGTCAATGAGGATAGGAGGCGCCGTGACGCACAGGTCCTCTGGTTAGTAGAGCAGAGGCTCTAAAGTTCTCTTTATTTTTTAAATTTATATATTCATATTTTTGGTTGAGTCATTTTGGACTTAATTTGCTGTGCTGTCTTTAACAATCATTCGTTTTTATTTGTATAACATTTTGCCTTTAACTGATTTGTATAGTATGAGAGGGCACGATCACTGGCTTTCATTGTTTGACAAAGATGATAAATGTTATCATTTATGCCTTATTGTTACATAGATTTGATTGCATTGTAGCGTGTGTGTGTGCGCATGTGTGTGTGTGTCTGACCTTCCTGTCACCAGGTGGATTGTCACTTACACAATACAGGTGGCATTTTGAGTGAGATTTAATTGCTACCTAAGTATTTTAGGTGAGACTACAACAATGCCTACAAGAAAAGCTTTACTAATAATTCCAACTGGTGGGCTTGAGTATGTGTATGAGTGAATGTTGTAGAGCATCGAAACACAGTCTGCAAACTGTTATGTAGCATTTCTCCACCAATGAGTGAAAAAAAAGATTCAATTATTTTTTTTTCTTCAAGGGGCAGACAACATCAAGTATAAATTACGTTTATGTAAAAGATGGTTGCTCAAAGGATTTAAGTATCCCAATTGCCAATGTAGAAAATGCTTATGTATAAAAAAAAAGACCCCTTTATAGAGGCAGCTGTTTTGAGTGACGTCAATGGTTTTTAACGACGCAATGAAAAGGGGCGGGCAATCTGGGATACTTGCATTTGATTGGGCAAAATATTTCGAGCATTGATAAATTGTTGTCCCCCAGGTTGTGTGGCCACTTCCTGAAAATACTGGCTTTGATTTGCTTTCTGCTTGTTACACAGCAGAAAAATATTTCAGTTTTTTTCTTTTTCAGTTTAATAAACAAGATTTTTTTTGCTGGGATGAACATACTAAAGGTCTTGTCTGCCCCTTTAAATGCTTGAAATGGATTGCCATCATAACGAGCGCTTCTGAGCTGAAACCAGCACAGGTGCTTTATGTTGAGTTATGTTTGTTTCCAAATAATATTCTACCATAATTGATTAAATAATTTCCGTTAAAAGCTTGCTTCAATATTGAACTTTGTTCATGGAGTGCCACAAGGCTCTATTCTAGGTCCTAAATACTATTTGGGGAACAAATTAATTTTAATTTTAATAAACTCAGCTGCAATTGACGGTATTAGACAAACCAAAGTTGCTTTTAGAATGGACTGTTTTTACATTGACCACATCGTAACTTTGACATATTACCACATATAACACTAGAAAACCCTTAAACAATCAAATTTTTGTTCTTGCAGCTTTAAAGTTTTTACTGTCCTTGACGGTGATGATGTGTCTAACTAGGGGTGTCCAATCAGCCTAGCATGCATGTCTTTGGAATGTGGGAGGAAACCGGAGTACCCGGAGAAAACCCACGCAGGCCCAGAGAGAACATGCAAACTCCACACACACAGGTGGACCGACCTGGATTTGAACCCAGGTCCCCCACTGTGAGGCCGACGCGCTAACCACTCATCCGCCGGGCTGCCCTCTAACTAATCAGTCATGGAAAAATGGGGAGTTTAACTCTATATTTTTGTTCTTTTTAATCAAAGAAATGACATTAAATCCTAATTCCACCTTTATCTAAACAAAAGTTTCACTTGTTGGTGACAAATGCCATATTATGGTTTCAGAGTTGTGTGATTTTGTTGTCTGGCTTTGCTTCAATGCTTCGTTTTGTTCTCCTGTTGCAAACACCTGGTGGATACGTACGTTAAAGTCGACCCACCGAATTTTTGTTGTTTCTATTTGTTTTTTGGATGTTGACAGATAAAACGTGGGCACACCAGTATACCTCATTTCTAACTCAAAAACTGAGTGAAACCTGCTTTAATCTACTTATTAAAAAAATGTTTTAAAAAATGGTGTCATTAGAGAAGCCCACTCATTCTTGATGTAATGCGAAACCAGTTATGGTGAATGTTTTATTTCTTTTATTGTATTCCTTGCCCCCTTTTAAGTTTGACAATCCCGCTTCTGTTTAAACTCTACGGTGCATATGCTTTATCACCCCCCAACCCTCCTCTTTGCTCGGTGGCGCCACCCCATGGTAACAACATTAACCAAAGACTAATAAGTGATTGTACGTGTATGCGGCCCACCCTTCCTGCCTCACAGCTCCCCGTGGAGCACTTCACCCACTCATGTTTGAGGTTCTTAGCTTTTGACTGCACGCGAATGTCTTCGCCACCCGGCCTGCTCGGTGCTGCGGTTTTCAGTGCCTGTGGGTGGGCAGGTGTACCCGGAGAGGGGCTTCTTTGACGGACACTTTGTTTGTGATAGCTGGGTGGTGTTTGTTAATACACACTGAGGGTTAATCCTGTGCACACTGGACATGCTCAGGACTTCATGTCTTTCTGTCTCTCTGTGAATAGAACCCATTTTTTCGCCATCTTTCTCTCTATTGCTCTCTTTTTTTTTTCAAGACAAAAAAAAGCCAGGTCAGGACATCCCACAGCCGCTAGATTTCATTTCTGTAAACACATATCACCCTCACTCACTACAGACTGATCAACTGTGACACTATGCATTCGGTGACACTTCGCTCGACGCTTTACTCCCGAGTGAGGCGTGGAGAAACTTCTCAAGCGCTATTTATCCCAAAGCAAAACTCCAAATATTTTGAACTTTTTTTTTTCCGTTCGTTTGTTTGTTTGTGTGTGGACACAATGCAGATACCAAAGATATCTCCGTCAACTGTCTCTCTCTTCCTAACCGCCCTGCAGCATGTGTATTAAGAGACAGACCCAGCACTGGCTTTGAGTCCAAGCCTCAGTAATTCCAAAGCTTAAATGTATATTTTGATATATTTCTGACAACAACAACAAAAAAAGTATGTGGAATATTAGTCTTGTTTGTGCTCTTTTTTTTTTTTTTTTTTTCTCTGTCGCAGCATGGAACTATTTGCAAAACTGTCTTACTGGGTTGAAGACATAGTATTTTTGTATGTTTTTGGGTGTTTTGTGGGATATCAGCCCAAACAACGGTGGCTTTTATCAAGAGTTAAAATATAAAAAAAATGATTAGGGGAAAAATGTACATATTCTGACTGTCTATCTTCAGAAAGGAATTGTGTAAAATGAGTCACAATGGACACTTGGGCTCACTGAAAGGAATGTCCCCCTCTCCCCTTTTTTTCTTATTCTGCAGTCTAATATTTCTAACAGAACTCTTAATGTAAAGAGTCACCGTCTTGGACTTAAAACACTGAGGGACACCGTTCCGAAAAATGAAAATAAAAAAATAAAAAAGCGCCCCCCAGTGGTGGTGGCATAGAACTGAAAGACTTGTAGGAGGTATAAGTATGTGAATCAGGATACATAGTAGATTTTGATGCATTTGTCTGCTGTATTTTTTGTTTTTATACACATATACAAATAATCTTTTACTGTAAGTGTACAGTTCTCTTTTGTTGTAAACATCATTAAACCATTTTCAAGTGTTTTGACATGATTTGGTTTTTTTTAATTGACATTTATCTGTTTAAAAAATATTCGTGCATTACAGGGTTAAGCAGTTATTGGAAGTCTGTTATAGTGACTGAGAAGAGCATCACTGATGAAGCAACTTGATTTGAAATTCAACAAAGATTTTCTACAACTTTCTTTATTTTATTTTATTGCCTAAAGAGTTAATTAGATCTGCTGTGGGAAATATTCTCAACCCGTTGTTTCCCATTGAATCACAACATGTCTAATCTATTTATTTTGGCAACGATCCTTCATTGGACATATGCTGCTAAGGTGTGTTTTTAATATCCATTTTTTTTGTTTTACTTATACGCTAAGTGATCAAAAAACGTTACATTTGCTACAAATAACTCAACATTTTTGCTCATCTAGACGTTTTGGTGATTGACGCCTTAATCGTCCAATGAGAGTATGGTATTTTATCACGTGATTTCAAGGCGTTTCATAACCCGGAGTCAGTCACATGATTCTCGTCACTCTTTGGTGGCGTTGCACTAAAGTACAAAGTACCAAGACAAGGGTAAAAAAACGTCTTGTATTCGTCAACCCTGGACTTTTGGAAGCAACGGCGATATTTTGCTGCTTTTCAGTCAGCCATCAAAGTATTTTACCCGCTTTTCTCTGCTCTCGTTTTGTTGCTTAAGTTAGCATCCGGACAGCTAGCTTACCTGCTCGGTTAGCTCAAGTTGTTGTTTACTACCGCAACCTTTCCGGCATCGACTTGGGAGTCAAACATGAAGACCACCGGCGCTGCCACGATACGCTTTCTCACGTTTACCATCCATTTTATTATATGTAAGTATTGATTCAACCGAGGTAAACAAAACATTTAACTAAAACATCACGCAAATATCGAAGGACACTAACATAATGTACGTGACCAACTAGTACTTTATTTAATGGCACGTTACTTGACATTTAAGTGTGCCTTGTTGTACTTTCTGTCAATTCGTACGAACAAATTGAAAGCAAAACTAGACAAATTGTGTTAGCTTATCACGCTAATGCTCATTATTTCACATTTTCCATCACAAATTTGATTTTCCATTGGTATGATGTGTGGAATCAAAGAAAAAGTGGGTCTATAAGTGATGTCACAAACCTGTACGAGTCATTACTTATTCTGGTTGCTGATATAACTATATTTGTTACTAGGTTTAGCTCTGTATATTTTTTTACTTTTTATATACTCTTAAGAAAATGAGTTCTGCATCACTTGCATTAGAGCAACATTTTTTTTGTAAATGGAGAAGCTTACATTAAAACATTTCCCAATGTATTGCAACATTTGTTTCTCAGTGTTCTCCCAAAAAAATGCTGTTTTTCCCCTGCCTTATTTAATTTTGAAATACACACATTTTCTAAATTAAAAAGACAAGGAGTCCATTTTTAATTTTAATTTAATTATATATTCTTTACCTGCAAAAGACATCCAAACATTTGGAAGGAAAGAGCAAACATTACTGTTCATAATTGGGGAAATCAGAACATTGAATGTTTTTTAATGTAATGTATTTAGTTAAAACACATTTAGTTTGTTTCTTTTTTTCTTTAAAGTTTTAAATACAGATGAGAAAAGATCATGCTGTTTTTTTAGTATTCAACATTTGTGAAATCGTAGTTTTCTTTGTGTTTAATGTTACAATTTATCTCGAGTGCGATGAACTTCCGGCATCTCTTGTTTTTTTTTTCCATTTATTAAACTTACTTCTCCATTACAATCATTTAGTATTTTCCAAAAGTAAACAAATCTTTCTCCAAAGTAATTTTTCGCTCTATTCTCAAACCACCCAAAACTAAAAGTTACTACTGCAAACTAGTATTTTGCCTCCAATGGAAATATCAAAGCATTTTTTTGCCATCTTTTGTATTAAGTGGTTGAAGCCGCGTTAGCCGTGCAGCAGAGTTTGACTACCGTGGCCCCGCCCACCCCCGAACCCCACAAGGATCCCGGCAAACCAGAGAGGGGTCAATACCAGCTGACGGACACAAATGGCAGCGTCTGCTTGATGGCGCACATGGGTCTCCAGCTCAACATTAGTTTCACATCCTCCTCGAACAAGGTCTTGTCGCCGGAACTAACGCTCGTTTCGCTTGCTGTCTTAAGCACTCATCTGTCGCTATCTCCCTGCACATACAGACGGTGCGGAGTGTCGTCAACCTGGAGCCCAATGGCACACAGGCCTCCGGGTCCTGTCACATGAATAACGCCATCCTGCAACTATCGGCCGATGCCAATAAAACTAACTTGACCTTTCTCTTCACATTGGTAACGTTGGCATGTTTTTAAGTCGTGTATTTTGTGAAATAGCTACGCGGTGGCAGCATATGATCGAATTCTTTAACTCAATGTCATTTTTTTCCCCTCCAGAATGATACTACCAGTAAATACTTCGTGAGCGAAATTTCGCTTTCAGCTGCCTGGCCGGAGATGAAAGGTGAGTTTTTCCAGCCAATGTATGAAGCAAAACCCTCATTTTCTATTCGTGTTTGACCAAAAGGCTACGTAAAAAAATATATTTCAGGTGATTTTGAACATTTCAGATATAACGTGATATGTGAATACAGTTAGGACAATGCAAACCCACATTTAAAAAAAAAACCTGTACTCGCTTATTTTTCAGTTTTTTTGTTGTTTTCTTAATCTGAGTAATTTTAACCCGTTAGAGGCCCAAAGACTATTTTGAGTAATTTAAAATAATTTAACTTGTATATTACACATGTATTTTATTAAGTAGGGGTGTTGCGATGTGAATCCACGTCACCCGGTTTGTGAGTGTCAATCTTTTCAACCTTATTAAATGAGATCCTAAATTCAGTTGAGTTCAAATGGCTTGAGCGTCTCTAGTCGACAATGGCGTGTGAATTGCCAAAATCTGTGCATTGATAATTATGACATACCGTATTTACTCGCATATAAGCCGCACCCTTAAAATCGTTGAATTTTACAATTTCTCGTGTATGAGCCGCCCCCAGATTCACAATTTTCACCTCCATATTCATGGTTTTAATAGGGAGTACAAATGTGTTACTTTGAGGGGAAAATCTTATGAAAAATCATCGCATGTGGTATTTCTGACACACTGTATGAATCAAAAGCACATTATTAGGGTCAATATCCTAAGGAATTAATTCATCCAGTAATGGTTGTTTTCTTACTGCAAAACAAAAAATAACCAACAATAGTAAGTTACTTTGCCGACATCTACTGGTGAAAAAGAGTATAGCAAGTCTTGTGCGCGCCCTACGGTTGATTTAGTCATCATTTTTTTGAGTCACACTTACAGCTTATATGCAAGAAAATCCTTGACCTGACAGTTTCATTTTTGTTTGTGAAATATGGGGTTGTTTTTTGCTTTTTGCTTTTTTCCCCCATATATTAAAATGTCCTGTCTGGTTTTAGAACCCTTTTCGGCACGTAACAGTAGCCTGAAATACTTCGGCGCAATGCTGGGCTACTCCTACATGTGCCACGAGGAGCAGACGCTCACCGTGGTCAAGGCTTTGTCCATCAACGCGTTCCAAGTGCAGTTGCAGCCCTTCAACATCACTCGGAACCAGTTTAGCACCGGTAAAGCCTATTTGGAAGCGACTATTTTCCCCACAAGCGTCACACCGATCCTCCATTTTGTGCCTCAGCCCAACAGTGCCAACTCGACCAAGACGACATGCTGATCGCCATCGTGGTTGGTGCGGCGCTGGCAGGTTTGGTCCTCATCGTGCTGGTCGCTTACCTCATTGGCAGAAAGAGGAGCCACGCCGGATACCAGACCATCTAAAGCCTGGTGGTCCGCATGCCCCACCCGCCCCTTAAACCGGCCAGACCAGACCAGACCCTTCCCTCATTGCTGTTAACCACCGTCAGGTACCTCCTCTGTGGGCTCCTTCCTTTTCACTGGGCAATGCACATTTTCTGAACTGACATTTATAATTTTAGTATTAATGAAAGGGATGACGAAGAAATGTCTGATTAGGAAGGGAGGAATTCGCGTTCTGTTCTATTTATGACGTTAGTAAAGGGAATCATGGGATTTCAGGGCACTGGAGTGGTGTTGTTTATAGACAATGACCAGTGTTTATTACCCGAAAGACACTTTTAAGGAGTTTTCCATGTAGTGATATATAAATTCAAGACTCATGCTAGATACTCCAATGTTGGCGGCTTGTTTACTCATGAATGTGAAGTCTCAGGAATGGCCAATGGCAAAATTGTTGCATCTGTTACACATAAGCACTAATGGGGAAGGCCTGATGTACGAGGAAGATTATCAATGCTTAAATTCAAATGGTAGATTGAAAAGGCAGTTTAAAAATCAAACACCACTTTGGCGTTACTCGCTAATTAACATTATTATACTGGCATTGCGATTTTGTAGATTAAGCGCGTGGAATGAAATGGAGTTTGTCAGGAGTCGCTATTTGATAACAACAACACTAAGATTCATGAAACACATTTCTAAGATTTAAAAATAGGAAAGGCGCTAGTTTGAAATTAAAGTCAATGCTTAACATATTCTAGGGAAACTCAACATAAGGGATTTTATGGTATCCTAAATTCAGGGTGGTTGTCAGTATTGGCATTAACCTGGTTATGGGTTTTTAGTATGTAGGCTCTTTTTTTTGCGTGTGACTTTTTAACCTTTTTGAAATCTGAACCTAATTTAGTGATGTTTGGATAAAGTCAACTGTTAAAGGGATTTTTTTCTTGTCAATGTTTGACTATCATACCTAGGTTAGCCTCACTTAGCATAAATATTGGGAAATCTGTTACACTTGTCCACTGTGATGCACTCCTTACAAAAAAATCCCAAGTGGCCAAAATGCTTGCTTGCATTACTTTTTTTCTTATCAGTGCCTTCCCTGTTGCAACATATAAAGTATTGCTCAGAAATAGAGATTGCTCTGTGTTTTGTTGTGATTTTTTTTCTTTTCTTGGAAAGTTCTATATAAACATTAACATGCCATTTTGCAGAGTTCAAAAGTACCCTTTTTCTCCTTGTCTTAAGCCTTGTTTGGTGATTTATTTTGCGTGTCGGTTTTAACGAATTGTTTTGAGATGTTTTCTAAAGGACGGTCAATAAAAGTGATTTAAGTCATTTTGCCTTCCTTTGTATTAAGTAGACATTCCGATATTTTTTTTAAAGACGAGAGAACTTGTTGATAAAGACACTTAACATTTAAATTCAATCTTTAGCAATATTTCATTCAAAACATTTGTTAACCATTGTGGAATTAATTTGGTACCATACAAATATCCAAACTGCATTGCAATGGCTTCCATTAAGAAACTTAATGTGATTTATTGGTAAGCGCTAGATCATATTATAGAAAACCTCATGCTTTATTGATCTTTAAATGGAACAATATACTGTACACACATGGATAAATGGTCATGTTTCTCAATGTTGATCAGAAACAATTATATTAATAAGGCTTGTTTAGCATAAGTTCATTTTCCGCTGTCGCTTCCAAAACTTCTAGTCGGCTCGTTATTATTGAGTATCGAAGCGAACCTAAAACTCTTTCGTACTGCAACCTGGCCGACTTTTTCCTTGGCAAAAAAATCTTTACAGAGGGCGTTTGTCCCGCGGCATTTTACGGCAAGTACCAACAAAGAAGACGTAATCACAGCCTGAATGTGACGTACTACACCGACACATCAAACCCATGAGACAAATGTATACATAAAACAATGATTTATAAACATGATCCTATTTATATTATTCTTCATATAGTTCTCTTTTGTAAATAGATACAGTATGTACGGTCAAGATGTGGCGCTGGTGACGTGAGCACTCCTTTTTGTCCTTTTTTTGTGTTCTTTCTCTGTGCTGCGTCGGTGTCCAGCAGGAGGCGCTGGCTTCGTGCCGGCAAAGTTTTTTTTCCTCCAAGTGCTGCTGTTGGCCATTTATTTTAAATTAAAAAGAATATCCTCCTTTGGGAAAAAAAACCTACAAAGTCTCTGTAAAAGAAATGTCCTCCTTCCCAGTTTGGTTTTTGTTTTAGAGAGTTTTACGTTTCGTTCCCGTCACGATGGGTCGAGCGAATTCCACGAAGTCGTCTATGAGCACAGGCCACGCCCCTAAATGAGAAAGGAAAAACAATTATCAGAAAGGATGGTTTTGAAAAAAAATGAGCCCTTCATTTTCTGCCAAGTCTTACCCTCCTCATCATAGTTGGACAAGTCATCTGCGATCATGTTCCCAAAATCCAGCAGCAAGTTCCATGTGTCTTTTGGGATGGAGCGTTTATGATGTTCCTGAAATCAGACAAAGGTTACTTTTGAGCTGTTTATTATTTTTATTACGTTGCAAAAGACGTTAAGTTTGCACACACCAAAAGAAATCGATTCCAAAGATCCAGGAACTTGAATCGACCCAACAGGACCAAGTTCCAGTAAGCGACAGCCATCTCCAAATCTGCGAAAATATTTGATATTTAAATATTTAACGATTGGACGTCTACTAGTAATAAACGAATTGGCAGGAGGGTGCATCCTGGCCAGAGGTAGAACAAATGTTATCTGCCATTAACTGCACTAGACATCCGATCCATTTGAAGCGAGAGGAAAGGCAGCAAATGAACAAGCCAGCCTTCCCGCTTCAAATGGATCGGACGTCTCGTCATCCTAAAGTCAAGATTTCGTCAGATTTGACATGCTTTCCCTCCCAATTGAAATAATAAAAATGGCTCCTTAGTTAGTATCTGCTAAATATTCTAATCTTGTTTTTTTAAGTGGAAGAAAGTCAAACTTTTAAAGTGTGTCATGTGACTCATGGCTGCTATAAGATAAGTTGAATGGTGAATAAACAACTGTAGGTTGATGGTAGATTGTCATTTATGCTGTTTGTTAATTGATTGCAGTTTAGCAATTTGGTGTCAAGACACTGAATTGAACATGTGCGGTCGATTGGTCGCCGGTCTTTTGGTCGCCGGTCTTTTGGTCGCCGTCTTTTGGTCGCCGGTCTTTTGGTCGCCGGTCTTTTGGTTGCCCGGACCGAGACAACGGGCGACCAAAAGACTGGCGATCAAAAGACTGACGACAAAACAAGGTAAAACAACACGGTCTACACATCAATAAAAGCCAACAATGGCCATGAGCAGTTTCACTGAGCCGACGTGTGAGTGTATAAGAGTTTGTATGTACATGTGTTGTCCCTTTAAGAAGGTACCTCAGTCAGGGTCTTAACAAGTTCGCCAACAAAAAACAATAAAAGTCTGGGACATTTGGAGCTTTTCTTTAGCCTAATAATTACTAGGGCATTAAGTATGACTAAATAGTAATTCGCAGTTTGTATTTAGGGAATTTGAGCAACGATTTAAATGGTAATTATCAATAACCTTCCGGCGACCAATCGACCGTGTACCCATCTTGATGTCCCCGTCTTACCTAAACCTTTCTGTCCTGGATTTTTCGCAAAATTAAAGGTGAACTGGTAGAAATCCTTAAACTTCCCGCCATCTTTCAGCTCCTGCTCCAGCCTCGGCAAAAGCGCCTTGAGCTTGTCGGTACTGTCGCACCTACGAGAGCGGCAAAAATGAGTACGTGTCGGTGGGTCTTCTTTTCCCGCAGACACCCCCGCTCACCCCAAATCTGTCATGCCATCCATGAACTCTTTTTTCGAAAACTCGCACTGCGTGGCGGCTCGGAACTTCCACGCTACCACCAGAACGCTTATGCTCGCCGGATCCAGCACCAGGTCATCGCAAAACTGCTGGATTCCCTCGATTCCGATTTTGTTTTCATCTTGGGGATCTGCGGGAAGGAAACGGACGCTTTAACCCTATCACGGGAACGCGGAGGACCGACGTCGCCTACCTTTGTAGCGGTTAAAAAGTTGCTCCAGCTTCTTCCGGTCCACTGACGTCTTCATGGACTCTTTGCTGTACAGGTCCGGGTTCTGGAAATAATTGTCGGTGGCCACTTCCAGCTTCCAGTCATTCTGCGTCAGGCAGTAGACGGCAGTCTTCTCGCCCGCCTGCGTGAAGGACATGAACTGCCGCACCTTGTCCCTCTGCGACGACTTCAGCTTGTGCTGCGAGGGCGGGACGGCAAACTGGCGGTTAGCCACCAGCAAGCCTCGCAGCGCCCAAATCAAGAAAAAGGCAAACAGCACGCAAACGCAGACGAGCGCCCACAATTCTACGTTTGCAGGCATTCAGGACACGCGAGGTAAATGCTTTGGGATGGGGGACCCCTCACATTACTCCTTCTGGGAGCCACCTTGAGTCTTTATGGAGCTTTAACAACAGCTCCCCTTATGTGTTACTTGTTTTTAGCATTGTTTTGAGGCCCACGATCCGGAAGTTGGTCACCACTCTTTGTTACGGCTTTAAGAATGACGATTGTTGTGCTTTTTAAAAAGGGGGTAGTATACTGTCATAAACACTATTACGTGACGGGGAGCTCTGGTATACAGGGTATATCGGTAAACAATTAGAGCGGGGGGAACACCGGGTTAGCATTAGCTAGTGGTTATAGTATAGAGAGGCGTTTACACTGACAAGCCGGTATGCTGTCAGGGAGCGAGCCCGAGGTTCGTTGCTCCGGTGGCCGAGATCGGGTCAGCATGGCCGGCGGTCAAAGTGAGGGACGTCGCGGCGACGCCACCGAGCCTAGCTGCAGCTGCCTCCAAAACAAGCCACTGACCTTCCGCTGAGAAACGGCGAGCGATACGGCACTCGTCGCTTCAACCTGGAGTTTGCTCGCGACGTAGTGTTGCAAAAGGAAGAGCCGGACGGGGCCGCGCGTGGAAGCGAACGCCGCGAACGGGGAGATGGTTCATTTTGGTTACCTACCATTTTCACACCCGCTATTTCGCCACTTTGGGAATCGCTGGTTGTGCGCATGCGCGGTTGGTGACGACTAAAAGGCGCGACTGTATGAATTCCGTCATTGTTGTTGTTGTTGTTTTACGGCCCTTGGCTTTGTCGAAATTAGTATTTTTAAACTTATTTGATTGCCATTGACGGCACTAGAAGTCAAATTAATTTGAACTGGGATTGGGCGTTTACAGCCGTCAATGGCACTGAAATATAGTCATTCATGTTCACTATTTTATAACGCTTAGAAACATTGAATGATCAAATATTTTTTTTAGCCTTTTCACAGTGAATGACTAAATTTATTTTACCTTTTCAGGGACCGTGCTCAGTGGACAGCCATACTAAATTGACACTTAAAACTTTAACCGATTGTAGGGTAAGACACTATTTTTGTTATTTAAAAAAGGCCTATACGACATTGTGAAATATTTAATTAATATAATTGTATTATTAATTAATATTTAAAACATTTTAATCGTATAAATACATTTATGAATTCATATAATGGTTTAAAAACCAAATTGTTGAAAATAAAATGAATAATTTTTTGGGGGAGTTTTATCTGCAGGCTGCAACAAGTGAGGAAGCCACCCAAAATGTTGCTGATAGGCTATCTGCCAATGTCAGTATTCTCTCATTGATGGTATCTCCGCATGTAATATATCGACCTAATATGTCACATATTTTTAATTCTTCTAATTTCTGACCAAAATGTTATATTTTTTTGAATGAGAACTCACATTTTTTACCAAGTTTAATTCATTTCCAATAGCTCATTAAATATTTCACCTTCATTGCCAATCCTTTCTATCAATCACATGTACAGAACACAAACTAATGATTTTCAATCACAACCTTCAAAAAATCTACATAGGCAGAACCAAAAGTAGCCCAGTCTATGCCATTGGTGCCCATGTACGTTTATGCGATTTACACCGTTTAATAGCTTGCTTCTCATGAAAAATAAAAAATAAATTTCATTGTACTTGTATAATGACAATAAAGACAAGAAATAATTGAAGCTGTCCATGTTCTTGCAATTGGTGCCCATGTATGTCTATCTATATCAATAATTCACATGTACATACATCCAGACCAATGATACCAATGAGCATCACTTTCTTTGGGTAGTTTTAACCGTTCCAAACTAATTTTCTCACTCACCATGAAGAATCTTTTGGCAAAATGTCTCATATGAATGTGATGAAAAATCATAATTTGTGCAGGAAAGGGTTATCTCATTGATTGTCATTGACGCAGCAGATGCCAAATCCCTTTTTAATTGAGGGCCCGGTAGGGCTCATGAAGCCAGCCTTTCCCAGCCAACAGAAATTGGACTTCTCACTGTCAACGGCACTGAAACCAGTTCACAAAAGTAAAAACGTAAAGTATTTATTTACATCAATAAAGCATTACATGCTGCTGTACCACCTTTATTCGAGAGGTGGCAGTGTCTCGAATCTAGAACATGAGCGTCGTCCAATCAGGACGTCGTTTTAGATAGTAGGTGGGGTCTGGTTTGCCTGCCATGCTTTCGTCTCGCCGAAAGCCACCAATCAGAGGCGAGTGAAGCCAGACACCGCCAAGATCAGATTGTTAGTCGCACCGCCGTAGCAAGGCTAGCCGAGAGTGCACAGAAGAAGCTAACTTGTGGAGTGCACCGGTAAGCACACATTTCCAGCTGTCTGCGTCCTCACTGCTTACATATTTTTCTGTGTCATGGCCGGGAGGTTTGGTTAACGTTACGAAACGTGTTGACGAGTGCCCAACAACAAGTTTGAAAAGCGAACTTCAGTGTTCCCGTCATTAGTAACACTAGTGCTTAGCCCGGCCGCAAGCTGCTAAGCTGTAGCCCGGTCGGCTAACAAAGCGCCGGTGGCTCTTCATTGGTGACCGCGAGTTAGCAACTTGCTAACAAACACCATCAACGCAAAGCCACCACTGTTGGTAGTTGCCCCTGTTTGGATAGTTATTCAAATGAACTTACTTTTCATGAAATGCTGCCTCTCGCTTCTCTGCGGTATCAAAATTTTAGTCTAACTGCAAAGAAGCGAAAAACAAGTGGCTTCTTTTAAGTCTTTACAAACAGTGAAGTCAGGGAAAGCGTACGGTTAGATTGGCGAAGCTGTTTTGTACAGTCAGCAACGCATGGCCCTATTTTAAATCCACTCTTTTTGGAGTTGTGACGGTCCATGTATGTACTCACGAGGCCACCATTTGGCGTTGACAGGTGTTCATATGACGATTAAGATCAACCCCGCTACGGCCGTTTTAAGTCGTGACTCATATTCTGTCACACTGTTTTTTCTTGCAGCACGCCTTAAGGTATATGTAGAACTATTCCAGAAATGTTACGACCCACCCTACAGAATGTTCCTAAAGTATAGTTTGACTTGAGTCTCAATGTTTCCTGTTTGCTAAGGATTTAGACCTCCTCTTCCTCCGCTCTCAAATGCCAACAACAACGGCAGCCGTCGAAGAAGCAGCTTTAGTACAAACGTAAGTGCATCCAATCCCCCCTCTTTGCTCGAATTTCAATCCAAACCCTGGCACAAACGGCGTTTCCGACTTCCGCGGAACGGGCGAGGCGGGCAAAACAAGATCGATGTGGCCCAGAATTGCATTCAAAGCGTGCGTTAGCTCCCGAGCTAGCAGCGGGGCTCGATCCAACCAACCACGGTGGGTTAGCGGTATCAGCTAGCCGCACCTCAACAAAAGAGTGCTCCGATGGGGGATACGGGCCTATCTTGCTCTTTGCCTAGTCTCCTCAGCACTTGTTTTTTTTTTTTTGTTTTTTTTTTCCCCTGTGCTAGTCGATACGCGTGAAGTTGGTGTGTTCTGAAAGGAACTGTAACAAAAGTACGTCTCAATAACCCAAGCAGAAGTAGGCCCTAAACACCTAAAAGTTCGTTCTAAGTCATTTTGCATTGTGTTGGTTCTTTTAAACAGGGTCCAAACATGTGGTCTGATTCCATAAGAAGATGAATGATTCAATTATTTTGGGTAAGGGGTAAAGAGGGAGGCCATTTGCATGGTTATCCATCAGACATTATTGTTTTGTTGCAATACCTATGTATATGCAATTTAAAGTAACTCATTGGATGAAATTGATAGTGATGGACGTCCAACAATTTTAACTGGGAGATGAGAGAGAATCAAGATTGAGAGCCATTGGCATTTAATTGTCCTCCAATCCATTTTGACTTGGAGGGTCTAGCAGGGATCATTCGGTTGCATTTTTTGTTGTTTTTATTATTGTTACTTACAAATATTGAAAATCCCAAGTTCAGTAGCTCAGAAAATTCGAATATAATATAAGACAATTCAAAGAAAGGCTATTTTAGGAGCAGGGTTAAGGGGATTTTTTTGTCTGACCAGTCAAGCAATTACTACCATGGTCAATGTGCGTGGGAACCCATTGGTCCCCGTTCAAGAACCTGGTCCCATGGATTGATCGAAGTTTAGTTAAAAAAAAAAAAAAACAGCACTAACTCATGGGCAGTCATTGAATGCGAGAGATGTCCAGTCCATCTGACTGGGAGGGCTGGCCATTTTCAAATGTAACCTCCTTTTCAAGATCTACTGAACAATGGCTATTTTCCTTGACTTTTCATTTCTCAATTTGTTTCCTGTGTATCATATAATGAGACCTTTAGACATTTATGTGGACTCGCAGATAAAAACGGCAGATATCGCGGTATAGGGGTTCTTTGTTTACAGTAGGCTTAATAGAAGCCACAATTCAAGGTTAATAGAAGCCACAATTCAAGGTTACAAATGATTGACCATTTATTTATTTTGTACGGCTTTATAAGAATTTGTCATCACCTGAGCATAATTGCACAATTTCTGTATTTGTTTTCACTATGACCAAGTTTATTTGGTAGTAGCTGTTAATTACTGATAGATTAACGGGTGCTCCAATTTGTTTGTATTCATGTTAAGGTTATATTACTGTTTATCGTGGAAAACAAAAATAGTAGTTTTTGTCTTTTAAGGGTCTGAATAGTGAAAGAGAAGAACCCCCTTTCAAGTGAGGCTCAACTTCCACGGTCCTTTGGGATCATGGCTAAAGATGTAAGTGACTACATGCCTGTGACTTGACATGAAATGTGAGCTACTTTGTAGGACGGGAAATATAAAGGAGATATTATTTAATATTTCTGTCCTTTCCAGGCTGGCCTCATAGAAACCAATGGAGAGCTGAAGGTTTTCATTGATCAGAATCTAAGCCCCAGCAAAGGTACTAAGGCAACACTCATGTTCCAGCACCATTGAGGGTGATGTGACGACCGAGTCATTTCCACTGAGGGTGAATGACCTCTCACGTGTCCTCTTAGGTGTCCTGTCTTTGGTGGCTGTCCAGCCTGCCACTGGCCCCGTGGCCAAACAGCTCCTGCCCAAAACACTGGGGCCGTCCAACGTGAATATCGCCGCACATGCACACATGCAACATTTGCCACACATGGTAAGTCCTCATTGCCGTGTCTCGCTGTTGTGTAAGCCCCCTCTATTATCATTGTGAGGTGACCTGGCCGGACAGTAGCTGCGAGTTGATCCTAAGCTTCTCAAGCCCTGCAGTCAGCAGGATTGTATCCATCATCTCATTATATACATGGAATGTATACATCAAGACAATCAGCTTAGATATCACCTTAATAAGGAATCGAGTGCCTTCCTGCACGCTCCACCACAAGAGATGCCAGTGTTATACCTTGTGTTCACTTGAGACGTTAACGTTGTATTCATTTATTTAGAGTGGCCTTTGTTCATTCTGAACCTCTCTACGAGTTATTAAGCTTTTTCATCACAGTTCTCGCAGGGTCATGAAAGTCTTTAAATGTACTAATCCTGGTAAAGTGCCTTCACCTTTTATAGACCAAGTGACTATTTTTTGGTAATTAATAAAAATGAAATTAACCTTGTCAGGGTTTCCTCCAGAAATCCCATAAAGCCTGCTGCTGGAGAAGCCCATAGCAGTCCGCAAGGATTAAAAAAAATGTTTATGTGACTGAAATGTTTCAATTTTGTATTAGTCTTTTATTAACAATGCGTAGTCTAACAAAAAGGAACAGTCATGAAATAGTTTGAAATAATCAATGCTACAACACAATTGAAGGCAATGTTAGAGAGCTGGGGCAGCTTTGTTCACATATTGCTACTCGATGGGGTTTAAATGCAGTAAAACATGAATACATTTGTAGCATTGTTTTTGCCTGGCGGTGAGGCAAGAAATGCCCGAAGGCCTGCTGGGCTTATAAAGCACTGGGGGAAACCCGGACTCTGGTTATTGTCACTAATTACACTCTAAAGTTGTTATTTTTGTCTTACTTCTAACCTATTGACTTACAAAGTACAGTCATGCCTCTACTTACGAAATTAATCCAGAACTTTTTTTTGTAACTTGAAAATTTTGTAAGCAGAGGTGTACTTTATATGTAAATTCTCTAATTCGTTGCACAGTCCTCACACAACTGCCAACTAAACCCTTTAAAATTGGTCAGTGTCCCAATTTTGTATGAAAGATGTGGGAAACACACAAATGAGAGAATGATAAGAGAATGAATGTCTTAAAATGAATATAACGGCCAAAAATCCCTGTGAAAATATGCCCTGCGCTGCTGAATAGTGGTTATTGTGAGACAGCCAATTGAATTGAATGCTTTTATTGTCATTGCATCCAATAGAACGAGAGCGGTGAAATGAGAGCCAAGTAAAGGGTAGCATGTCTCTAAAGTGAGAATCAATGCATGTTTTCAAAATACAATAACAGATAAGGAAATGCATTTATTTTTAGGGAATTTTTAAACTTGGGTCTTTTTGTATCTCGAGTCACTCATTTGCATATAAAAAAAGTTCGTAACCGGAAAATTTCTCACCTAGAAGCATTCGTAAGTAAAGGTATGACTGTATTCAAACTTGGAAGACTGTCTGTAAACACTCATGGGTTAGCTCTGCTATTGGCGGTGCTAAACATCCAATCCATTTTGACCGGGGAAGTTTTGCTGTGAATACTCACGGCCATCCTCTTACAGTCCAAATGGATTGGACATTAAAGTGTCATCAATGAGTTTGAGCGATATTTGGCAGGAATTATTTAATCCTGTTCTAAAGGGGTCTTGAAACCATGTAGAAAACTGAATTTCATGTGATAAATCTCTACAACAATGCTTCATATAAAAATCTGGTATTCTTTGCATTTTTTTATAGGTAATTGGAACCCCTCAGAGGCCAACAGTATCCAATACTATACTGGTGAACAGCCCACATACGCCCAACACCCAGTTCCTCACTCAGACTCAGCCTTCTGATGCCTCTCCATGGTCTTCAGGGTAAATCTTTCAAAGCGTGCTGTGTAGTTCATGTGGATCACAGCATAGTTTAAAAAGTGAGACCGTTTACAGGAAGCGTGGCAAAAAGGGTGAAAAGAACGGAAAGGGCTTGAGGCATTTCTCCATGAAAGTATGTGAAAAGGTGCAGAAGAAGGGAGTCACCACCTACAACGAGGTGGCAGATGAGCTAGTAGCAGAATTCAGCTCGGGCGACAACCACATGTCACCCAATGACTCGGTGTGTGCCTCAATCGTCCTTAGGACACAAACTTTGGGAACCGTAAACTGAACTGTTAGGATTTGTATTTCTTTCAGCACGTGTATGACCAGAAGAACATTCGGCGGCGCGTGTACGATGCCCTCAACGTCCTCATGGCCATGAACATCATCTCCAAAGAGAAGAAAGAGATCAAGTGGATTGGCCTGCCCACCAACTCGGCTCAAGAGTGCCAAAACCTCGAGGTACTGATCAAAAACGGAATCAAGTGTAATCGGCCAAGTATACTAGGAACACACAAGAAATCGACAAGAGGGAGAGAAAAACAATTCCCAAACTGTGTGAAACAAAGGAAAACATAGCACCATTGCATAGTAGTAGGCAGTCATTAGAAGTGTCGCCGAATGTCGTTTCTGTTCCGTCTCCGTTCTACGTGTTGCTCTTGTCAATGGCAGGTGGAGCGACAGAAGCGATTGGAGAGAATCAAACAGAAACAGTCACAGCTTCAGGAGCTCATACTACAGGTGCGAATGGTTTGTCAATGTATGGATCATCGAGCTTTTCTTTCCACTGTTGTGTGTTCCAGAGAAGCCACTGTAAAGCCCTGTGGGCACCATGTTGCTGCATATATAGCTTTAAAAAAAAAAAATCTTACACAATCCATTATTGGAAAGAAACTTATTTTAGCAGTCGTTGAGTTCATGTTTAACTTTTATGCTGCCATTGAAGTCCATTTTGAGATAAAACATCGGTGGACAAAGTTATCCCAAAGTTATAACTGTGAAACCAATGGTGGCGTTGCCATACATTTACTTACTGCAGTGTTTGTTTGTTGACGGCAAATTGTTGTTCTTACAGCAAATCGCCTTCAAGAACCTGGTCCAGAGAAACCGACAGCGTGAGCAGCAAGCAAAACGACCTCCGCCGCCCAACTCCATCATCCACCTGCCCTTCATTATCGTCAACACCAGCAAGAAAACCGTCATCGATTGCAGCATCTCCAATGACAAGTATGCCAATGAACCGCCGCTCTTTCCGCGAGGAGAAATGCACTCAATGGCCATATTTTTCTTTCTTCTCCCCCCACAGATTCGAGTACTTGTTCAACTTCGACAGCATGTTTGAGATCCACGACGACATCGAGGTACTGAAACGCATGGGCATGGCTTGTGGTTTGGAGGTGGGCAAGTGTTCCCAAGAGGATTTGAAAGTGGCACGGAGTCTGGTGCCCAAAGCGCTGGAGCCCTACGTAATCGGTCAGTCTCGGCCTTGCGGAAGCGTCCGCCGTCCGCGTTCCTACCTTAAATGAGATGGTGTTTCTCCTTTTCCAGAGATGGCAAAGGGCCCAATAAGTAATGTATACATCACTGGAGGGTCCTCCACTAATGGTGCCCGTTACATAGCCAGGTGGGAGGCATTTTGCCTTTATCTTAAGAGAAAAAACAATGGCTTTTATCGTGCGCATCTGACCTGAAAGAATTTGGTTTAACGCTTTCATGCACAGGTTATGATTGGTTAAAAAAAATATTAAACCCTTACTCGGCACTCTAACTTTTTGGGGGTCCAAAGTAGTAACCATTTTCTCTACAAATATTTAACTGACACATTATGATTGCTGACAATTTATAATACACATGTGTGAAAGTGTCACTTTAAAATACATAACAAACGTATTTGACCACACTTTTTTGATTTGTTCATATGTTATACTTTTCAAAAGGCAACTGTGTGTCCATAGCTACTAACATTATGTAATATATTCAATTATTATTTTTCATAATGATTTGAGCCTTAAATTTAGCATGGTGAAACCTGGAGAGACCCTGTAATCAGGCACAGATTTCCCCATTTGCGGTCTTGTCCCACTCATTGGCTCTCCCAAAAAAGTAAATATTCTTTGACCTATTATCTAATGATGTTTTATTATTCCTTTTAATTTCTACAATTTACATTTAAAATAAATAACTCGAAGCAAGAGCTTTCACAGACAGTCTTGGTCGTCTATTGTGATTAATGGCAGTTAGATAACTTGGAGCAAGGGTCTTTTATGTTAGGTACCTGATTTCAATTTTTACCTGTTGTCTAAAAATGTTTCTCCTTTCTTCAGCGACGGCTGCCCCGACGGCACTATGGCGTCCAGCTCCAACGACTCTCACTACAGCGGCTCTCGCGTGGAGACCCCCGTGTCGTACATTGGCGACGACGACGACGAAGATGAGTATGACGAGAACGACGACGAAGATTAAGCCGTGTACGCCGCGCCACTCCTTTTAGCACAGTCTCTCAAAAACACCACCGTGGGATTCTAGACCTGTCACCCTCCCCTCGCGCTCTCCCATGCCTGTTTTTCTGTCTGGCTTTTCTCAGGGCTGTAGATGAGTATTGAAAGAACGAGGGGGTGGCGGCCAGGGGGGCAGGTGCGCCCTCGCCTCGCAGATCTGGAGGAGGGATTTGAACTGAGAATTGTAGCTTGTTGCTTGACTTATCTCAATCCTGGCGTCCATATTTCCGGACTTGACATTTCGGGTCACGTCGGTGGCCTACGTGAGCCAAAATGTCATGTTTACGTGAGTGGGTGCCAGGTCTAACTTGGGAGGTTAAAAGCTCAAGTGTTTAACTCGTTTTTCTTCAAGCCATCCTATTAAAATATGCTGCTGGAGAATGGCAAAAAATATTTATCATTATGCCACTGTTCTCTTTGGCAATATGATCATTCAAAATTTTGCTCCAGCATCCTGCCATATATTCACTGTTGGCATCTTGGCCCCTTTATGCGTGTTGATGTTTTCGTTTGGTTTCTCACTCAGTCGAGCTGGCTTCCTCCTGTTCTTGTAGGCAGCTGCTTTCTTTATCTTATTTGCTAGTTTTTTTTTCTTTGTGTATTTCACATTTATGAAAATGTCGTGACGGCCCCGCGCAACATGTTGGTAGTGTTTACAAAATATTGGCACCAGCAAGACAAGCAAATTTCCTAACCCAGGTTAAACAAGCGTTGTTAATGACATGTATGGAATTTGTTGAAGATTGTAGCTTATTAGTATCTTTTAGTGGCCAGTGATAACGATACTAGACCATCGGACAATATCCATGTAACTCGTGTGGTTGTTTAGGTCTTTGTGTATTCCCATCAAAGACCTCCCTTTTAAAGCTGAGCAACACATGTACTGACTTCTTCCAAATTCCTTTTTTGTGTAATCTAATATAAATTTTCAAATTAAATATAGATTGTTTTAAAAGGTTTCTGGATTTTGGTTTGTCTGTCGATCCATTGGTGGTAATAGATGTCCATTTTTTAAAGGGGATCTTACAACTTAACCTAATTTACAATATTTCTTTTTTTTTTTAAATTGAAAACTCTGAAAATGGCTTAACTTTATATACATGGCTGCTCTTTACAATGTCTGTCACAATAACCGTTTTTTCCAGTATATTTTTCCCCAGAAACTGATGACCCATAGTATTAAAATCTCATCGGCAAGACATCCCCGACAGCCGTCGTCATATTCAGGTATGTGCTCGCCGTCAATGTCTGGGGCATCAGGGTGTTAGAGGATTACTAAAAAGGTGTTGACTCAGGTGTGTGTGCGCGCAGTTGGCAGGTGTGTCCAAAGCGTCGGTTTCAACATCGGCACCATTTCTTTGCCTGGTCTCCTTCCCCTCTACTCCACAGACTTCTCGCCATGAACCACCTCTGAGAGGTCAAGCAGTCCAGCATGGATATCGGGGGTCTAACCACCGTGGTGGCCAATTCCGCCTACATCAACGCCCGCGGCAGCATCGACGGCTCCAACCCGACGGCGGCTCGCGACAAGAAGTACAATGCTCGCCTCAAACTGCCTCACATCACGGTGTGCGAAGGTCTGAGGGACACGCTGGACCTGGCTTTTGATGGCGTCTGCGTGGAGCAACCCATTGGCAAACGCCTTTTCAGGGAGTTCCTGGACACCAACCAAGAATACCACGGGGCTTGTCGACTGTGGCGGGACATTGAGGAGTATGACTTGGCAGAAGATTCGGATCGAGCCAAGAAGGCCTCCAAGATTGTCCAGCGCTACATGGACTCTTCGGCCAAACACTTCTGCCCGTTCCTCTCTGAGGATACCATAGCGAAGGTGAAGAAGAACCAGGAAGCTGTCGCCGACGACTTGTTTGCAGAAGCCCTGGCCGCGACTCTGGACTATTTACGGGAAGCGCCCTACGTCTTCTTCATGGAGAGCATGTATTTGAAAAGGTTCCTCCAGTGGAAGTGGCTTGAGATGCAGCCCATGGACGCCGACTGGTTCCTGGACTTCCGCGTGCTAGGCAAAGGTGGCTTTGGCGAGGTGTCAGCGTGTCAGATGAAAGCCACGGGGAAACTATACGCCTGTAAGAAACTCAACAAGAAGCGCCTCAAGAAACGGAAAGGCTACGAAGTGAGTTCTCATTTTAACCATCATTGTCTTGTTGACAAAAAGTGATGTATACTCTACACTATGTAATGCTCTTGTCACAATACTCAAGTATTCAACTCCATTTAAGTACTCAAATACTTTCTTAATACTGCTTAAAAGTAAAACAAAAAATATTTTTTTAATTAACTCAGTGATCGTAAACTCTTTAAATGAGCTATTACTTGTAGACATGGTTCATATTCGCTGTCAACCCTTCCACTTCAAATTGGTTTGAAAGTTTCGCTCCACTAATGGCAACACATGAGGAAAATGCAATGATATCCTCTTGCTAATCAAGAGTAATGTGACCTCTTGGTCAACAAACACTATTAAAGGTTGTCCATTCAAATATTCTATCCAAATACAAGCCTTCATCTTCGATACTCTGGTATTTTTGTCACCCCTAATAAGTAAGTTTTCCAAGCAGGGTTTGAATTACATCACCACTGCAGCGGTCAAACATGCTGACTACTGAGCTAATAGGCCAGTGTTGCATTTTCTTCTTTTAATTCATTTGAAGACACCAATTTAACACTATACACCTTTATGCTATTCACGTATCTTCTCGATTTATTCTGGGCAAAAAGTACCAAACACTCCATTTCTAGCCAATTCTCTACCTTTTAACAGCAATAAACATCAACGGTGCTGAAACCTGAATTTTCACAACTTCGGTATTTTATTGTTGATCATTTTGACAGATTTGCGAATACACTCGCACCTCAGAAGCCTTCACTCACACCGTCAATGTCACCTAAACAGCCATGTGAAACCTTCAGCGCCTAATGCCTTTTCAGCTTTTTACTGCTCCTGCTAATCATATTTGTCCCTAGCATAGGCAACAGTATTAAACTAAGACAGGGATAGAGTGATTAGTGGGGGCTTTATCGAAAAGCTCCTCTAAATGGAACTGCTTGGCATTGTTAGATCTTGCCCTTGACTTAAAGGCCATTGATGACAAAGTGCTTCCAACTAGTACCTACTAACTCTTGGTTTCTTCGTTTTAGGGCGCCATGGTGGAGAAAAGGATTCTGGAGAAGGTCCACAGTCGCTTCATTGTGTCGCTGGCGTACGCCTTTCAGACAAAGGAGGAGCTGTGTCTGGTTATGACTATCATGAACGGAGGAGATCTCAAGTAATTTCAGATTCAGAGCAATTTAGGACGCCCACTCAGCTGAAAATCGGTTGGAATTTTAAATAGATAAAGGACAAAGTCAAAGGCATCTGAGGCTCGCAGTGTTGCTCGTTTTCTGCGCAAAGTAGTTCAAAAGTTCAGTTGGTGGTTCGTAATTGGAAATTTGAATAAATTAAATTGCACATTGAACTTGTTGACATAAATTGCTTAAATCTGAACTAATCTTTGTCCATTGAACTGGTTTAGTCTTGCAGTGCAGCACCGAACGTTCATCATTAATAGCTGTGTGCCGTCTCTCTTCTGTGAAGATACCACATTTACCTGGTGGACGAGAACAATCCGGGCTTCGACGAACCCCGAGCATGTTTTTATATCGCTCAGATCGTTCAAGGCATGGAGCACCTGCACCAAAAGAGAATCATCTACAGAGATCTCAAGCCGGAAAATGTGCTCCTCGACAATGACGGTAAGCGGACGCGTTATCGCCATTTGAAATGTTAATAGTCATTGAGGTGTCCGTGGATAGGAAACGTTCGTATATCCGACCTGGGTCTGGCCGTGGAATTGAAAGAAGGCAAAACGATGACTAAAGGCTACGCCGGAACACCGGGTAACTACTAACTCCACGCCCTGTGTGGAAAGTGCGTTCGATAGACCGGAATTGACTTGCGTTTGCATCTGGCAGGCTACATGGCGCCCGAGATGCTGAAAGGGGAAAAATATGACACCTCTGTTGACTACTTCACCTTGGGCGTGACCTTGTTTGAGTTCCTTGCCGCCAAGAACCCCTTCAGGAACCGAGGAGAAAAGGTTTGCTGCTCTATTTTTGCTTGGGCGAAGCGCAGCCAACTTTAGCTTTGTCTTCTATTCAGCTTGAACGTGAAGAAATGAAAGAGCGAATGCTGACCCGGGAGGTGATTTACACCGACAAGTTCAGCGAAAACGCCAAGTCCTTGTGTGATGGGCTGCTGGCCAAAGAAGTGGACAAGAGGATGGGTTTCCAAAATGGCTGCTGTGATGAAATCCGAGCGCACCCCTTTTTTGGTAACATCAACTGGAGGAAGCTCAATGCAGGTACATAAGAGTTTATTCTTTTCATGTGTGTCAGCTCATGAAAACGTCAACGGCAGCCCAATGAGTTCAATGTTTTTATGAAGCGGCCAACATAATGGCCCGGGTCGACTATGAATTGGACGGTACTCTGCCGGACTTTTGGTCGCCCGTAAGGTTATTGATAATTACCATTTAAAATTGTTGCTCAAATTCCCTAAATACAAACTGCCAATTATTATTTAGTCATACTTCATGCCCTATTAATAATTAGGCTAAAGAAAAGCTCCAAATTTCCCGTACTTTTATTGTGTTTTGTTGGAGAACTTGTTAAGACCCTGACTGACGTCCCTTCCTAAGGGGACAACTCATGTACGTACAAACTTATACACTCACACGTCCGCTCAGTGAAACTGCTCAGGGCCATTGTTGGCTTTTATTGATGCGTAGACCGTGTTGTTTTACCTTGTTTGGTCGCCGCACGTTCTCTGCATTTTCAGGATGCAATTAACTTATTTTAATTAACGATTTTCAAATGATGAGATTCCCCCAAACTAACATCGTGCCCTGCGCAGGTATCGTGCCGCCACCGTTCATTCCCGACCCCAAAGTGGTGTACGCTAAAAGCCTGGACGACGTGGGCGCCTTCTCCTCGGTCAAGGGCGTCGGGCTAGAAGACCCCGACAAGAGCTTTTTCGACGAGTTTTCCACCGGGAACGTCCCACTCCCCTGGCAGGAGGAGATGATTGACATGGGCATTTACGGCGAGCTCAACCTGTGGGGCCCCGAAGGCGGCGTCCCCGACGACCTACGCCGAGAGTCCATTCTCGAGCGCCCCAAGTCGTCCACCTGCTGCGTATCCTAGTGCGTCCAATTCATTTTCAAAGGAGAAGTTTCCCAGGTGGGTGTTTATTCAAAAAATTGTCGGAATGATTAGCAATGAAATTGAAGAACATGAAATAAAATTCACATACATATTGAGAATTCCCAGTGAAAATTCATGTTTTAGTGAATGTTTCCTGGCAAATGGATTGGACGTCCATCCCCGTCAAAGGCATTCCAGACCCTCCCACTGCAAATTGAAAGTGGAAACATCTGTTTGTGTGCTCCACTAAATTAATAGAAATGTTTTTTTAGTTGTTTACCCTTAAAATTAGGATGATGAGTAAAACAGTACGTTAACTTGACTTATTCGCGGAGTATGTGTCGTGGTAGTTAGTAAAAGAAGACAATTGATATTGATCATTTAAACCAGGCGTTGACGCCAGTAGACGTCCAACCTGTTTCATTCGCTTTCCAGCGCTTTCAGAATTGGGTGTCTATTGCTGTTAACGGTATAGAGAGAGTATGTAGGGAAAAAAATTGGGCAGGTTAAAAATGTATATAAATTGTGTTAAATAAAACTCAGAATTTGTGTGGAAATGTTTATTTTTCGGGACTGTGGAATTAAATTGAAGCATTTTATTTTTAGTAAGTTCGTATTACAAATATTTCCACTTTTAAAATATTTAGAACTTGTATAGTACGCCTCTATTTGGTGATTTTATTTACAATCCTGTTCTTTTAGCCCGGGACCTTTTTTGGGGAAATAGAAAGTATTTAAACTCCTTGATTTTCAATGTTCCAGCTTTATTATTTGTGATTATACAACTTTTTGCAACAAGTTCCAACTCAAATTGTAACTTTACTCCCTCCCCACTGATATTCCAAAGTAATTCCTCTAATTTTAACAGTAAATATTAAATGAAACAATATGCTTTCAATATTGAAAGCACAAAGTTAATTGAACAAGTAATTAGTAGTTTATTTGATCATTTATTAACAAGTATACATTTTTGTTTACTTTACATCTTATTGACCTTGAAAAAATGCATTTCAAGGTAAAAACAATTTCAAAATGCGATTGGTCGTCGGTAAGTGGATGAAAAATCCTCTTCCCCTTGGGTGGAATCTGGAAGAAAAAAAAAGTCAAGGGAGGCATATACCAAGTCAAACATAAAAAAACACTTGACTAATGTAAAAAAAAAAAACTAAGTTGGGTAATTTCTATCAACATCAAAAGGATACTTACCAGGAAGGGCCTTCTTCCCATAACGTCTCAAATGCAATGCTTTTTTTCTTCCCAAGACAACGCACTCGTAAACGCAACAAACAAATTTAAATTAACTTGGATTAATATATACAGACACTCAAACATACGTTTAATGTAACTTTACACAAAACTGAATTCTAATTTTGTTGTAATCTTTTGTTACCTTCGTTTTCCGGGTTGGTGGTTTGCCACGCCTCCACCCTCACGTTCGCTATCGATGGGCTGTTTGCTGTTGTACTACATATTCCCTTCAAAATATTCTGAAAATGATTCACACAAATATCCTCACAATAGGATAACCCACGACCACTTGCCTTGCCAACGAGAAATAGTCTTGTAGTACATTTTAGCGATCCACTCTTTTACAGCATCAAGACTACAAAAATGGCGACTATAGTACGTCATCTTCCAAACATGGTCATTGAGTCGGGAGGACAAATCACCTCCTATGGGCGTGGTTACGCCCATTGATGACGCGGGTGCTTAAATTATGCACCTGCGCAGCATCTCGCCCCTTGGCGCAGCCATTTGCATGCCGTCGGTCGAACGACTAGCACCCAAACGAGGTAAGCCCTAGACTAGAGCAATTTACTGGCCTATGTGCATTTTTAACACCCTACCGGGAGATTTTTTTTTAGGAATCAATTGAGCCAAAACGCCAACAAATCTGTTAGTTTATTGCCAGGTCGAACACACCGTCGACATTTGAAGTATGGGCTCCTTGGCATGTCACTAGCTAGCTTAGCATTAGCCTCACGACATTTGACTTCAAAAGTATTTTGTCCGTATTCTCTCCATTATTGAGTCGTGGGGGAAGACTTCATTTTATCAAACAAAGCCGATATATCAACGGTCAGTTTGCCAGGTGAAGGTGTGTTGAATGTAATGATAGTTTTCACTGCGATTACTAAACGCCCTTTTCCCAATTTGTAATTCTGTTTTAAAACAAAAATCATTTATACAAAAATTGTCAAGCCGACTTTCTGCAAGCTTTTAACATCAGTCTGTATATTGAATCGCTTTGTCTGGAAAGGGGAAATTAGCACCGAGCATTCACTAACTTATTTTCATTCTTTATCTTGATCATTTACTTGAAGATTTCTCTTTCCTGTAATAATTGTTTGCACTTCCCAAATAGCTTGGTTCAATCAAGATGCAGCTATTCCCGTGTGTCCAGAACCATGCACACCCTTGAGGGGAGAGGAGACTGGGCCAAGGTATCAAGGTAATACTAATGACCAAAAAAACCCACCTAAACACATCTGTTGAATCTCCAGTCTCTGTACAGTGGGACCTTGTCATACGACCGCTCGTCATACAAAATGCTCGTCTTACGGGGGAAATTTCGATCGAATAATTCCCCCTTTATGCGGTCAAAATTTCGTGATTCGACCAAGCCAGGTCTTTTTTGTATATCTTTCGTGTATAACAATATTTACGAGCACGGAACGAATAATTCAGACAAGTTCCTCCTAGGACCAGGAAACGCACAACGCGCATGCAAAAAGAGGGCTTTCTGGGTAATGAAGTATACTCCTGCACACAACACCCGTAGGCAATGGCAACCTTTCTCAGAATAAAACTTCATTACCCACAATCACTAGGTGGGAAGCTCAGCTATGTCATTTCCTGTTATTCTTTCTTAGGAAAGGTCCCGCCATCGTTCCTTAAAGACTATTTCTCGTTGGCAAGTGGTCGTGCGTTATCCTATTGTGAGGACATTTGTGTGCATCATTTTGGGAATATTTTGAAGGCAATACAACAGCAAACAGTCCATGGATAGCGAACGTGAGGGTGGAGGCGTGGCAAACCGCCAACATTTTATTACTATTAAACCACTAGTTATGTGCTACTTTGTTAATAGATGGCGAATTAGAAGAAATAAAACATGTTTTCCAATCCAATATCCTGTTTTTGGTGTTTTTCAGAGGGCTGGAACAAATTAATTTGTTTTCCATTCATTTCAATGGAAAACGTCCGCTCGAGTTACGAGAATCTCGTCATACGAGCTCATTTCCGGAACGGATAAAGCTCGTATCTCGAGGTACCACTGTATATGATAACTTTTGCACTTTGTTTTTGCATGCACCAGGTCCATGGTGATGTCCAGACCCTGGAGGACCAGGTGATCTTCCCAGGTTGCCCACTTGAAGATGATGCATCGTCTCTGAACTCTGCTCTGAGGTTAATACCGTATGTTCACGCCTATTTGGCGCATCGTTTCTTACGCCGCAGTGTCAGTAACGAGTGCTATTTCTGTATTTTAGGCACGCACTATTTCGTCAGACGCTTGTATAGTTCATATGGATTAAGATTGAAATGTGATAGCGCTGGCTACCAGAAGCAGCTTATTTCAGGGTTATATTGTAATGTATCCAAGTCAAAACATTCCAATCTCATTATTTTATTGACTAAAGTTGCAATTTACTAACCCCCCTCTTATTTTATAGGTGATGTCCCAATCCCTAAGGTGAGGAGGATTTCTTTTTTTTTTCCAATCAGAAATTTCAATAAAAGAGATTTGAGTGTCATTTGTCTTTGTTAAAACACTTGGAGAAAAAAGACCCCAGACCCTCAATGGTCTTTTTTCTTTTTTTTGGTGTTTATTCTAAATGTTGCTTTTGTCTACAGGTGGAGAACACCAGCTACGCCAATCAATGTGATCCTAAGTGTGCAAATGTATTTCTTTGAATAAAAATTAGAAAATGTCATGTTGCTTGCATTCCTTTACTAGTTCTATGAAGAAAAATACATGAGTATATTTCAAAGGTTTTATTTTCCCACAATATGGGGTATTTGAGGTGGTGTTTCCATTGATGAATCTTTTCTTGGCACTGGATGGAATTCTGGCGAGAAAAAAAAAAAGAGGGTCAAAGCACAATAGACTAAGTCCAACATTAAAAGAAAATAGACTGGAGGCCAGTTAGGTCAAGATTTGACCAAAAAACACTAAGGTTTTACCAACATCAGAAGGACCCATCTCTCTTCAGATGTGGTGGGAGATATGGAAAACATACTGGATAGGGGGTGTCAAAGGCTGTGTCACCTTTCTTTAGCATTGATTTGGTAAACTTGGGTGGACCTTGAAGAGAAGCAAAATAGAGTATTTTTAGTACACATGACATGAATATAATAAATCAAATAACCTGAAAAACAGGTCTTACGTCATACACGACTTCTTTGGTCTTGTAGATTTGGACAGCTTCCACCATCTCCGTGGCTTTAAACCTCTGCAAAACACCACAGCATGATTATGTCATTGCTTATTTAACCATTTTGATGCACAAATGACTCACAAAGCTCTTAGACGGAGGAAAAATGGTTGTTTAAACGAGTTAAAAATCAAAAGGTCCAAGCCCTGAAGTCTTCCTTTGGGAAGGGCAAAGGTATATACGTATTCTAGAAGTGTACTGTTTATTCCTTACACCTCCACTTGATGGCACTAGTGTGAGTTACCCACACAGGATCTTGCTATTAAAAATCAACGCCAACCCAGTTAAAGTGTTTTCATTCAAAATTGGAGTGTATCATGATGCTAAACAAGCTAATTTAGGAAAGCCGTGAACACTGGTCGCTGATATCTAAACATTACTGTGACAACAAAATTTCCCGAATACGGGAATAATAAATTTATCCAATCCAATTACACGGGTAGAGGAATTAGAAGCTATTAAAAAAAGACTCACTTTGCCGACAAACTGCTCCTTTTTGGCCGTTATGGCCACATTCTTGATGTTTCCCAGCAGTCTGTCCTCGTTGAGGGACTGAAACACACAATGGAAGGGTTTCTTTTTAAACATTAAGAGCAATAGGTGACGCAATGTAGCCAACTTGCTAGCAAACATTTGTGTTTGCATCCACGTCGGGGCTACATCACGCCAATGAAGCACGCTCCCGTCAAAAAGCACTCTTAAAATGAGAACAGGGGCTAAGAAATCCCCAAAAGACAAAGTACCGAACGCGCTGCATTGTCCTGGAAGAAGTTTGTCGGGTCTTTCTTCGGGAAATCGTCAATTCTGAGCAGCTCAGCAGTCCAACGCGCACAGCCTCCGGCTCATCCGCCATTTTGAAAAATGGCGGCGTGGGGGCGGGTCTTTTGAACTCTGACCACAGCCACGCCTCGGCCACGCCTATTACACATAGACACAAAAAAAGACATCGTTTTCATCATAGAGTGCATTAGTCAGGGGGCTGGGGCTGCTAATACTTTGAGGTTGGGCATTAATACTTCAAAACAAATACATTGTTTTCATAATAACGTACTGTAAATACTTTTTGGTTGGGCTTTAATACTTTAAGATACAATATTGCACATTATGAACATTGCGGTGACATGCACTTCAGTGTTTGTTTTTGACTTCTAAGGTTACATACTTGGATATGCTTTTTCAATTGGGATTCATTTGGCTAAAGCAGGGGTGTCAAACACCCTTGTGCAGTTTACATCCAAAAATCAAGTACGTGATTGCTGTCAGTCCCTGAAGTTCAAACGGATTGGACAGCTATCGCTGTCAATGGCACTGAAATATGAATTTTCACAATGTATGTATTTCATGGTTGATCATTCTTAAACATTTTTAAATAAACGCTCACCTCAGACACATTCACTCATGCCGTTTGCATCCGGAAAAAAAGGGAATGATTGGACGTCTATCACTGTCAATGGCGGCCAAAAAAAATGAATCCATGACCAACTCTTTGGCTGCTGATCCTTTAGCCTGTAAGCATTTTCTTCAACAAATTAAAACAAGGTATAGGACGGGACAATAAAGTTTGAAAGGCAGACAAACATTTTTTACAAGACATTCCAGTTATTAAGGGTTAAAATCAGTAAATGATTCTTATATTTTCCCTAAAATGTGACTTTTGGTGCAATTGGCGGTTGTCACCCATAGTGATAGGCTCCAGCACCCCACGCGCATCTTTGTGAGGATGAGCCGGATGGAAAATGAACTATTTTCTGAGTTGTATTTTTAATTTATTTTGTTGCTCTTAAAACCATGGCTCCTTTCGACAAACGTAGGACAACATGACGTCCACCATGCTCTTGATGATGGGCGCGGGAGGGTGCACGTTGTGCGGGTGGTGGTGCGCCACGCACATCTGCCAGGCGTCCACCAGCAAAACGTCCAAATCCTTGAAGGTGGCGCGCAGTGCCTGATCCAGCTGCCAGGAAAACCAGTCGCTATTGTACAGACTAGCGTCCCCGTCCAAGGCCTGAGGGTTGGCGGTGCGCACCACCACCGCCGTGTCCGGCGCCCGCTCCAAGAGTCGCAGCACCGCCCGGCGGATGAGGCTCAAGCGGCGGATGTACAGCTCGGCGGGGAAGGTGCTGAAGTGAGACCAGATGCTGATGGCCACCACCGCGTTGGGCCCGCCGCTCAGGCCGTCTAACTCGTTAGCGATGTAGCGCAACTCGCCGGCCGGCACGGCGGTAAAGCGGATGGGCGGGCCGTGGCAGCGGTACTGCAGCAGAATGTTGTGGCTGTTGTCCACTGCCATCAACGGGCCCACCTTTTTCTGACTCTCCAGGCTGAATTCATTTATTTCTGCGGGGAAGAAACAGTCGTCAGCTCCATCGATTTGAAAAAGGTGGAACGTGCTGGCAAATATGCCAAAAAAATACAATGTTTTGCATCTTTAATACGGCATTACCATTGTTTAGAATCACAGAATGTCCAAAAATGGGAGAAAAAAGCTCATTTTGAGAGAAATGAATGTTGAAAAATCTATTCCAATACAAATGGAAAGAAAGAAATGTAAAGTGAAGAATTTGAATTTAAAAAATGAGCTCAACACATATAAACAAAAATATTGATACAAATGTAGAAAACCTTTAATAAAAATTGAAATTAATGAATAAAAGTTCAAATGAAAAAATGTTCCAATCAATAATGATTCAAATGACTTAAATGTTGAAATAAATATTGGAAAAATTAAATAAGAATTTAAATAGACAAAAATCTAACATGCTGAAAAATAGAAAAACAATGACATCAACTAAGCACTGAAATCAGCAAATTGAAATATATGACCAAAAACTGAAATAATAGAATTCAATTGAACCTCAATGGCAACGAAAGATGAGCAGTCAAACTCCCCGTTTAAACCAGTTGGACGCCTATCCTTACCAATGGCCAATCATCCAAGCCCAATCCAATTTTATGAGATGGAAGGACTCACCTGGAAGCATGGTGAGAAGGTACTCAAACCACTGGCGCATGGTGGAATCCCCGTACATGTTGATTCTCTTGTTAGTCAAACAGCGAGTGACGGCGGATGGCCTGTCAAAGTGGCGCATGGCCAGGCCGTCCAGTGGACTCCAAGAGCCCCGGTAGTAGTACCCCGACGTGGCCAACTTAAGCGGATTCAAATTCCAGCTGCCGTTTTCCACTAGATTAACAACAGACAAAAACTCCCGTGAATAACGAGCAAAGAGAACGAGTAACTCACCCGACGATTGACGCTCGCTACCTTTCCTGGAGGGCAGCACTTTGATGGTGTGCGTAGCCAAAGCCGGGATGGGAACTTTCACGTTCACACCACTGATGTCAAAAAATCAAAGTCACAAAGGGATAAAAAACATTAGAATCCAACAGAAAGACAAACCGTCATTTTTTGATGCCAGAACTCGTTCATTCACTCTCCTCTGCACACCATAGATAAAAACTAAATGTCTCATGTTCTCCGTGGGATGGTACTCGGACGTTTGGTCGCCCGGACGTTTGGTCGCCCGGACATTTGGTCGCCCGGACATTTGGTCGCCCGGACGCTTGGTCGCCCGGACGCTTGGTCGCCCGGACGTTTGGTCGCCCGGACATTTGGTCGCCCGGACATTTGGTCGCCCGGACGCTTGGTCGCCCGGACGCTTGGTCGCCCGGACGCTTGGTCGCCCGGACGTTTGGTCGCCCGGACGTTTGGTCGCCCGGACGTTTGGTCGCCCGTACGTTTGGTCGCCCGGACGTTTGGTCGCCCGGACGTTTGGTCGCCCGGACGTTTGGTCGCCGGACGTTTGACAACATGACAGAGAGTTTACTGTTGAAACCAGCTCTCAAAATTATATTCATGAGAGAGAGAGTTTAATATCTAAATATCTACTGTTGAAACCAGTTGTCAAAATTATATTCACCCGGGCGACCAAACGTCCGGCGACCAAACGTCCGGCGACCAAACGTCCGGCGACCAAACGTCCGGGCGACCAAACGTCCGGGCGACCAAACGTCCGGGCGACCAAACGTCCGGGCGACCAAACGTCCGGCGACCAAACGTCCGGTCGACCAAGAGCCTGGTCCTGGAGCCTGTAGTTGGCTGGGATAGGCTCCAGCACCCCCCCATGACCCTTGTGAGGATAACGGGTGTCGGAAAATGAATGGATGAAAAGGACTTTAAAAAAAACAACTTGGTGGAAAAGTCAGGGTTAGGGTCAATCAAGCCATCTTGAAAATTGTGGGCGTGGCTAGGAAGTAAATTTGGAGCCATTTTCCTACACGCGGCCAGTGAGCTACACGTCGCCCCAATTTGGCGAGGCCGCCACCTCCGCTCGGCGTAGCCACTGAATTGGCCGGCGTCGATCCACGACGGGAGACGAAGGTACGAACCTCTGAAAGAGCAAAGCTTCCTTCTTGGTGATAATTTTTTTGAGGTACCCCCCTTTGGCGTGGTTGATGCGGGTGTCGCAGCCGAGCCCTTTAGGCTTGTAGCAGTACCAGGGCTCGCCGGTGCGGAGGTCGGTGTAGTTGCAGAGCGGGCCCCGGTCTTGCGGGAGACACACGTTGCACTCCGTGGTCTTGGAATAAAGGCCCGAGCGAAAGAGGCTGACAAAGAAGACGCGATCGGGCCGCTTCTCCCTCAGGCGCCGGAGCACGGCCACCGCTTCGCTGGAGTGGACGGCCATCACCTCGGCCTGAGCCCAGCCCTCCCACAGCAGCGGGAATCGAACGGTGTAAAGTCCATTGCCGTGGTCCAGCACGCGCCCCGCCACGCCCGCCTGGAGCTCTCGCCAGTGCAGGCGAGCCAGCAAGAAGTCGCCGCCGTAGCGCTTTGGTCGCCCCTTGAAGTCGTGCATGTGGACCAGCGCTTCCAGCGTCTCGCCAACGTGCCGACCCCCGCCGTTTTGGGAGGCGACGAGGGAGACGAGGCTGTGGGCGGGGTCGCTGGTTTGCGACAGGGTGCGCGGCTCCGAGCCCGAGGGCAGCCTGGGCCACTCCATCAGGTCCAGGAGTTCCCGCTCCACCCGCGCTTCCGACGGGGACGCCGGCCGGCCAACGTAGGAGCAGAAAGAGCTATTTTGGTGAAAGGTCGGCCGCTGTCGAAAAGGGATGGACTCGATCTTGTTCTGGAACTTGTACAGCACCGCCCCCGCCTGATCCTTCCAGTTCTGAACACATGACGTACATGATAACAGTCAACATGTTTCGCGACTAGCTAGCTAAATTAGAAAAACAATGAGATTACGTATAACAAAAAAATGCTTTAGCCATTCTTTTAATTTTTTCTTCTTCTTAAACCTGGGTTAGAATTTAGCTTGTTGCAATGTGATTTGTTTGGTGCATTGCATTTTTAGTCACACATTCCTTCATGTTAACCTTGGGGGTTTTCTCACAATAGTGCTACATTGTGTTCTTTATTCCTCATCATATTTCGACACACTGACTTTCAGTCAATATCAAGGGTTATTTGATTTAGTATTCCTTTCAACATATTCCCAAAATGATGCACACAAATGTCCTCACAATAGGATAACACACGACTACTTGCCAATGAGAAGTAGTATATACGCCATTCGCACTGACTAACGGGGAAAAAACACTGAAAAAAAGCAAAATTGTTTTTTAAATCAAATAAAGTTGTTATTTATTTACTTTAAGTGTATTTAAGACAATAAATTGAATTGAACGGCTTGATAGTTAAAAAGAAATTTATATATCTTTCTGAAATGATGCCCTGCGATTGCCTGGCAACCAATTCCGGGTTTACCCCGCCTCCTCCCTTTAGTTAGCTGGGACCGGCTACGGCACCTTCATGACCCTCGCAAAATGTAAGAATTTCGGAAATTAATCACCTGGGGCGATAATGGACAAATAATTGTTCAAATGAGTTCAAATGAAAAGAATATAGATCATTAATCCTTTGTGTGTCTGGAAAGAACAACATTGTCTCACCTCCTCATTTGAAATATTTTGCAGCAGGAAGACCAGGCCAAACAGGGTGAGCGTGATGAGGCCATATTTCAAAGCAGTTCCAGACCTCATAACGGCTGTGACCGTTCGGATTATGTGCTGTCTCCGCAGTAATGATGTCTTCACGTGACCTAGGACAAAAGAGTTTTCGCGTCAATACACCCAAAAATGCAATGTATTCTCCTAATCAAGTCGACTCCCCCCGCCCCTTGACTTCCATAAACTACAAAATAACCTGACACCCAGTTATCCCATTAGCTTCCAGTGACGGCGATAGACGTCCAATCCGTTTTGAACCGGAGGGCCAATTCTGGGTTGTTTTCTTCACTTGAATGTTCGGTACCCATTTTCGTGTCCCTTTAGCCCTACACACTGTGTCCTTGAGGACAAGTAGCGGGACGGGTTGAACTCAAGTAAAGTACGTTGACATTGCTTGATTTAAAAATATATATATATTATCTTACCCATGCTTGTGGAATGTCTGCTACAAACAAACCGGCCAGGGGAAGTCCATGGCCCGCTAAGGGCAAAAAATACAACTGTCCTCCTTTATTATGAATCTTACGACATCCAAAGTGTCCACATAAAGACTTCATTGTACGTATACACGCTCGTTTGCGTGTCGTCAATTGTGGTGTCCTGTTTTGTTTGTGAATAGCAACTATATACGGCTAGATGTCAAGATGGGGAGATGGCGGCGTCTATACGTGGTGGCCATCTTGCATCAGAGAATTTCCCTGCCGGGTTCTAATGTAGTGGGCGAACAGGTTGGTTTATATCAGGCGTATTCGCATTAACGTGGCAAATATTCAGGTCGCTGTTTTAACAAAATATCATAACATTACATTATTATTTTAAATGACTAAATATGAACATAACATACAGGGACGATTTGTTTTTATATAGAAAAAAAATGTGAAAAGTACTCTACATCTCCATACTGTATGATACATAATATGAATAAAACAAAAATGATAGAAAACGGGGTTATATTAATGGACGGTTCAAACTTGAAATTGATTGGATGTTTGAATTTTGTTTACTAAAGTTAATTAAAATTAATCTCTCCTCTCTCATCAACTTAATTCATATGGAAGTAAATGACCATATTTGAAAACTAAAAAATGTATAACCACAATTTACTTTTACTACATTTTTATAACTGGCTATTATCTTGATTTTCTTAAATATCATTTGACACATAGGTTTATTTTCACCACTGACCACTAATGCACTGATCTGCTTTTTATTGCGGCGTAATCACATCATCATTAGCAAGAGGAATAAGATCATATTAAATTACCAATAGAGGTAGAAGAAAGGTAATACAGTAGTAAATGCAGGCTATTATATGACCATATGCGACTACTGCTTTCACATAGTAAAGCACTCAAAGTACACGACCCACAAAAACTTGGGCATAATTGGGTAACATTTCAAGATGAAGCAAAATGTGCTGTAACCTTTACTGTTAAACCAAAAGCTAAACTTCCTCTTTCAAATGAGAATGAATATAATATTAAAAGAAAAAATAAGTATATAAAAAACGATTGTATTGGCTGATAGCAGAGGCCGAAATCGGAATTGGGAGCAAAAAAAAAATGGTATCCACTCAACGCTAACTATTTGCTCATGAAATAAATATAAGTGCAGTTTTCAGTCAAGCCTCGGTGGGCTAATCTAACATTCTTCCGGTGCGATTTTGAATCAGTGGACGTCAGTTTGGTCGTCTTGGGTTTGCGATGTGAACGACTCCGCGGCTTCTTCCTCCTCCCTCTGCTGCAGGGAGGTGGCGTACCGCTCCAAGAGGCTGCAATCGCCGCTGTCCGCGTCTCGCTCGCGCACCGTCACCGCGGAATCCGCCGTCCCGCCGCCCAGGAAACTGTCTTCCGGAGCCGCCTGCTCCTCGTCCGTCCTCGTCGTCGTCTGGAAGCCGGAGTCCGGAAAGGAGACATCCGTGGCTGGTTGTTCGATGGCGACGCACGCCGCCGCCGCACTCGGAGCGGAGGTGGGAGCCAGTTTCTTCTGGACGGATTGTTGCCATTGCTGCATGGACTGGACCTAGCAGGAGCAAAAAGTAGTGCGGGAATATACTTTGAGCTGGCGTGAAAAATAATTGGAAGTTTTGTCATAACGTGGGGAACACATTAGGGCCATTTGGTTTCTGCTGCCTGTTTTCTGACACCATTCGTAGGGCTGCCAAGATTAATCAGTTGATTTAATATGAAATAATTTTTTATAGCTCAATATAATTAACTAAAGAAACATTGTTGAGCTACAAAAAATTCTGCGATCCTTTTGAGCCTCGTATTGGTAAATCTTTATTTTGTATATTCTTCATTATTGAGATAAAAAGTAAACATTCTCTTTGTTAAACATTTTTTTAAATGGGAATGTACACCAAGTGCTGTCTTTTGTAGTTATTTTTTATTTAAAGACTAACAATGTTGGCTGATTTGCTTACGGTTTTCTTAAAAACTTTTATTCATTTATTTTTCCATTTTATGAAATATATTTTTTTATGCAAAAAATAGGATAAAAAGGAATTTGAAGCTTACCTGTTGCCATAGAAACCTGACCGCTTCCTCCTGAACCATTCTTTGTATTCTCTCCTCCTCACACTGCTTTTGCATTCTGAAAATCAAAATAAATTTTAGTGCGTCCTGGTACTGGCCCATGCTACATTACTACTACCAGGTTTCAAGATCATCGCTTCACAAACGATGGACGGGTAGTAGTTCAAAGTTTGTGTCCACATGAAGAACAACAACAACAACAACAATCTAAACAGTAATTTGACAGACCTTCAGCTTGAAAAATATCACAATGCTCAAAATGTATGTATCATATATAAGGCCATATAGGGTTATGCGATGTTAGAATTCCTAACAAAATCGACAAAAAGCTCCAACTGAAAATATTTTTTGAGTGAAAGTGTATAAAAATTATATTTAAAAGAAAACCGAATGAAAAGATATTGAATTTAAAGGCAGTAATTTCGTTTTTGTCCGATAGATTGGACATCCAGCACTCTCAAAGGCATAAGTGAAATAACTTTTAAGTTTATTTATGATCTTAGGCCAGTGAGGGTTAGTTTTTTTAACCGTGGCTTTGGCGATTTCACAATTTTGACTTCAAAATGCAAGCATGAAATTTTGTCTGTTTTTCTCCAATCCCACGGCTCGCTCGATAAGGTTGACCAAAAGCCTCCTGTATGCGTACCTCTCCACTTTTTGCGTCAAGGAAACAATGTGATCTTGCATCCGGCGCAGTCGAATCTCACTGCGGACCTCTCTGGCCTTGGGATGGCAACAGCGAGTGTACCTTCCCCTCCACCACGATTGGATCTTAACAGCTGCTCTTGTTGCTTCCTCTAAACTTCTGGCCAAATTGACAAGCTCCAAAGCAAGTGTCCCATTCTCTTCTTTTTGGTCTGGACGCTCTGGCGGCGCCGTCGCCGTCGTCGTCGGACGCCTCGGGGCCAGCGAGTCGGCTTCGAACGTCTCCGTCTCGTCTTCGCTCTCCGAGTGGAAAGACTGCGGTTCCAAGATAGGTGCCGAGGAAGTCAAAGACTGGGACGATAGCACGCTGCTGTTCAGTTTGTCCTCGTCCGTCTGCACGTCTTCTAAAAGAAGCTTTTCCTCCCCGTGCTTTGGGCTGCTTATACACGGTAGGGAAACGCTGGACGAGTCATAGCTCACCCATGTATTGAACTGCACTCCACGACCTATGTAGGAAAAAAAAAAAAACAAAGCAAGCAGATATTTAATTACCGATGGAGAACGTACTTGTAAATTAGTAGTAGAAAAGCTTGTAACTTTTGGGTACCTCCCGATATAGTAATCAATATAAAGGTCATGATGAAGATTTTTTCACAATTTACTTAGAATTGGTTAAGAAATCAATCTACAATATACTATACCGTTCACGATTGGATAAGATCTTGATACTACTTTGAGACCATTGTTGCGATTTTTGCCAAAACTCACCAAAACTACATGTAGCATATCAATTCATTTCTGAAACCTCTGATGAGCTTTATCAGCACGTGTCAAAGTGGCGGCCCGGGGGCCAAATCTGGCCCGCTGCATCATTTTGTGTGGCCCGGGAAAGTAAATCATGAGTACCGACTTTCTGTTTTAGGATCAAATTAAAATGGAGTATAGATGTATATTAAATTTCCTGATTTTCCCCCTTTTAAATCAATAATTGTAATTTTTTTAATCATTTTTTCTGTGTTTTTAGTTCAAAAATCATTTTGTAAAATCTAAAAATATATAATAAAAAATGCTAAAATAAACATCGTTTTAGATCTATAAAAGCTGAATATTCAGGGCTTTTAATCCAGTTCTTTTAATCCATTTATTAAAAAAAATCTAAATATTACATCTAAAATGGTCCGGCCCACGTGAAATCAAGTTGACGTTAAAGCGGCCTGTGAACCAACCCAAGTCTGACACCCTTGCGCTAGTCTTCTAACGTTAAGGGTTTCAAATAGCACCAAGTTGGTAAACGAATGTTTAAAATGCAGTGCTTATCTCGCTCTGTCAACGGACTACAAAGGGTTTGTATCCGATTCGTAGTAAATAAAAATCCGAAAATTTAAACTGATGAACTCATCAAAGTTGGTGATACATCGGTCTTTTCTTGCCTCTTTCCAGGTCTGATTGAGCGGCTCCAGACGGCGTTGGTGTGATATTCTTGGCCTCCAAAGTGTCACCCTGTGACAAAATATCCACGGCTAGTTGAGTGGGCCGGGGAAGGCTGGGACATTCCGCTTGCGTCTCTTCTAACAACTGCCTTTGGTGAAACCTTTGGAAATGAAATGAACATAACTGAAGGTTGCAATGTGCAAATGTAACGAAAAATGGTTCTACCTCTGCTTATTCAAGATTTTCTCCAATTTGGCATCTTCCGCCGTCACCAATGGCGACGACGCAGTTCGGAGGCAAACGGTGGAAAGGTATTGAATCAGTTCGATGTGCTGGCCAGGTCGAAAAGAGCGTCCTTTTCCTTGACTGTACAGCCACTCCGCTTTCAGTCTAGAATTGGTAATAAAACACCAAAAGAAGCATAGAAAAATGAATGTGTTAACATCTGTTTAACCCTTTAATGCCTAAAATTATATTTAAAATAGGCATAAGGACTTGGAGAAATCCCTAAATAAATGAAAATTGTATTAAGTAGTAAATGCAGAAACTTTCAAAATGAAAAGACCATAAAAAGAATCATAAACATAGAAAATTAAAGTAGATAAAATAAATAAAAAATGAATACATACAGCATTAAATGAGGAATTTATTAACAAATTAATTTCAAATATTTCAAATGTAGCCTTTCCCATTTTTTGTTCTATTTAAAAATGTAATTTTCTATAGATAAGTATTTTTTTTTAATTATAAATATTATGTATTAAAGTGTTCCCCCAATGCTTTGTGATGAATATTTGTCATATGCAAATTGGGCTATGAAGGGGTAAAGAACAATATGAAAGTGATTATTTCCAAACAATGGCAGTTTACTATTATACAAAGCTTTGAAGTATTTTTTAGTTAGTAGTTTTGTTTCATTTGAATTGAACTAGTCAGATCAATGGCAAAGTCCTTTGGAAGTGATTTATAATTCACAAGTTTTATTTTGTTTGACCTACCCTTCTTTTTGGGACACCACAAAGCCATCCAACACTTTCAGGCTAAGGCACCAATTCATCACGTAAGGCCGGTAGTCAAAATGCGGGAGTGACGGAGTTGGCATCACACAGGGATTGTTCATGATAGACAACTGCTCCAGCTCGTGAAGTAGAGCCAGGTGCGCCACCTGTGAGCAAAAGTGAACGTGACATCTCGGTATACTTCCTCACCAATGAAGGAAACAAGGTCTACTTACTTCAGTTAAATCCATAATCTCATTGGATGCTAACGATAGGATTGAAACATGGGCGGGGAGGGTGGCAGGTACCGTGCGGAGCGTTGTTATGCTGTTGCCATGCAAAAGAAGTGTCTGTAAAATGGACGGCAAAAAAGATCCCAAGATTTGTCCAAAACATCTCACTGACTGATAATTACGTCATCAAGGCATTGTTTTAAATAATGAAAAGGATCACACACACCTTTAGAGCCATAAGTTTACTTAAATCACCAATGTTCGTTATGCTATTGTCAGAAAGATCCAAGTGTTGAAGGGAAACACAGTTGTTCAACTGCTCGATAACCTGCGGCCACCCCCCAAAAAAACAACTTTAGTGGTTTGAGGTATTTCTATTTCTGTACACAGTAGTCACAAAAGTTTCACCTTAATTGCGTTGCCCGACAAGTTGAGCCATTTGAGGTTGGGCATGTCCCGCAGTCCTTCGATGTAGCCGATACTGTTATTTGGAAGATTGAGAACTTGCAGTTCTTTAAGCTGTGACACGCCCATCATCCTCACTAAGCGATTGCTGGCTACAGACAGCTGGATACGAAGAACAAACATGGAAGATGACAAATACAGTATATTTACTTCAGAGGTGAGGCCTCTCAATGTACCTGCTGAAGACCCAAGTTCCTTTCTAGATGGTCCAGTTTCATGATTTCATTTTGGTCCAAAATGAGAGTGTGCGTTTCCTCAGAGCAGATGAAACTGGGGTCAAGCTTTCGCATACCCCGAGCAGAAAGATCCACCACAGGCCCTTTTGGATAAAAACAGTCAATTGCTTAACAATTCATTTAAACTAGGAGGACTGGCTTTGAATGTTCATATTTCAGTGCCACTGAAACCACGAAACGTCCATTTTGACTGGAAGTCGAAATGAATGTGAATGTCCTGAAAGTATTTATTATCATTATCATTATTATTTTGTTATGCTAATGCTTGAGTGAGGAATAGATACAAGGCTCTTTTAGAGACGTCGTTTACGCACATTAAACTAGATAAGCGTTCTTTGATTCTTGAAAATACTGTTGTGGAATTTGAAGTGTAGTCACAAGATCTAACCATGGGGAATGAATACACAACGGAACATACCCAAAAATATTATTACAGTACACCTCTATGTGCGTTTCAGAATAATAAATATGATTGAAAAACAACCTGGGTATAAAAAAACGCTATTCGCCATTATAGCTGATTCTTGTACACTAACACACTACGCTAGCTGTATCGGCGATTTTTAAAATAAACTCATAAAGGCTAACCATGCGTCAAAAAAGTTTATGTGAAAACACACACAAGCACACTTACCATTTGTATCAAATTGAAAGTCTGATACCCCCATTTCGTTGTCAAACACTCATAGAAGGTTAAGTTTCAGCTAATGTTATTGTATTTGCTGCAAACCTGAGATCGAGCAAGCGTCCGTGTACTAGAAAGAAGTAACAGACGAGCATTCCGGGAAATGTAGTTCACGACTAATGCGCTTCTCTCTGTGATGACTGTCCCGGTTTGTTGTGAAAAACTACACTTCCATCTCGTTCGCGACACGCGTGGTGCGTTGCCACCCGCGAAATGTAGCAACGGCGATAACTGTCAATTTGGCAAACTTGTCGAAACAGCTAGGAATTATATTAGTCACTTATTTTCCAAGAATAAATGAAGAATACATTTGATTAGATTTGAAAGGGCGTTCTCCGTGTAGAGAGTTGTGATATTCGAAAATGTATTTTTAAATGTTTCGAAAATGTAAATTATGATTTATAATTTAGTCCAAAATATTATATAAATCGTCAAACTTTAAAAGGAACATGCAATTTTTAAAGAAATCTAATGATTAGATTATCAAAATAAAGTGACGTACTCTTATTGCACTTCCGGTTCCGCCATCTTTCTTTCCGGTTTAGCACCTTCTCGTAGCCGTCATGAAGTGAGTTTACCGATTAAAATCAGCCACCATCTCATCATTAAAATACGTTGTATATCATAATCATCCAATTTTAAGGAAAAATAAACACATTTTTTTCAGTGACGCCTTACATTTGTTGTTTTCAGGGTCGAGTTGTGCAGTTTCAGCGGGTACAAAATATACCCCGGTCATGGCCGCCGATACGCCAGGATAGACGGGAAGGTAAATGTTAGCATTGTCCCCCTTGTTTCGCCCACTTTCTGGGCATTTATCCGAAACGTGGCGTATACTTGTGTTACGCACGCTGATCTTGGCTTTAAAGTGACAATAGACTGCTGATCGGAATGGGCCTACCCGGTTTAGGCTAATTGCTAAGTAAACTGCATTAACCAAGGCTAGCACGCGTAAAACAACTCCCGCGTTATTCACCCTATTTAATGACTTTCCCCTAGGTGTTCCAATTCTTGAATGCCAAATGCGAGTCTGCATTTTTGGCCAAGAGGAATCCTCGACAGATCAACTGGACTGTGCTGTACAGACGCAAGCACAAGAAGGGACAGTCTGTAAGTGACACATTAGTTTATGTGACTGATCGTCCGTCCACGTCAATGGCAGACAGAATCAACTCGTTCTACTGAAAGATAGTCAACTTGTAAAGTTTGTCATTAGTTTGGCTGTGGGCAATCGGCGTGCAAGGTGTCCATCCATGTCATGTGTTGTTGCCGGACTGCGTTTTGCAGGCTGGGCATCAACGCTCACTCCATGTCCTGCAGCCATAAAGCATATGGAGATCCATAGTACTGGCCAATTGTTGATCACCGATGGTCAGCCTCCAAACTCTCCGACATTTTAGTATCGGGAAACACGGCGTAGTTTCAGTGTGATTTATGTATTTTTTATTTGTTTACATTGCAATCGCTGATAAAGTGTGTCCCAACAGGAAGAAGTGACCAAGAAGCGAACCCGCCGTGCCGTCAAGTTCCAGAGAGCCATCACCGGCGCCTCGTTGGCTGAAATTATGGCCAAAAGGAACCAGAAGCCTGAAGTCCGTAAAGCTCAGAGAGAGCAGGCCATCAGGTAAGAGTGGATATAGTAAATGTACTTAATGAATAAAAATGGAAATTGGCATTTTTGCAAGGTGAATCTTTTAGTTGAGGGTTTTCTCAAGGAAAGCATGTTTGTAGAAGAGACCACTGACAGCCCACTGTGTTTTCAGGAAAAAATAGACTATTATAGTTAATCTTTTTTCGTCTTAATCAGGGCTGCCAAGGAGGCCAAGAAGGCAAAACAGGCTGCCAAGAAGCCCGCCGCCCCAAGTGCTAAGGTAAGACAGCATTGTTATTTCATCTTACCATTGGCGGCGAGAGCCGTTCAAACCATTTGGACAGGCGAGCGCCGTCAATGGCAGGTTAAGATTCAACCCGTAGATTTGTGTCGCACAACCTGCTTTTAGGCTAGCATTTTGTGAGTTGTTTTACAACAGTTGATATTATGAATGTGTTTTCTAGGCTAACAAAGGTGCACAGAAGCCTAAGGTCGCCAAGACCATGAAGGTGAACGCACCTCGTGTCGGCGGCAAACGCTAAGGCCTGGCTCCTTGTTTTTGGTTGTTAATAAAATTTTGAGGGTGACCATCATTTTTGCCTGTTTTTCATTTGATGTGTTTAGTTGAATGTTCATTTAAATTTGCAAGCAGAGCGGCCTTGTAGGCCTTTTTTTTCAATGACAACTCACAACCTTTAAATGGACTGACTTTCTATTGCTGTCAATGGCAGGAAAGAAAGTGACAACCTTAGTTTGAATGTGACCCCATTAATGACTTGCATTGAGTTTATTAGCCATACACAACAGTCATTACATTTCCACATTGCCTCAAAGTGCAATTTTCTCCATCAGTAGATTAAGTGACAGTAATGTGAAATCAATTATTGCCATTACAGTGAGAGGGTTTAAAATGAACAATTGAAAGGGTGACAAAGGTAATTTATAAGTAGCTGCATTTGCTATAAATAAAAAGGAATACACATTGTATGGCAATTCAAGTACCAGTGTTAGCTATCACTTGTGTAGCATTACAAGCTACACAGGGTCAAAAGAAAAATGATGCCATTAGCACCAGATGAAAAGGCAGAGTTAAAACGATTAACTTAATTTCTCCCAAGATTAAAGCCATTTAATTGAATTAATTTAACAACCATATTATAAATAGCGGTGAGTTACTAAAAGAATAACATACAACGCATTTCAGTGACTTTGGACATTAAAAACCAAACATGTTTTTTTGGAAATGGTTACATGAGGTAATGCAACTTGCATTAGATCAACTAAATGTACAATTAAATACCTTGTGCGTTGTTGACCATCATTCTCGCGTGTTACTTGCACTTCTCTTCATCAAATGACCAAAATTTCAAGGAAACCTTTAGTAAAGTGCACATTTCTAGCAGAGAAATGGGACAAATACAGTCGGATCGTGTTGCTAGCATGGATGTTAGGTGGAAATGACGACATACAATTGTCGAAAGGGACGTTAGGGGCAGGTCAGTCGGTATCCAGGCGTGATGTCACCAGCTAAATTCAGTGCTTTCGGTCAGGACTCGATTGCCGCCTGAGCCTTTTGATCCTGATTGTATCTGTTCAGAGACAAAACATTCCCGATTGTCCGATCACAACCACGACACAAAGGAATTGTGGGGAAAAACAGCTCATTTTGGTTTCTTTGAATCACCTCCAAATCCTGTAGAGCTGCGAGCCTCCAGCGCAACCCAGGAAGAAGTTGACTGCAAACAAGTTCCAGTTCCTCGGGATAATGACCAGTGAATATCTGGACCAGACCAGGCCTGGTTGACAAGAACCAAGGTTACGCACACCTGTTCGGATACCTTAGACAACTGTTACCTACTCAAAATGTATATTCCCACTGGCCTATAACCCTTTTGACTTTACTCACACTGATCATGTATGTATGTATTATCACTTAAGTCACGCATGTACAGTAATCCCTCGAATATCGCGGTTAATGTAGACCAGGCATGGCCGTGATAATCGAAAAATAGGGTCACCCCTATTAAAAAAATAAAATAAATACATTTATATTCAGTGCCGAGACCTAGTAGCAAGCAGAAAACAGGGGAGTGGCTTCCGCTTGTGAGTTTCAGCGGATTTCACATTTTTATGAACTTCAAAAAATAAAGATTTTTAAAAAACAATTAATAGCAGAAAAAAAATTGCAAAGTAGTGAATATGCGATAAGTGAAGTTGCGATAATCGAGGGATTACTGTATTCACACAAGTGCTCCAAGGCCTGGGTGATAAAACAAGTTAATTAACAAAACTAGCCAGCGACAGGAGAGAACTCCATATTTGGATGTTCCTTCTAAAATGAAACACCCACTGATATTCAAATGAACACCCACTGCTGGAAACAGATTTATAAACTGCAGGTAATTACCAGAAGTTGTCGCTTTCTTACAATACAGCCACGCTGTTGTGAGAAACGACCCTGAGTCTCAGTATGTCTCGTATGTTTGTCTTCCAAAAACTTACGAGAACAGAAAGTAAGCTTGCGGCGTTGTGGGTACGAGGTCGAAAAAGAGAAAACGCCATTGGCACATATGGAGGAATTCTCAATGTACTTTACCCAAGTTTGAAAAACGCTTTGCCATTCGGTACTCGAGTGTTATTTTACCGGTTGCCGTCAGCACTGCAGACTGGGAGGTACTCAGTTTTTCCGCTGGTCGCGTCATGTCCGCCAAACCTGCTGCAACCAGGCCCTGAAACAGTCACATTTCAGGCAAAGGCACTTGTTGCTAAGCGATACAAATTGGACAGTTCAGATCAAAAGGCAAATTCCGAAAAATGGGGCTTATGTCGCATTTAGATCCACCTAGGAAAGTGGCTTGGACTTCACTCGAATTGAATCAAGAGGGGAAAAAAAACATTTAGAATTGCTGTACAAACAAAGCATTTCATCCACTGTACAGTAATCCCTCGACTATCGCGGTTAATGTAGACCAGACATGGACGCGATAATCGAAAAATCGCGAAGTAGTTAGTATATAAAAAAGTGTTTTTCAGTGCTGAATCCTAATAGCAAAAGTGGCTTGCGCTTATGAGTGTGTGGATTTTCACATTTTTATGAACTTAGAAAAAAAATAATAATAATAGCAGGGAAGAAAAAAATGCAAAGTAGTGATTTTGCGAAAAGTGAAAACGCGATAATCGAGGGATTACTGTATTATTTTGTCCATGTAGGTAGAATACAAAATAAACTGGCGCTTCAAAAAACATGATAACTAGTTTAAAAAAAATAAAGTTTAGGTGTTTCACACGATTAACTCTTAAAAATGTGCTTACCCATTTGAACATTGGAGCCCAGAAGAACACTGTTTTGGGACCTGGAATGACAACAGAAGAAAGAAATCTTAAAAGACTTTAAAAATATGTCCACAGTTGTTTTTTGACAGAGGAAACTCATCTCTGTATTCCAGTTAAATCCAAACACAGAAAGTCAAGAGTCCAAGTCATAAAAATTTGAGTCGACATACAACATGTCTAAGAATTGCCCTGCAGCACAGATGCGAAAACATGAAAACCTGCTGGTTCGGTTCTCAAAAACCCCATTAAAAAGCTTCAAAGCTTCACCCTTTAAGTATATTAGTGCTCCAACTAGAACTTTAAGAACAGCCTAGTCCAAAAATGGTGTGCATTTTGAACAACAAATGTATTTTCCATGTCGTGTGGTGTCAGTCATACGCCAACATGGGATTAAAATCTTCAAAGCTGTGATGCCTGTACGACATTTTGCTTCTGAAATATCAGTCCCTGACTAAAAAGCTGTAGAAAAGGACCATGAAAGGCCAACGGCTTGATTTTGCGACACTGTCACCCACCACTGTCACTTTCACTTACCGAATTCTCGCATGTTAGCCACCTCCGCGTATAAGCCGCACCCTTACATGGCATTAAAATCGTTGAATTTCCCTCATGTAAGACGTCCCGATTCACAATTTTCACCTCCATATTCATGTTTTAATATGAACTACAAATATGTTACTTTGAAGGGAAAATCTTAAGAAAAATCATCACACGTGGTATTTCTGAGATTCAGTATGAATCAAAAGGATTGTCTGGCGGATTGCACATTCCGAAAGAATATTGCCCTTTAAATTTTTTTTTGCGTTTTATCTGTTTATCTCTTCTCTATTTTGAAATAAATGATCGTATCGGCCGCATTGTCTTGCGTTATGGTGTTTCGTCTTTGTTACCTCGCAGTTTCCTGCATGTCACGTCTAATTTGTGCGCATATAAGCCGTACCCTTGATTCAGTCATTTTTTTAGGTGACAAATACGAGAAAATACAGTACCACAAAAAATTCTACAAATCATCAGAGAGGTTACTGGCTGCCCTTTCGTATCTGTTCCTGTTCACAAAGTTGCCCTTGCACAACTCTAAATACCCTTGGACAGAAAAAGAACATAATAGACTAGAAACCCACTCAGGCATGAACGTGGGTTCAGGTTATTGGACTCTCCACCGAAACTTAACCTTATGATTGATCACTGTGGTACTGTTGTTGATACCAAACATAAAAGCTCACCCTAAACGGGGGTTATCTTAAAATAAACAATGGAATGGAAACAACACTCGTCTCCAATCCCCTTTTGTGTGTTTTGGATCTGACACAACTCAAATCTCAGTCTCGTGGAGGATATTTGTGTACTGGATGTAGCAGCAGATGACGCAGATCAAACGCACACGCAAATCACAACCATCTCGGTGCGACTTTATTGCAGTGATGCGAGCTACTGTTTTGAAAGTTATGGTGCCTTTTATTATTTTATGAGGGTGGATGAACTATTTCTTACCTGCCGGGTGGTTGTACAGTGGTCTCAGCTTGGCTGGCAGCATATGTTCGATTCGGTCAAGAATCCTGTGGTAGGAAACTCTCAATGCAGCCATGATGGTAGTTTGAAGTTTGGGGAGGAAATCAGAAGACAATCGCTAGTCGCTGAGGCTAACAAGACAGTGGCGATAATGGTGGAGCTGGTATTAAAATTTAGACTATTTTAAATATCTACCGCAAACTTGAGTCTTCGGAGGAAGGTTAGATCAGTGTTTTCGCGTAATTGAGCGTATGCTAGCAAGCGACATTAAGCTAGCAGACATTAGCTTCCCCCTGAGCCAAACGAAGAGGTGACTTTCCGCTTGAAGAGCAACCTTGGACAATAAGGCGGAGCTTAAAGAGCAAACCCTGTTACGATTGGTCTCACCATTTACAAGCCGCAGCTGATTGGTTGAAAATAGTCCAATTTGTTTCATTTATTGACCTATCCCGGTAGGATAGCGACATCATAGGTTTATGAATACGGCTGAATGCCAATGTCGGCGCCGTGAAAGAATACGGATTATGTCGTCACTTTTTTGCGACAGAGGCATTGACTACAATAGTGTAGACTTTAAAGACAACTGTTTTTTCAGCAATCTTCGAACAACAGTCATTTTTTTCTGCGCTCTAAAATGAATAAAATAAATAAACAGCATGAATATGTTCACACAAATTGCGACATACGAACGGCTTTGTAAATGTATCAGGAATTCAAGTAAATTAAGAGTAACATAAGTGTAAGACTTCTGTTGTAAGATGGCCGCCAACTCCAGGCACTTTTTCGGCTTTAACTATTCAAGTTTTCAATAAATTGGATACATGACAAAGTTATGAGTGACACGTAACACTTCGGGGGCACAGGGGAATCAGAAAAAAATGAATAATTTTACTTTTTAATTGGCTATAGAGTTCAATATCTAGCATAGTATTATAATTGCGTTATTCGTAAATATAGTTACCATGCCGATAGATGTTATAATAAATTATTTGTAGTATCATCATTACCCACTTGGGGTCGCCATGCACACAAAGTACATGACTGTTGAGTCAAGACTGGTAGAATGGAAAAGTGAATATAAACATAAATGTGCCAATATCAATATGTATTCAGAATCTCTAAAAGATCCATGACTGAATTAATTCATTACTTATTTTAGGCAGGACTAGAATGAAATCGTCTGTAGCACACACGCAATAGGCATTGGACAATAACTAATAAAAGTGTGAATTTAAAAAAAAAGAAGAGGAAAGACTCCCTAATTCCACTCAACTACTTAATGAGTGACTTTCAGAATCCTCTGTGGATTCATGTTAAGCTTCCTTCATGCAGACACACAAGCACGCGCACACTGGTGGGGCATAAAATAAGAAGTATTTCATTAAGTTGGACTTTACTGTTCTGACTGCAGACGTTGGGGTTCTCTATCAATATTATGATGAGCATTAAGAAGAAAAGTCCAAAAGGTCCCATCAGGTCAAGTTAAGAAAAAATAAATAAAACAGATGATGACTTCATCCTCTTTGCAGTTTATAATGTGAGTGGACGATATATAATCTAAACCAGCATTCTTTAAAAAAAAAAAAAAATAACACCTTGATTCATTGTCTGCCTTTGAGTTCTTTGGGACTTCAAACCTCTTTAGAAACCATAACCAGGATTAAAACCCCAAGCCAAAATGTGAAAACACTTTAAAATGTTAACCCTGATTTTGTTCAAAAACACTAGTTCCCTAAATATTGAATCTTTAATCTAGTTAGTTTCCTGACCCAGTTAAAAACCTTTCGTATCTTGCAATGACCTAACTGAGGATTATTTAAAAATCCTGACCATCACTTCCCCCCTTAAAGCTGCATTTGAAACTGAACCCTAAAATTCTAACATTTGGATGGAAGCCTCCATTTAACCTAACCTTAGTCTGAAACCCCAAACTTCCTCAGATGTTTGTTTGTAGGAAGCACGTTTCTAATCCCGATTTGGCGCCCGTCAGAAATTGTCTTCCTGTTCAACCAGCCGCTCATCTTATAAAGTACTTGCTGCTGAAGAATGATCCCACGTGGACCAAAACTTATAGATGATGGATGTGGAATAAATTTTCCAGCCAATGTAGAAATTCCATTTTTATCAAATTGAAAGAGAAGACTATTGGTCTCGATATGGGATTATAACCTGAATCCTAAATCCAGGTCTCAGGCTGGAAATCAGTGAAAGCGTAAGGAATTGCTTCGTTTTGGTTTGCCAGTGCTTACATATGAAAAAATATCTTTGACTAACTTGAAATCATTTTCCTCACTTTCCAGTCGACAACAACACCATCTTTAAACCCCTAATGCACAAACACACTCAGTTTGTCATGAATTTGCGAGGGAAATTGAACCCAGGAGTGGGAAGCAGAAAAATGATGGGGAAGTGCTGGTGCACAAATTACGATTTTAATGAAAAATAACTATACAAATAATCAAAACTGGGACAAAGTTAAGAAAATAAATACTAAACAGGGGAGACGCACACCAACGAATAGGCAAAACATTACTTACGGACACAGTAAAACAGGTGACAATACTCCCACAAAAGACATGCCAAAACACGGGTTTAAATACACAGACAGGGATTGATTACAAACACCTGGGTCACATAAGGCAAGGGAAGTCAAGAGGGACACATCAGGCCAAAACGCATACAAATCACACAGTACCAACCCCAATAAACGTAACACCCTTCTTGCAGACACATTGATTCATTTCATACCTTTTTCGCATCCATGGGCAACAAGTAGTTGCTTTCATAACCCAATTAATGCAGCCCTGCTCGAGTCCATAAAAAGCAAGGCGCAAACCGCCATGGTCGTATCGTGTGACATTTGCGACAGGAGACGCCACGCGGCGGCCCGTGACGGTGCTTTAACGTGGCGGCCGTGGCCGCGCGGCGTGTCGCCATGTAGGATGAATTTAATTCGCCCTGACAGGTTATTAAAAGTATCATGGCGAAGCTAAAAAGCAACATTCAAAGTCAAATGTCAAACACATCATGGAGGGATATGAGTCGTGGAATCAATAGTTGTTAAACCCAGGTATGAACCATATAAAAGCCTGCTGAGATCCTCGTAGGAAACCCGGTTAAGAAATATTGATTGGCATTTGAAAGACTCCTGTGTTGGCCTAAACGCTGACAAGTCAAGCCGTTAAATCGGCGGTTTACACACAACGACAAGTCTAGCTCAACGTCACTTTGTGAGAAGAAATCACTCAAAAATCTCTGTTTGTGATACATCAGGAAAATGTAACAATCTCGCAGCCAGTATTGATGCAAACAATAATGTACAGTTTCCATATAAAGCTGAAATACTAAACTGTTAAGCTTTTATCGCTTAACGAAGTAAACTTTCTTTAAATAGAAGGGGGATTCCACCAAATCAAATCTTGAACAATATTAAGAACCAAGTAAAAGAAAGAACAAACCAAAGCCACATCACAATTTTTGTCTCATTTGAGTGTTACAGGTGAGTAGGTTTGATGCCGGTGTCATTGTCGCCATGGTAACAAATGTACATGCATCACAGGCACACACGTTCAAGCACACACAGGCACACAGATGAGTCACCTGAGGTGTTTGATTGACAGCTGGTATTTGGGGAGAGCGAGAAAGGAAGGGCTGCGATAAATACACACAATCAAGCTTATGTAACCTCTGCACGACCGCATTATGGACCCGACACTGACACTCCAAAACATACATCAAGTCGACAACTGAGCAAAAACCAAATCAAAAATCCATCAAGCAACAAAGTTAAGGGCAAAGGGAATAAAGACAGAGTCAAGAATCATAGAGCAATTCGAGGAACGTTAAACACACGCAATTATAGTATAAAAGAACCATGGCAACAGTCATTCAAAAACTCATGTTGGAAGCCTTCCAAAAATTGAGCGAAAAAGAAGCCAAGAACAAAATTAAGAACCAAGTCAAATGCTAGTCAAGAACCAGCAGCAAAAATGAGAATATTTTTATATTTTATGAAACGTAACGTTAATTACTGTCGTGTCATGGTGGATAAAACACCTTGAATAAACGGTTGAATGTTTGAAACACACTGTTGAATTAATATTGAATAAGTGTTGATATTTTGTCCGTTCATGGTTGAAACACGTTAATTAAACACACCTAGTGTCAGTTCGTAGTTAAACAGAACAGTGATATTACGTAAATTCACGGTTGAACCGCAATGTTAATTCAATATTGAATAATCGTTAAACTTAGATCAGTTCTTGGTGGAGTGTTCGAGTAACAACGAGTCTAGAACATGTATAGAACGGAATGAAAAACCAAAGCGAGAACTAAGCTCTGGAGTCTAAAATAACATTTGGATCGGACGTCTATTACCATCAATATTAGCCAATGAGTTGAGATAAAACCAAAACCAGAGTTAGAAGGGGGAAAAAAGCAGGACATCAGGATGGATGACTTCACTACGAGGATTTCTGCTTCAAGGACCTCCTGCCATATCGTACGGGTTACGTGTATTATGGAAGCGCTCGCACTTACATAATCTCGCCATCTGTCATAGCTTTGTATGTACAGTATGTACTGAATCTTTCTACTTTTATTGACCTCATTGCTGGATTCAAGAAATGAAGAGGTCATTCTTTTACTTTTCCCAACATAGCCCATTTGGAATGATTTTTTGCTTTCCTTCAAAGTATTCTGATTGGTCTCGCCTAAAACAAGCACCGGTTCGTTTCACCCGCTTACTATCAGTGTTGTTTACCACCGGCTGACTCGTTAGCGGTTATCGTCGTTAGGCATCTATTGGCAGATTACATCCTGTTTTATGGTCCCTGGCTGCTAACCCAGCCAAAACAGGGATTATGGTGTGTAACCAAACGTGCAGTTTGTCCTTAAGCTTCAAATGAAACTGCTGGTTTCCCAACGGTGGCGTTTGAAGGCGGCTCTCAAGTGCCAGGCAAATGGCGGTGACTCATCGTCTCACAATGACTGCCTTCATTATTTTGGTCAAGATTTTTGGAATTTACATTATTATCTTCCGCCTGTCCATAACAGTTTGAATCGTGACCGGACGTTTGGTCCCCGGACGTTTGGTCGAAAGACGTTTGGTCCCTGGACGTTTGGTCGACCGGACGTTTGGTCGACCGGACGTTTGGTCGACCGGACGTTTGGTAGAACGGACGTTTGGTAGAACAGACGTTTGGTAGAATGGACGTTTGGTCGTCGGGTTCGCTCGCTGTCAAATTATGACAGAGAGTTTACTGTTGATATTTTGATATTAGATGTTTAGATATTAAACTCACTCTCTCTCTCATGATTATAATTTTGAGAGCTGGTTTCAACAGTAACAACCCGGCGACCAAACGTACATTCTACCAAACGTCCGTTCTACCAAACGTCCGGTCGACCAAACGTCCGGTCGACCAAACGTCCGGGGACCAAACGTCCGTGGACCAAACGTCTTTCGATGAAACGTCCGAGTACCGTTTGAATCTGTCTAAATTTTTGTGTTGTTCGGTTTTTAAGAATTTCAGTCTCAAAGGCCTTAATGTCAGATTTGTGAAATAGAAATTTTTGTGTTTAATTGGGCAAAAAAATCTTTAGGTCAGCCCCGACGAAAAGTGGTTAGCGCCTCGGTTTCACAGTTCCGAGATCCAGGGTTCAATCCCAAGTTCGGACCTTCCTGTGTGGACTTTGCATGTTCTCCCCTGCACTTGCGTGGGTTTTCTCCGGGTACTCTGGTTTTCTCCCACATCCCCGAAACATGCGTGCTTAGATGTTTGAACACTTTGTCCCTTGGATGGAGTAAGATCGTGCATGGTTGTTAGTCGCTTTGTTCCCTGTGATTGTCTGGCATCTTATTCAGGGTATGCCCCGCCTCCTGCCCATTGTTGGCTGGGATAAATTCTAGCGGTATGGAAAATGAATAAATGAATGCAAAAATGTTAAGGTCACAATGAATGCAGTTCAAAACAAAAAAATCAAATCAATGGATGGAAGAGAATTTTTAGCTTTGACATAATTTTAAACAAAACTGTAATAAAATTGATGGTCCTTGAGCCTTTATCCAGGAATTATGTTTTTTTTCTTTTTTTGATCGAACAATCGCTGATAGCCCTCCCAGTCAAAATGGACCTGACACCAGGCGCAATCAATTGCCCCAATTATGTTTTACTAACAATACTATTCCTTCTACTGTCGTTACTAGTATACCATAAATTTCATACTTTTTTAAGGGTAGTGGCAACGCTCCTGGGGACCAAACATCTTCATCATCACACTCCCAGGGAAGGCATCAAAATCTACAAACAGACAAAAATCCTGACTTCACGGTGTTGTCCTCAGTTCCGAGGCTGATGATTTTACCCCCCTGAGATAAACATTCATATATGCGGTCGGAGACGGTGCTCACTCGGTGACGCTGAGTAAAAGAGAGCGAGGGATCAAGGGACGGAGGGGAGAACAAGAGGAGGGGGCGCTCCCAGTTTAGAGCGAGACACGGTGGGAAGGAGACGGCGTGAAAAAATCCCTTCCTCCAAATCCTGCAGGGGTCCACGGAGAAGCTTCTGAAGGAGTATTTACCTGACATGTGTTTGTCAAAGACAAAGATCAAGATGACAAGGGCTGACATGCGGTAGGAAGAAATTGCAATGCATTCTTTCCGATCATTCTGATAAAGTTTATCGGAAACTCTACATTCGAACTCTTAATTGAATTTTTTTCTACCTTCAGGGAAGGGATTTTTTGCCAGGGTGTCCTCAAACGGCTCGGGTGAAGACAGGAAATAACCAGCGATGCTGCTCTTCCACATCAGCTGTTCGACAGTGTCCTTGGAAGCTTGATTGGTTTTTCTCCTCCAAAATGGGACGCCGGCACTCGCGGGCTCGCCGAGAGTCCAACAGCACCGCGTTCCACCCGTTGGCAAGACCCTGAGGGTCCCCGTTAGTATGAACCTGCGCGGCGGCAATGTGTCGGACCTCATCTCTCAAACCTTGGCTGTCGGCGGTCCGGTCAACGGCAGTCGCGCCGGATGTTCTTACGTCGGCAACGAAAGCAACCAGGAGGGCGGACTTTGGTTTTGCCAGGACGCGGCGGGGTCCGGCAAGAACTGGGCGGCCTTGCTGATCCTGGCGGTCGTCGGGGTTACCGTGACGGGCAACATCCTGGTCATTCTGGCCGTGTCGCTGGAGAAGAAGCTCCAGAATGCTACTAACTATTTCCTGATGTCTCTGGCCGTGGCAGACATGCTTTTGGGTATATTGGTCATGCCGGTCTCCATGGTGACGATCCTCTATGGTAAGCAGAATGGAGGGTTGGGGGGGTCTACAGACATTTGGTGAGCTTTGTCCATTTGTCAACAAAATGTCATTCAGACGTGGTGGGCGAGTGGTTAAAACTTAAAGTTATGTTGTTCAGGATTGAAAATGTGGGTTGTTCAAAAATAATGGAGTTTGACTAGTGCCTTATTATTTAGATGAACGATCTTTCCTTAATCCAATGGCTACCAATAATGGACGAACTAGATATCCATTAAAAATGAACTGTCCTTTTGGAAAATTATACTGAAAACACTCATTGACACCAATAGACGTCCGATCCATTCAATGTCACCAAAGCATGATTAGAGGTCAATCGCCATCAGTGTCATTAGTCACAAGTCTTTTTTTGTCGGGAAAAAATACAAATGAATTTTAAGGAAAAATAAAATCAATATAGCCTACTACTATATATACACGTATTCGTCCATTCATTCATTTTCCGTTCCGCATATCCTTACAAGGGTCGCCGGGGTGCTTGGCCCAATCCCAGTCAACGAGGGGCGGGGTTAAAGGTTGCCAGCTAATCGCAGGGCACAAGGAGAGAAATAACCATTCAGACTCACATCTAGCGACAATTTAAAGTGTTCGACAAGCCTACCATGCATGTTTTTGAGATGCGGGTGGAAACCAGCGTTGGGGATTGAATTTAGTCTCAAAACTGTGCTGTGGATGTGCTAACACACCTAAAATACAGAAAACAAAATACAGGAATTAATTTATTACATGACATATTTAACTGTCACATTTTTATATAAAAAGATAAATATAATAATGACATTCAGGGACACACTGACAAGAACCAATTTTTTCCTGACCTGTTTTTTTCTCCACTTGATGACGTCTAGTCTGGAAGGCGCTTTAAAAAAAGATGTTTTAATAACACAGGCTTAATAAAATTCATCTTCATGGATACAGTAGGCAGGCGGGGGGGGTGATGTAGCTTCAGGCTTTCCCTGAGTGTAATTTCTCCACCAAGACCTCAACATCTTTGTTCTTATTACACGTCCACGCATGAGGCCGCTATTGATGAGTCTTCTTACTGAGAAACTAAAGACATCCTAACGGCTTTTAAAAAGATAGTTTGCTCAAATAAACACAAATTGGCTTTGGCATGGGATTCCCTTTTGATTGTAATTTGGCAAATGCTAACATTTGCTAGAGGTTGTTTTGCTGTGCTTTGAAACTTGTTTTGTGTTTGAGATCCAAGATAAGTATATTAATTAGGAGAAAGATCTGAGCCGATGATTAAACTCATGAAGGAGATGACAAACAAGTCTTTAGGGAACCTAAAAACAAATACAAATTAGCTCACGCGAGCGGCGCAATTAGCCACTCATCTTCGTTAGGCGCTTGCTGAGGACAAACCGGCTGTTATCAAACAGAGCTCATCAAACGAGACATATGATTTTGTGTGTGTGTGTGTGTGTGTGTGTGTGCCTTTCCAGATGTCTTATTTGCATGTGCTTGCCAGATGAGCCCAATGTTAGGCTTTTTTATTCTGAACAGAGTACACAAGACAATGAAAAAGGGAGAGTTATATAGTGAACTCATTGATAGCCACTTTTTTATAGCATTGATAGCCTGTTTTTTCCTCTAAATGTCCTATATTTTGATGAGGGAAAAATATAGTATATTATATCTAGTAAGTATATATATATTCTACTAGCTGAACTCAAGCTTCTTGTGCGGGCCTCATTCAATATTTTCATAATTTGCTATGAGCCAATAAAAAACTGGGCAGGGGGCCACAGTTGACTCATTGACTGTAGATTGGAAGCCCGGGTCCAATCCAACAAAAGCGGTGGTGATATTTTTGGCGTTATTTAAATCCCAAATGGAAAATTTGTGTGTTCGGGCATTGCTAGTTGAGACATTTTTTGCGCGTCTATTCATATCTACACAATTTGATGAGCATTGTTAGGGTGTCTGCAGCCATTTCAGGATCCTTACGCTCGACAAGAAGACGTTTGCTCGCTCAGGCAGAAAACACAATTTGTCAAAATTACACGCTGCCAGCATGTCGTTGACAACGTCGGGCTTGATGGTTAGGCTAACGAAAACCATGCTGTTTTGTTTCCACCCTAACGAGGCAGAGGTGTCTTCCGATGTACTACGTGTCATTAATCGTTCATAAACACCCGCACTGCTGCTCGTCATGCTTCAACCGCTATTTTGGGCCTTGTCGAGAAAATCATTCTCGAGCCAAATCAACGCCGTCATGAACATTGGAGCCATTTTTACACCCCAGCTGACATGTTAATCGAGAATCTTCTAAAAAATTTAGAAAGGCATGACCCGTATCAGGTTAAAAACCATAAATTGTTTAGTGGACAATTTTTTTTAAATAGAAGTAGTGTCACTCCATGCTAACGCAAACTCTCCACCAGATTACGACTGGCCTCTACCGTCGGAGCTGTGTCCCGTATGGATCTATCTGGACGTGCTGTTCTCCACGGCGTCCATCATGCACCTGTGTGCCATCTCGCTGGACCGCTACATCGCAATTCGGAACCCAATCCACCACAGCCGCTTCAACTCACGCGCAAAGGCCCGCATCAAGATCGCTGCTGTGTGGACCATCTCGGCCGGCGAGTGTTAACACGCACACACAGACACATGCATGCTTTTAACATAACGTATTTATTCGAGTACAACGCGCAGAATTTTGTACCAAAAAACGAAAGCAAAATTTGCGTTATACACGAAGTCTTCGCTTTTATGACCAAATCCCGGTGAAAAAGTCCCTTCCGCAGTTATAATGGGAGACATAAAACCTGTTTTTGTCCGCTCGATGGCGATAATCTACCTTCTTTTACAAAAGCCAGCCCTCTCCAAATATAATTTATATGGTAAAAATGAAAAAACTATCCACGCTAATGAAGAATGGAATCAATTGTTTGGTGAATCTGATGTTGATGAATCAGATTTTAAATATTATGATGATGAATTTAAGGATTTAGAATTGTAAATTCCATTTGAGAATCGTGTTCATACTGGTAGTAGTTTGTTTTACCAGGTTTCCGTACCATATCTTGTGAATAAATGTTTTGTCATGGCGACATGTGTTGAGCATTTGCCACTTACCAGTACCGGTGCATTCCTTGGTGTGAACTGGAAAAAACTGGAGAAAAAAAATAGAACAATTTTTGGTCACAGATTATGGGTGCGCGTTATACACAGATGCGCGTTATACTCGAATAAATACGGTATTAGTTTTCATGCAAGTTAGCAAGAGTGGTTAACAGAACACAGACCGAAAGGCCTGTTAGCATGTTAGCATTCAAGCATCTGCGAAAGCGCTAAACATGCAGACACTGACACTTTCGTGCAATGTTAGCATGCTATCATTCAAGCATCTGAGTCGTCAAGCATCAACGCCTACATATGCTGACACATGCTCTTAGCATGTTAGCATCTGCGCCATCAAGCCCTTACAGACACAGATGGATACATGCACATGCCATTAGCATGTTAGCATTCAATATATTCACCACAAGCTACACTGTTCGTGTTTTCTCAACTGAAAATCTTGTACTTTTATTTATTTTAATGTTCGTAGAGCAACAGACCTTCTTTAATTTAATTTAGTTATAGGCTACAGGACAAATGATTTTTTTAATTAATACTGCACATGCAAGCCATGCTCCACGGTCCGCCGCCGTCTACAAGACAAGCCAGCGTAACGCCACCCTCTCGAGACCACCGAGCAGTCTGTCTTCCACCGCGCACGCACACACACACAGATGGTGCGGCTCGCCAGCATCAGCTCAGTTGCCATGTGCTAAATGCGCGTCTGTTGCCACACAGATGCTTTTCATTTCCCACCGGTTGTGACCGTGGCAAATATTGAATTTGTTTGGCTCCTTTTTTTAATCAACATTAGGAGATCGCGTCATCATCAGCAACAAATGGTTTTGCTGCAAAAAAACACGACAGAAGAAGCAGCAGGAGGCTACTGTCTGGGTCGTTGTCACGGAGACCGTCACACAGTACTACTGTGTTATCGTTTAAGATGTTATAGTTCACACTCCAAATTTTATTGGGAAGTGGGATATTGTTTCATCAGGAAAAAAAATCCTGCTCGAAGTTAGTGTAAAACAAGGGTGACATTTGACAGTGCGCAAAACAATCTGAGCGATTACCCTGTCTTGGCCTTTTACGCAGAATCCAGGAAAGCCAAATATAATTTCATACGGCAACACAAAATTTCTAATCCTACCTGATGACTTTTGATGAGGTATGTAGAAAAACAGTTAAACAGTCAAAACATTGATTTCAAAATACCAATACATACGGAATTGTCATTTTTTGTTCACATTTACACTGTTCTGCCATTCCGATAGTCATCGAAGTCTAAAATTTCTCCCACATTTGACACTTATTTTCACGCAAAACTCAGACAAGATAGTTCTCAAAGCATGCAGAAACATGGAATCCTGAACCCTTTCTGTCATAATATACTGGCTTGAAATAACCAGAAATGATTTGTCCTCACCAATCCATCAAAATGCCATATAACTTTTTACAACAACATTAAATTCCTAATCTTACCTGCGAACATTGGCACGAGTGTCCCAATCACGGCGTCCACTTTGGCTGCAGACACCAACGAAATAAACGATCACATGGCGACGGGCCGACCCTGAAACGAGAATAGCAATCAGCAATCTGATCAGACTGTCCGGCATTTCCTGTGTGTAGGCATCTCCACACCTATCCCAGTAATGGGTCTGCGCGACCAATCCAAGGTGTTCAAGGACGGCAGCTGCCTGCTGACGGACGCCAGTTTCGTGCTAGCCGGTAGCTTGGTGGCATTCTTCGTGCCGCTCACCATTATGCTGGTCACTTACTTCCTGACCATCCGTGCCCTCCACAAGGAGGCCACCCTCTGCCTGGATCAACTGGTGCCACGGCCCAAGTGGGGCCCCGGGCCCGCCTTCGCGCCGGGCTTCTTCCCGCAGGCCTCGCTGTCCTCCGAGAAGCTGGTGCGGCGCGAAGCCGGCGGCGCCCCATCGGGACCCTCCTTCGGGCGGCGGACCGCGCAGTCGGTCAGCAACGAGCAGAAGGCGTCGAAGGTGCTGGGCGTGGTCTTCTTCCTCTTCGTGGTCATGTGGTGCCCCTTCTTCATCACCAACGTGCTGGTGGCGGCTTGCGACGCGCCGGCCTGCGACGCCGCCCTCGCGGGGGGGCTGCTCAACGTCTTCGTGTGGGTGGGGTACCTGTCGTCAGCCGTCAACCCGCTGATCTACACGCTCTTCAACGAGACGTACCGCGCCGCCTTTCTACGCTACCTTCGCTGCCGCTACGCGCCGCCCGCCAAGAAACAGCTGCAGCTCATCCTAGTTAACACCATCCCCCCCATGGCGTACCCCTCCGTACAGGGTTTGGGGAATGGAGCCTCACGGCACGATTTCTCATTCGTGGGACGGGAAACGGAACCCCGGGACAGAAAGACGGGGCACGAGGACGAAAGCCGCGTGTGAGGGTTGAGATGGCGGGCCCCAACTGCTGCTATGCACACCTGACGCTACGTTCAGATCAGCCGCGTAATGTCGCGCGACACCATGACCCCTGTGCTACATTAACACATAGCTGTCAAACTCGGCTAATTGCGCCCCTTATTAATGATTGCAATTCCCCTAATTAAATCATTTAAAAAAAAACATACAAATCCAACGCAGTCTTAACATTTTCTCCAAAATAGACGGGGTGCCCAACCAGTATGCACTAAATTCAAGATTCTGTAGATGTCGCTGTATGACGCTGACAGCTTGACTGTCTGGGTACATTGCTTGCTGACGCGCTATATTTATATAGTGAAAAGGCGGATGTGTGAAAGGGGATTACGTGTGCGAATATCATGCTTAAAGCATGACTATTAGCAGACGACGATGGCGTTTTCGTCTGCTACCAGTGATCGAAATGTGTAAAACGTGATCAGTTTGACAAAAAGTGTACTTGAAAAAAAATCCTGTACAAAAGTTATACGGTGTACACAATTCGAAATGATCAAAAAACGTATAAAATGCGGGAAAAATAGTTTTTGGGGGGGTGAAATGCCACAGTATTGTACGTTATTTTTCATATTTATATTTAAAAAAAACTTGAAAAACACGATAGAAAAAAAATCAAGAGACTTTTGAATTCCACACTCAAAAATTAGGTAATAACAAAACTAATGCAAAAAAGTTTTAACATTAGCTTGTCAATGTCACAAACTAGTAATACTAAGCACAATTTAAACAAGAATTTGGAATGAGCTTTTTCACTTTATCACATTTGGCTTCTTTGAGGTTTTACTGGATATTCTTTTAAAGAAGTCATGCTAAAAAGATAACCGTTGCTATGCTAACAATTAGCAGAAATGACTGATTGATTCATACCCAAACTGCGATTGCAGTAAATTAATACTCAATATCGTTCTACCTGGGTTTTTTTTATAAACTTGCAAAATTAAGAACAAATGGGATAAATTAATATTAAAAGAAAGATTCAGTGATCAGGTGAAACTGAACATCCCGAGTTTTATAGCGGAAAATGTGAATTATTGCATGAATGTGAATTGTTGCTAATATGTTGAAAATGTATCCTCTGTGAAAAATGAAAAATAAGTTGAAGTTATGTCAAAATGATGGGGAAGTATGTGAAAGTAATATTTTCTACCCTGTGATGTAAATAAAGACTTTTTTTTACAAACATACATTATCAAAATTTATTTAACCCCCACCCCACCCCACATTTAACATTAGAAGCCATTTTCGGCAATAGACGTCCAATCCATTTGACCTGGGAGCGACTCAGCACCAAATGGATTGGACGTCTGTCACCGACAATGGTAGCCAATGCATTAATCCACTTTACACAAGAGTTAGGAAGTAGAAAGCTGTGTGAAAAGACAGCAAAGGTCAGAGCACAGGAGGAGGGGGAGGAGAAGGAAGATAACGAAGATGAAGGTGGGACACCCCAAGGCATTCTGGGTGGCGGAGATGAGGTCGCACAACCGACTGCACGCACGCCTCGAAAATGAGGAAAGGAACGTGTTGTTTCCCCCAAACTTTGACTAGTACGTACATCATGTTGAGGTTGTGTGTGAGTGTGTGTGTGTGTGTGTGTGTGTGTGTGTGTGTGATTCCCACCGCTCCGCCCAAGTGTGTTGCGAGCCAATCTTCCCCGCTGCACCACATCAGTCACCTTCATTGTCGTCATCATCTGGTGTGGAAAATAAAAGCATGAAAAAAAAAAATAGAGGAGAAACAGCTTGGAATTAGGTTTTGAAACAAATAGTGTTGTAGTAAGGAAATAAATATATTACACATATATATATATATATATATATATATATATATATATATATATATATATATAAATATATATGTATATATACATATGTGTATATATATATATATGTGTGTATATATATGTATATATACACATACATATATATATACATGCATATATATATACACATATAGATATACATACATATATATATACATACATATATATACGTACATACATATATACATACATACATATATATACACATATACCTACATATAGACATATATACTTTAAAAAATCTGATTACAAACGTGTCCTGCATTTGAAAAATAAATGAAAAAAAGCCCCAAATTGACAACAACTATAAACTATGATTAATTATTCCTTCCCGAAGAGGAGGATTTTAGGGTGGGGTGGCTATAGAAAAACCCAAGACTATTTACCATCTGTCTAGAAGGAGCAAAAAACAAAAACAAACAAACAAACAAACAAACAAACAAAAAACTGGACGTCCCACGCGCCAATGGCTGGCTAGGATTTCTAAGTAGCGCACCCCCAAAATAGCAAGATTATCTTAAACAAGGCTTGCTGGAAGCAACTAAATCTCTTGGCGCAGTCGTCAAGGAGACGAAATTTGCTGCAAACGATGACTCACAGGCCTCGTTTTCTTCGAGTGGTCGACGAGGGGGGGGCTCTCTTTTACAAGTGCAAGGCCGAACAGCTATTGATCATGTCCTTTTAAACATCAACAGTAGGCAGCCAGCATATCGTTCTTAACAGTTTTTGTTCTATGCCTTCTTGACAGGAGTTCTAGAAATGCTATTTTGGCGATGCATTTTATAACGATCAGAAAACGTCTAGATTTTCTTGAAATAAGTGAATCTGGTAGCACAGTTTATCACATACAGAGTCACACCTCAAACTAAAGGGCTTAACGAAAGCGTTCCAGATTTGTAGCTTTTATTTTCGCATGTGATGATAAAATGTTTTGTCTGTTCAAAAATTCTTGAACTAAGAAAATCTGTGGGATACATATCACATATTAAGTCACGCTGACTGACACAATAACTATTAGGAGCAATATTTCCTCATTTTATAATGCCAAAGTCATGCCAAATGATTCATATTAGGGCTTCCACCAATGATTTTCATTCAGACTAATTGGTTTGTATATAAAAATATCAAGTGTTATGTTTAGTCAGGATTTTACATTTTGTTGATTGCATTGGAAGTAAAAAATATTTGCTGAAAAATGTTGAAACCAGAACTATCTTGGAAATGTGACTGTCATTGTTGTCCAAAGAAAAAAAACTGATGTTTGCAAATTTTTGATACATTACTAAGATAATCTAGAATTTCAACAATAATTTATTTTCTCCTATCATATTGTTCTTTTCATAAAAAAATATTTTAATTGTAAAATACTTTGTATTTATTGTTTAAAAATATTTTGGGCTTTTTACGAATGCATTTATATATTTTTTAAATAATTTTATGTTGTCTTTCTTTAACCAAAAAAAAAAGGTGCAAAAATATTGAAGTTTTACAATGAATAGGCTGACCGATAGAATTTGCACAATAAAAAAAGAAACCTTTTAAAGATAAATGTTAAATATAATTAAAAATACATGTAGTATTTCAATATTTGTTAATTAATTCATATTAATGTAATAAATGAAGCCAAATGCTTTTTCTATTTTTTGTTTTTTAATTTAAAAATAGCCTCATGGACGAGTGGCTAGCGCATCGGCCTCACAGTTTTGGGGTCGAGGGTTCGATCCCAGGTGTGGAGTTTGAACTTTCAACCCAGTAAGGACAAGCGGTTCGGAAAATTAATGAATGAATTAAAAATATATAATAATAAAACAGAAATAAACAATTGAATCCGTTCAGTGCTCAAAGAGGCTTTAGTCAATTCTTAGGTAATAAATGTCTGTAGTATAAAGATGATTTGACCTAAAAGCCTGTTTCGAAATTTGGAAATGCTTTGCAATTACAACAAAGTTACATCATTTGTTCTTGTCAGAGCGACATTGGTTTTGCTTTAATGATGAAAGCATACAAAGTGGCCAACTCATTTAGTTATTATGATGATCATTATTATGATTTGCAGCTTCCAATCTAATTTTCTGCTCTCTCCATAATTTGGAGCTTGAAACGGCAGCAAAAAAAAAGCTACTTAATCCAATAATTTTCACAATTACGCACCGGAACACACAGTTCGCAAGAGCGCAGATGGATTTTAACGGTAGCACGCAGACATAAATGCATGCACGGCGGTTGTTTTTTAATGAAGTGAGGAAAAATGATTTTGCGGGAATAGTGGTTACATCCATTTTCAAACTAAATGGTGCTGCTGGAGCAAGAGAAAGGTTTTTTTTTTGAAAAGATTTAAAAAGACAGTGACACAGTGAGAGAATCAGGAATTGATGGCAGCCAAATATAGAGTTGCAATGATCAATTCACTCATCGATTGTCAACTAAGTCCATGAATGAGAAGCCTAATTGTTTGTAATAAAAGAAACAAAAAGGCATGCACAGCCTTTGAAAACGTATCAGATGAAGCTCTCATGTTTCTGTCTTTATTTTTCGCATCTTTGAGAAGAAGCAGAAATATCTTACAGAGCGTCACTTGGCTTATTTACAACATTTCAACACGTTGCTCGGGTCAAGCAAACAAAAAAGGGGCTTTAAAGGAGGGATGGGTCACATTCCTTGTGGCATGATGGTGGCAAAACATTAGGGGCGGTGTAGACGTATTTAAAATTGTTCTATTCACGGTACAGTATTGATATTGATATTGTGTTGTTACAGTATTGAACCACAACGTGAAACTAGAAATCACATCTTTTTTACCTTACGCATCTCGCTGTATGAAATTAAACAGTAATTGTAATATCACATGAAGGTACAACTGTTTTCAAATGTCAATATCAGAAAGTAATACTGCTATTTGACAAATATTTCAAAAGTGGATCGTGATACGGTCACTAGTGAACAAACAGTGCATTAAAGTATTGTGATAATACAGTCAAAATTGTAATTTGCTATTATAGCATGTTATAGCAACCTTTGGCTTGTATCCAGGTACTGTTATTAAATATCTTATAAGTCAAGATCTGTTAAATACTATTCCAATTGTGTATCATTATACAAGTTATTTTATCTTGATATTACCAACACTTATTTTCCAAATTTCGATATAGTGATCCTATCAGAATTAAATCGAGCAATATTGCAAGTGTTCTGCAATAAAAACAATTATTGCCTAGATTTCTAGTAATATCTTGATACTGTGACATGACAAAATATTGCAATACGGTCCTTATCGCAGGCAAAATCTCAGGTCGCAGGTAAACCTTTTAATATTGTGATCATATATTGAGGAAAATATAGCAATGATGTAACATAGTAGCATTGAACTGTAAAGCTAAACAAAACATATATGTATAGCATTATATTGTGACATGACCAGCAAATACTCCAATATCATACTATGATCCCTGTATGATCAAACATATGATACTGTGTGAACCAACGGCAGAAATTGTAACTCCATCGTCTCATAATACAGTTCAACGTTGGCCAAATCCTATGCTAAAGCGTTTATGGTCGCCTAAACGGGACGAGGTCATTTCCACGAAAGCAGATAAATAAAGCAAGGAAGCGCAATTCCAGTGTGCAAAAAAAGTAACAGAAGACAAATGGAAGCTGCCACGCGACATCTTTGCCTCTCGCGGAATAACGCCTTTGAATCAAAAGGACGTATTTAATTTGAGCTCCCACGAGGTGATTTAGCGTTGTGATGACGACGACTCTACATTTAGATTTGCTCGCTGGCCGCGGGGGAAACCGCCACTGCTTTTGCTGCTTCTTCACCGATAAAAAAAAAGTTCCATTACAGAGGATCTGAATAATTCACCGAGATGAGATCAGGGTTGATAGCGACCAACACGCGGCAGGAAATAACGACGAATGGAAATGTCTGGCAAAATCGGAAATAGCGTGTAGTGTCGTTTGAAACATGGGGTCGCCCTGTGTCAATGTCAGACACATTTTTTCCCACTTGTGGTGTGGAATCGCTATACTATTAACGTCGAGAATTGATGTTGAAACAGACATAAGGGGGAATTGAAATATTGCTATTACACTATTATTTTGTATCGTCGTACTGGAATTTTAAAGACATTCATCCCAAATTTTGCAATGGCTAACTTTCCAAACGGTGTACCATGATAGTCTATATCAGTGGAAAAATAAAGAGATGTCTGACAGATGACACTACTGTCTGAAAATGCAACTCCAGTCCAGGTTTTAGTGATTTTAACTGCAAATGTTCGTAATGCCGTCGCCAATTATTATTATTTTTTTAAAATATTACCATTAATGGCCAATCTAATGTCCTTCATTGTAGTCAAATACTAAAATCTTATATCAAGTGGTGGACATCAATTGCTAGCTTTCACCGCATATTATGATGCTAATGTTGTAAAGTACCATGAAATATTCAATTTGAGCAAAGTAATGAGATATCTTATCACGACAAGTGTTTTTGCATATTGCTCTATTAAATTTGTCCAACTATAAATTTAACTGCCAATGTAGGTTTAAAAAAAGTCATATCCTATTGTGATACTATCATTTTTTTTAAACCTGGCATAGTTGTATTGTATTGTGATACCTTCTTGTGAGCCAAATTTCATATTGCTAATGTTTTCCAAATATAAATCACACGTCAAATCATACATTAAATAATTCTTCATGTCATGTTTGAGTTGATTCATTCTGATAACGATACTGCCTTTGGAAAGCATTATGTTGCAAATGGGTACCAGGTAATGGAATCTATAGACTGTGGGTGTTTGGAAGAGGGTTATCTCTCACCTGCAAATCAGTGGCACTGTGTTGTTTATCACCATTTTATCTCAGAGGAAATTGAGTTGCTTTGCGAGCCGTTATCGCTCAGCAACATTGGCTGGATGGCACGGGCTGTGTTTTTTGCTTTATGAGCATCATTTGCTCCTGAAAAATGGCTTTCATCAAAATTCATCATTAATGGAAACAGCAAAAATAAACAGTGAGGAGTAAGCATTTTGTGTTTGAAATGAGTCAGGAGTGTGTGTGTGTGTGTGTGTGTAATGAGGAGTGTGCAAATGTACCATTCCAGTGTAAGCAGTGTGTACTTGTGTGTCTTAAGTGCGTCAAGACAGCAAAAACTTTAAAAAAAGGGGTGGCCAAGGTGAGTTATCGCCACCACCAGACCACAAAGGGGAAAAAAGGCGGGGGTACTTTTGGGAGCGGGGTGTCCAGATGAGGTTAACGAGGAAGTGCTTGCAGTGAGGAAGAAGAGGAAGCGATCAGATAGGAAGTTGGAAAGTGATGTCCACTTGCGCCTCTTTTGCCAACGAGACGATTTCCGAAAGCCTCACCACCTGCAAACGAGTCCAAATACAATATATAGTGTTTAATGAGACTTGATATAGCATTGTAAAGTATTTTTATGTATGCAACCCCAGTGTGGGTACCATTTTGGCTGCTTCGTCCAGGTCGTCGCAGGCCAAGATTTTCAAAGGGCTAGCGGCAATCAGAGCTTTGGCATCATCCACCCGTGTACCTAATTATAAATCATTGTTAGCAGCAAGAAACCACAACCTCTAAAAACTAAAATATAAGACTATTCACACGAAAATATTCATTAATAAGATGTATATGTATATTTATTTCAAGAAAGATTTGCACAACTTTAGCTCACTGCCTTCCTTCCATTGGCGGTGATGGACGAGACAGAGATGCTATAAAAAAGGGCTTAACATTAACGACCGCCCGAATGCACAGGGCAGCCAAAGTACTCCTTTCAGACAGCTAATTACGTTTTGACAGGTGGCCGGAAGGGCAGGTAACATTTTGATTATGTGATGTAAAATAAATGAGGAAGATCACAATCTCTTTGTCTGTTTAGTTTCCTGCCATGGGCGTGGCCATTTTGTGACATATTTTCGTCTTCTGCGCATGTGAACTTTTTCCACTGCTCATGTGAAATATTTGTCTGCTTTCTTAAGGGCGCCACTATTTTGCAACGAATATTAATTTTTAATCATGCAGGCCAGTGCACATTAATCATGTTTCATTGGGATTTTGTCTCCTCCATGATTGTACCAGTACTAATAAACATGAAATTAGGATTGCCACCTCAGGCAGGTAAAACAGATGGGGAGGTGGCAAAATAAATTAATGTAGAACCCTGAATTATATATAGATATTTTTTAATTTGGTAACAGGGCCATATGGAATTAAATTTTTGTTATCATATTTCAAGAAAAATATATATTCATAGAAAATATTGCACAAAGTGCGTTACGTGAAAAACAGAAGAAAAAAAACTGAACAGATGGCATATGTCTGCAAAAATTTTCCACATGCATGGATTTAACTTTTTTTTTTTACAGACATGCCTACATCTTTTAGAGAAAATAAAATGAAGAGGATTTATCCTTCTGCCCTCTGGAGTGTAAAATAAATACAGTATAAAGCTTGTCTTTGTGGCCATTGGGCATTGTTGGGAAGACAAAAAAGACAGTAGAGGGCAGTGTCACTTCAAGTGATATAAAGTATATGGCTCCCACCCTTGTGAGGATAATTGGTACGGAAAATGAATGAATTGCGAGATTTCTTTAAATACTACACAGATGTCGGACACTTGTTATAACTTGAAATATTGAGTAACAGCAGTCATCATTGAACAAGCAACAACTTTCTGTTCACCTTGCAGTCGCACAACAATGGGAATCTTGAGGTCGAGGTCTAGGACAGCCATGATGATGCCTTGGGCGATGACATCACACCTCATAATGCCGCCGAAGATGTTGACCAGGATGGCTTGAACCTGCGGGAACGTTAGCACTTTAGTCTTAGCGAATTAGCTAAAGCGTCTTTGCTGTACTCGCCTTCCTGTCGGACGTGATCAGCTTGAAGGCCTCGGTGACCTGGTGGGCAGTGGCGCCGCCCCCAACGTCTAAGAAGTTGGCAGGCGTCCCACCGTGAAGTTTGATGATGTCCATGGTGGCCATAGCTAGGCCAGCACCATTCACTATAGTGCAAACATAAAAGCGAACAGGAGGGCTAAGGAAACTAGCTAACTAGCAACTATACATGACAACATTCCATTGTTTTTGGTCAGCTTTGACGCACCGAGGCAACCGATAGTGCCGTCCAGGCCGATGTAGTTGAGATCGGCCTTGGCTGCCTGCCGGTCTCGGGGGTCCTCCTGGGTCCAGTCCTGGAGGTCGAAAACCACCTTCTGTCGGTAGGCGGCATTGGTGTCAAAGTTGATCTTGGCGTCCATGCACATCACTGCGGACAGGAAACAACACCCCTTGACTTAGGGTTGATATGACGACATACATTGCCAAAATGATAGTAAATCAGGTGTTTCTATAAAACTCTATTATTGTAAAATTGTTGTCACATTTAATGATATGTAGTAAAAATTCACTGTGCTCAACTCTACAGTCGACAGCCAGTAGATGTCTATATATACTAACAAATCAGGTGTGATAAATCGCCACACCGTATAAACTTACGGTGAACTACCTTGACTTTAGTTTTTATAAATTAGAACCTGTACTAAATTTTGTGTGTTTTGAGTGCATACCAATGCCTGAGGAATCCTCCACCATGGGGTTGATCTCCAACATGGAGGCGTCATATTTGATGAATACATTGTAGAGCTTGATCATATTTTCAGCTGCCTCCTTCTGTAGCGCCGGCGGGAAGCCCATCTTCACCGCCACCTAAAACCCAAACGCATCACATTTGTTCACCACTTGGATGTCAAATAAACTAGACATACAAATGACTCTGTTGTAAAACCAACACCACCGACACAGACACGGCCTAAAGGAGATTCGTCTTGAAAAAAAAACTATTGTCATAAAAATAATTTAATGAGTCTAAAAATATTCCCACTTTTTTAAAAACTTAAATCTACATAAATGTCAGTTGTTTTGAAAAACAAACAAACCTTGTCTGCCATTGACAGCGATAGTTGATATGTAGACAAATTGCACTGTGAGATTCAATGAGTTTGTCGCTAATAGATGTCCAAATTTGGACTGGGAAGCCAAGAGCGAAGAGTCATTTTCATTCGCTGGCATTCCTCCGATTTCAAATGGCGTGGACGTCTATGGCCGCCAATAGCCGCCAATGAGTTAATCACAATAGAGATTATTCTCTTATGGAATATCTGGACTTTAATCGCAGATTTTTATTCAGCTAAAAAAAATACAACTGTTTTTTTCCCAACCACATTTGGCATTAGGTATTAAATACCACTTTTTGTGCAACAAACACTTGAGGCAGGATTTTTTAACATATTGATTTTTTTTCCTGCTGATTGAGATGGGGAAAAAACTTGATTTTACATTAGGTGAATGACTGACTAAAGTAATAAAAGTAGATAACTGCACCCAGCACTTGTTCCTCGGAAAGGTTAATTGCAAATAAAAGTGCTCGCATGAAGCAGTGTAGCACGGAGTGATTTTAAATGTTGACAAAGAAAAACAGATAACCATAACTCCTTTTTTCCTATGCCTTTTCGAGCACCGTTGGTGTTGGGTTTGTTTGTATCGATTTGAACCTTAAGCGCCTGTTCCATCTTGATGCCCTCCACGATGTCGATGGGCTCCTTGACAATGGCGTCTGGATTTTCCGCCGCCACATCTTCGATGTTGACACCCCCCTGCGAGCTCCCAATCAACACGGGGCCCTGCGGTATGCACACAAAAGAGCACTCAAATTGGCTTCAAGAAAATATACTAGGCAGCACGGTTTGTGAGTGAAATATAGATTAGACATTGGTCTGAAACATTTTACAAAAAGATCTTTTTTTTTATGATTTGTCGATTTTGGAGGGGAGTAAGAGATCTTTATAGGGTGCTGCTATCTAGTGGTGCCCACAAGGAAAGACACCTGATTTATTTCAATTTATACACCAAGGACATAAAGGAGAAAGTCAGTGTATTTTATTTTCTTGCAAAAAAAGGTAATTGATTATAGTTATGAGTTTTTCTTGAAAAAAAAAACACCTTTGTAATCCGGGACATATTTTCTTCATCTCACTGTTACTTTCCATTGTGGACAGATAAAAAAAAAGAAAACTAGAACACATTTTTTTCAAACACTACCAAAACTAAAAACATTTTTTAAGTCCTAAAAAACACTCCATTGGAATTTTGAAACTATTCTCAAAAATACTGGCAACATTTTTGGAATATCATAACCTTCTTAAAAATCGGGTCAAAATACCAGTATATTTATTTATTCATATTATACCTGAAATGTTTTAAATTTTTCAATTCTTATATTAAGATTTTTTTGCTTGTGAAACAAATTTTAACATTGATTTATTCTTTAAAATATTACTTTATGTGTAGCATTGGCTCCTGTAAAATTTAATTTGTTTTTTTTCACCCTAGCTCTAAAATAAACGTGTTTAGTGTCGTCAAAAATATTTGTGAACTCACCTGGAAAGATCTCTCCATGGTAATGGCAAAGTAATACTCCCTTCGTGGATAGCGCCGCTCGCAGATGAACACCTGGTTACAGATACGACCCGCCTCGCCAGTCTGCTTCGTGTACAGCTTGCGACCAATCATCTGTGAGGAAATGTCCCGGGCCTCCTCTGGCCTGCAACACCCAAAAATGCAAAACTGATCACAAATGAAAATGTTTTAATTGACTCAACGTTCATGTTAAATTGCTCTACGATTTCTATTTACAAGGCACAAAAGTAACAAATGTCACTTGCCCTTTCTGAATCTCAGCTCAAATTCAAATGGTGGAAAAAATTCAATACAACACAGTTCTATTTTTAAAATGAAGTAAGGTTTTGTTCTTAATGGAGCTGAATCATCAGCACACTGATGGAGGAGGAAAGCGCTTACGAGTAGACGATCCTGACGCCACCCTTCAGTCCTCCTTCGAACGTTCCCTTGCCTCGACCGCCCGCTAGAACCTGAGCTTTCACCACGAGATCCTTGGAACCTTACAAACACAGACCAAAATCAAGTCACATTTAGCTTTTGCATATCTTTTAATGGCACTATTCTCATCTTACTATTGACTATTTTCCCCCTAAATGTTATTTTTCTGGTAATGTTTCTTTTCACCCTTCATGTAATCCCAAAAAATAACTTATTCTTAAAATGACTATTTCTGGTGACTTGTTTCCCTTCAAAAAACATTGCAGGTATTTATTATTTATAATGTGTGTGTTTTGTAACTTACTGAAAAAATTGAAAAAAATCAAATCATTTATGTAAATATAATTAACGTGCATGAACACCCCCAAAATAAAAATTCTGTGTTACTTTAATCCCACACGTAAAAAAATAGTTTAGTGCTGTCCTGTGTTTAAACAAAACAGCTGTTGTCACTTGACACAACTAAGTCTTGAACACCAAGTTTGGCAGAGCTAGTGGCTATTTAAGAAGGGCACACACGCACACACACAAAAGCTTAGCGAAGTTTCAGCATGCCAGGATTGCAACAGACATTTTCAAGTTTGTGTATGTGCACAAATTACAGTCTGCCTTTCTTTGACTTTCATCACAGATAGAATTCCAATCCGCTTGCGAAATTTCAAGTAGAGTACTGACCGATTTCCTTAGCAATGGCGTAGGCCTCGTCAGAGGAGCTGGCCACCATGCCGGCTGGCACGGAGATACCGGCGTCTTTGAGCAGGCTGATGCTCATGTACTCGTGCAGGGACAGGCTCCTTCGTTGCTGCTGTTGAAGCGGCGGTGGTGTCGGCAGATGGCCTCCCAATAAGCCCGAAGAGCCTGCTAAAACCTGGACAGAAAGAAATTAAATTTTATCTGATTGAGTAGAGTAGGCAAAGCACTGACAGAAAAAAATGTTTCATATCTTGCCGCTTTTGTTGTCAATACCCTGTCCATCTTTCATAAAATATGTTTGGAAGATTATAAATTATAGTTACCTTATTTTAGAATTTTTTTTTTTTTTACATTACTAAAGTAAAAGTTAAATATTATGTCAGGTAAAAAGGTCTGTCAGGTTTTCTATTTCGAATTTTGTATACATATATTGAATAAAGTGTCCATTATAATAAGAACACTATTTATAATAAGTAAAATTACAAATGGTATATTCTTTTTAATAAAACAAGTAGCCTGCTAAAGTGAAGTCATGATAAATTATCTGTTTTACTAGAGGAAAATGTTGACATTTTACATCAAACTAGTTTGTCTGCGGCTATTTAATGCAACTAACAAACTATTTTGTTAGCTAAACAAGTTACTTTGAAAATCAAATGAAGTACAAAGTTACTTGTTCCTGATATAAACCTTGAACAAGGTTACTTTTAAATATTTGTAAGGTTCTGACAGTTTGTAACTCAGATTCAACAAAAAAGGTCACACATGAAAATAAGCCAGAAATGTGTGTATTTTCATTGAAAGAGAGCACGTGACATTATTTGTCAGCTGCTATTTCCATCACTTGAATTGTTTCTAGAAAAACAACCCTGTTGTCAAGTAAATCAATTATTGTTTAAAATATTACACAGGATTAAAAAAAAAATACAAGTTTAATAGCAAAGAAGCAGTGTGATTAATTACGACAGCAATGAGGTCTTTGCGACAATGAATGACGACCATCGTTAGCTTGTTTACTTGCGTTGGCCGTCCTGTGTTAGGCGATACATTTAGCTCACCAAGCTAAATACACTTGTCCAGTTGGAGGTCACTATTCACCAACATGTCAACCCCTCGCGCAAACTTAACCTACAAAAACCAACAAGGAAAGCATTCACGTGCGGCTTTAGGGGGTGTTTTAAAAGGAGCATTAAATATAACACAGCGCTCATTCGCAAATAAATTATAACGAGCATTCAGGCTAATGTCATTTTGACCCTTTTCTCTTAGTGGCAGATTTGGCGGCCGGTGGAGGCCGCATCGGTGTCACTTCTTGCGGCCACACAGTAACCGAAGCCTTCACTTTTCTGCGGATAAGCACTCACCTTGGACGCGGAGTTAATGGCGCCCTTGGTCCCCGAATTTCTCAGGCTAGCCGTCAAACGGCCGCAGATCAGGGACGTCGCCATGACTGCTTCTCTGAGTAGATGCGGTGCGCATGCGCGGAACTAGAGAAGGAGCGCCTCATGTCGTGTTTAAAAATATGGGACGTTTCAGTTTTCAAAATTCTTCACCCTGTCAAGTATAAACACGATTACTCCAACTATTCTATATAATTGTATGGGCGATTAACATATTTTAAATTATTAGAGAAAACAAAGTATTACTAGGTGTCCCTGAAGGGAGCACTGTCATGCTGAGTATGTGTTGTGTTGTTGTAATTAGCAAAATAAATTAATTCATACTAAAAAAACAAACTGCAACAATAAATGTTACCACCACCCCTCCCAGTCAAAATCAATTGGAAGTCTATTGCCGCGGAGTCTATGGCAGCTAAAAAGTAAATTATACAAAAACCTGAGACAAAATACACCGATCTACTCAAAATTATTTATTTACAAGAATAATTATGAACATGACACATTCACGCATTTCCACATCTCAGTCCGAGTCGCTACTGCTGCTGGAGGAATCGGTAGACATGGCCTCCACGTCGTCTTCGTTCTCCTTGTTGTGCCCGGGAGGCTCCAAGCCAAAGTCGTTGGAGTGATGTGGGGGCAACATGCCGACAGAGAGCTCTGACGACTGCCAAGGGTAGTGTGGCGTCAGCACGTCTATGGGGGGCAAACATATGGTGTTATAATTTTTCACACTTAACAGTGCCAAAGGCGTCCGAGTACCTGGCAACCTCCCAGCGGCGAGGGCGTCGCCAGGCAGGTGCCCGTTGACACCGTTGGTTGGCAGGTTCGCCATGTGACCTAACACGCCACTCCGCATTTCAAGGTCTGTCGGGTATGGCCGCCGGGGGTCACCTGAGTGACATGATTGGACGGTAAGGGTACACGAAACAATGGACTAGTTGTCAGTCCTTCAAACAAACAGACCTGGGAGCCAGTTAAGTGGCGCACATACAGCGTTGCTAGCGCTGATCCTGTGTGCGTACTTGATGAGTTCCTCGGAGGATATACAACCTGTGAAGAGAAAAAGCTGTCAATGAAGTAAGAAATCAACACATGTTTCTGGCATACCTTTCCTGGCTCGTTCAATGGACTTTAGCTTCTCCTTAGCCTGGTAAACGGCTGTTGCCTGTCAACCAGAAAATACGGGATCCTATCACAATCTCACATTTAGTTACATTTCTTACATTGATTAGAACTGGAACCGGCATGATGGTTCCAAAACTGCAGCCTTTTTTTTCAAGCACGTCAAGATTTTTTTTTCAGAGCGATACTTGCTATGTTGTTACTATATGGAGAAGTAGCCATATCCGTTTTCATTTCATAGAATGTCAATGTTTATTTTATTTATTTATTTTTATAAAAGACTCATTGGTGGTAAATAAGTAGTTGTAGTTTTCTTTATTGTTGTTTTTAAATAAAATAGAGATCATGTAGTTAAAAAAACAAAACAAAAATATAGAAAAAAAGAAATTAGTTCTGGATTCCCAACCAAAGATGACTTAAAACCATCTATAAGAACTAACACAATGAAAAATGTTTTTTTTAATTATTATAACAGTGACCTATTAAGTCATAGGCTGCCATTGAGTATGATAGAAGTCCAATACATTTTGACTGGTAGGCTAGCAGCGATTATTCCCAGTTGAAATTGATTGGATGGTTTGCCGGCAGCGGCACTGAAACAATCTTTATTTTTTTCCCAAACATCTTTGGCACTATCTTGTGGAATTTCAAAAAGAGCAAAAAACAACCATCATTGATTTAATAGTCAAAAAACAAACAGGTGAATAGTGAAATGTTCATGCCAAGGCCTTACGAGGGTGTGTTCAGCCTCCTTGAGCTGCTTCTGTAGCTGCTGTATGTCGCTGTCTCGTTTCTCCACCTCCTTCTCCAGCTGTTGCATTTCCTGGTGTACCTTTCCCTGCTGCTGGGCGACTTCCATCAGGTCCTGGAACTCACGGTCACGCTGCACCAGCAGCTCTAGGATCTGAAATGCATGACACAACACAACCACCAGTAAGTCAAACACGTTTAGAGATCTGAGAGGATTGGTTTTATCTCAGTCTAATCCAGTGCCAAAGGTGTATTTTCTCATTAGCGATGGTGAGATGAGGCTTCTTAAAGCATTGAGGCTTTCCATGCAATGCTTCGAGAAGTGGTTCAAGCCTCTTTAGTACCCTCCAGTGGACATTAAGTGAATCGCATGCAACGATAAATTTTACTGGTCAAGTTTTGTTTTTTGAGAAATGATAATATGATCATAATGAATGTAAACACTCTTCACGTGATTAAAGAGTCGCCCCAGCGAAAATATATTAGCTTTAAAGTAACTGGTCTGTTTGATTTCGTATACAATGTTTTTTAGAGTAGTGTTTGTTTGTTTTCTTTTTTTTTTACATAAGCACCCAAATTTAGTGAAATTTGAGTTCTTCTACCTGTCAGCATATATTACACACATAATTCACTGACGAAAATGGTACTGTAGTGAACAACTTTTTCATTAGACGAGCTTGTTGTTTTAGAATGAACATAAACGCACAGAACGGACTTTAAGAAAATGTTTTGCGAGTACCTGGGTATCTTCGCCTGCCTGAGGGAGTTTCTGACTCCTAGATAGAGCCAACATCTCGATCAGCTCTCTGGAAAGCAAAACATGAGCCTCACAGTTAGAAAAAGGCAATATTAGCTCACAATGAATGGCGTCAAACAAAAACAGAAAATTAATAAAAAGCACTATTTATTTGCATGAATCAAAAAAGTGATAAAGGCTTTCACCATACCGGGATAAAACCTCCAAATCGTCCAAAACACTTAACAGACGCTCTTTTGTTGACTTTACTGTTATGGTGGCCGCCATGATTGCGCCTGCAACTTCCGTAACCGGCATAAACGGAAATGACGATTACATAACAACTTTTTGCGGTTTTATTTATTGTTTCTGCTCCATGGAATTACACTTCATTAGTTTTACACAAAATATTTCGTTTAAATTAGAAAAAATGCACCCTAAAATTAAAATACAAAAACAAAACCTTGCAACATTGTTTTAGAAGACACTTAACCCTGACAAATATTGATGAAATAAGACACTGGTGTCAAAGTCAAGGCCCGAGTGGCAGATCTGGTCCGCCAAATCAGTATTGACTCAAGTTTCTTACTAAAATACATTCAAATAAAATGAGAAAACAATTAGTTTTTATTTATTTGTATTTGTTTAGCCCCTCACAAGCACATATTTAACTAGTTGGCTATCAGTGACCGCACTAGATGTATTTTAATTATTTTAATCATTTTAGTTTACTCCCGTTGTGGTTGGTTATCATATACCTTGTTTAAACATTATCATATTCTCATAAACACTACCTTTATGTAAAGCTCTTAAATTGTACGCCGGAAGTAAGCGCTACATTTTCCGCTCTACTTTTTTCTCTCACGTAACAACAACAGTTCAGACCCAAAGTGCGACGACATCCAACCCAGCAAGACTTTCCTGAATTATCTACTTTCTTTTGTTTTTCCCCCAACGATCGGAATTTGAAACGATTTCACGATGGTAAAGGTGTCTTTCAACTCTGCATTGTCGCAGAAAGATTTGAAGAAGGACACGGAAACACTTATTCCCGACCAGGACAAAGTGAGTGAGACGAAGAGAAAAAAAATGGCTAACTGGAGTTGTATCATCGTTAAGTTTTAAAGTCCAACAAGTTTATTTCTAAATCTGAGGGACTTGATCTTACTATATGCGACTCGAAGAATTTCAAGTATTGTTCGATTTTTTTAGTTTTAAGTAGAATTCCGGCTCGTACTTTTTTTGTTGGACACTGGCCAAGTGGCATTTCGGACTTGTTTTTCTTTGTATTTTTTTGTTTTCTATTCCGATCTTTTCCTACATTTTTTAACTAACAGATTTAATTCGGAGACCATCAGTTTCTTTTTTAGCAGCCTTTTTTAAAAACGTCATTGCATTACATCATTGTCTGCCATTGACGGTGACAGACGTCCAATCCATTTTCACCTAGTCAGAATGTATTATATATTAGTTATAAAAATAACAGAGAAAACCTGAGATGTAACAATAATTAAGTCCTGCTACGTGACGAACAGTTATAAAATATGAAAATAATGTCACAAACCTGCCAAGTTTACAGGTCTGAATGCAAAAACAATCAAGAGAAACCTCAAAATTATTATTATAAATGGAATCTAGGAGAATAAATTCAAAATATTAAAGAACTCTAATACATGAGAATACAGTTTTATCATTCTAGAAAAAAAAACACCCAATGTCATAGTTTAATCTGCATCTGGTTAAAAAAAGGAAAATTACTATTAATTACAATTTATTTTAGATAACACCTTTCAAGTTGTACAAAAGGAATAAATACTTCCCAATGTTTAAATCCAGATGTGCTCTGGGGTTTGACTATTTGCTTTGTAAACTGGAAAACCACCGGAAAACCTTAACACATTTTCAGAATTGTGACGCTTGTTGCATTCTGATACAGCGTCAACATTTCCTCCTGCTATCTGATGTGGTCAAAAAAAGTGGCACATTCTGTCCCATTCTTCCTGCAGGCATTTTTGCCCTCCCTTACTGAGAAACCACTTCAAGGTCAACAGGTGCAACCGTCCCGACATTTCAGATTGTGGGAGAATACTTGTTTATCTTCACTAGAGAACAATCGTGAAAAAGAGCAGGAATGGCGTCTGCCGTTCAACGAATTTGAATACTTTTGAAGTATTCACAGAACTTCTATTTTCCCTCATTTTGTCGTGTTATGCAAAGCAGGAAGCTGACCAATCTGTCGAGTCATTTTTTTGACTCATTTAGGATTTTTATTTTAGTAATCTGCCCATCGATGAATTTTTCTAGGCCATTTTAAAACTCCATATTGTCCAAATTATTTTTTTTATTTTGTAAAAATGGAGTCAAACATGTTTCTGATTAACACTTGTCAGAAAAGAACAAAATTAGTAACATTGTTCATGTTGGGTGGATTAAATGTATTTAAACAACAATAGCATTTTTAAGCATCTAGTGCAGGAATGTCCAAACTTTTTTTTTCCCTCTGAGGGCTACTTTGTGAAAAATCGAATATTTTTGTCGCCTATATTTTATAGTTTCACTTTGTTCATCCTGTGTGTATTTTAAACATTGAATTCTCAACTTTTTAAATATTTAGTTGCACTGCTTTGATTACCGCACTCAATCGGCATGGCATTGTTTCAATAAGCTTGTACGATATTCATTTCGAATCTATGTTGCATTAATGTTACTTCCTCATTAGTTGCGGTGAAAAGCGCTGTTTTGACAGCTGGGGGAGAATGAACGAATGTGATTGTGGATAGGAAATTGCAAAATCAAAGTGCAGTAGTGTACACAATTGATCGCACACCTCACAAACTTCTAGTTTTGCGGCGCCCTCGCACGCATTTAATTCTGTACCTATAGTATGAATAAGGTACAAAGCAAATCGGACGTTCCGTTTGACACCCGTTTTAGGGGAAGTTTGCAAAAGTATGACTTTTTTTGTCTACGTATCAGTTGGCGTACCCTGAATGCATTGGAAAAGTGCTTGATTAAAATACAGATCAGAGGCTGCATTTTTTAATGCAAATATCACCAGCAATCAAGATTAACATTCCGTTCATTGTACAGCCCCTGGTTAACATTTCACATACCCCTCCCAACTCCAGCCCTCCGGTGTCAGGATGTGCGTCTCTTCCTCTTCTCGGCTGCCACTTGTTTTTACCAACTGCTCGACCATCTGCTTTGCTGTTACTTCCTTACTTTTAAAGTGGCTTAGCCAGCTTAAAGACTTAAACTACGGCATTGCAGTGCACCGTGTTATACTTCACCAGGTTACATTATAACAAGCACCTCACCCTGAGAAATGTAGGGGCGTATTTTGTAGGAGGGGGTCCTCTAATCGTCTCACAATATGTTTTGTGATACCAATCTCATGGTAACTATTATATCACGGTTTCTGTTGTCACGCTACTAACACTTTCAACTCGATAGCAATACTGATAAAAATCTTCACACCATTTTAAATACTACATTTTTTTATTCACTCTTTCAGTGTCGTTTTATAGACATCCAATAATCTGGCGTCCAATCATTCTTCTGCTGTGATTTAAAATGAGTGTCGAAAGCAACCTAAAATTAACGAATGGACAAATTGATTGGCCGTCCAGCCCCGTTAATGGCGGTCAATGAGATAACAAGAAAAATGAGTTAATAAGGAAAATTAACAAGAAAGGAGTAGTGCAAAATAATACCCTCATGACAACAAATTTCCGGTCAACTTTGGTTGTGCAAAATGAGTATCAACAAAGTTTAAAGATGCTTTGAGGGAACTTGGGCGCCTCTAAAGTGATTAGCAGGTAATTACCAAAAGCGTTGCAAGGCTGGGGAGTTTAAAACCTGCCTTCAAATCCTTTGCCTGTCAGCTGAGCAGGCTGAAGAGGAAATACCAAGCAGACATATTTTTTTGCAGGAAGTTAAAAGTCGACATGTTTCCACTTGTAACCCCGCTGCACCTTGTTTGCTCATGAATACTCACATTTTTTATAGTGTTCGTGTAACAACACGGCTTTTCGGGGATCAATGAAATTGGCCACTTTTCACAAAATAACTTTGCCGTGAGTCACTGTCATTTGCGTGACGCTGCGAGCAAGGGTTGACGAGCATCTGGCGGGTGTGGCCAAACTAGACTTGTCTGTGTTGCAAAACATGGAGTGTGGCTTTTCAAATTACCTAAGGAAATAATTAACTGAACTGGGAGGGTTGGCAGCAAGTTGACCAAGGTTCATTCGCTGCAACCCTCCCCGTTCAAATGGTTTGGACGTCTATCGCTATCAATGGCAGCCAATAAGTACTAATGTTGAGAGGAATTTTGAAATTATTATTATTATTGATGATTTGAGCTGGTTTCTAGCCATTTCTGGTGGACTTGGCTACCATAAGAAGACCCACAAAAGAAAGTTTACCGTATTTTCACGACTGTAAGGCGCACTTAAAAGTCTTAAATTTTCTCCAAAATAGACAGGGCGCCTTATAATCCAGTGTGCTTTATATATGGGGAAAAATTAAATGTGTCATTCATTGAGGGTGCGCCTTATAATGCGGTGCGCCTTATATTCGTGAAAATACGGTACTCTATTTTCTGACTCAACCATTTTTATTTTATTCCCAGTCTTTTATTTTACTCACTTTTGCCCAGTGAATTCCAAATGTTATTTATTTATGTATGCAGGATGCTGAAGCAGCCGTGGGTCCAGTTGGTCAACATTCCCGACCATGGCGCTGGTGCATGTGTCTGGGTCTGGCCCTCATGCTGTCGGCAATGGTAGTGGGCGGAGCCTACCTGTACCGCTACTACTTCTTCGAGGCGAGTTCCAACTTGAGCTGACCTTGAATAAGTACATTTCTGGTTTCTTTCCATTGCAACCACTCTATTTTTTTTCTACTTGCAGGACGACGAAGTATTTGTGTGTGGCGTCAATTACCGTGAGGAGGACCTCCGCTTGGAAGACTTGGAGGAGGTTGGCTAAAATAGTCCAATTGGGAAAAACTGTTCCTAATTGCGGTAGACATCACGCTTTAATTGCAGTGTCACATCATGGACCCAATTTAACCAAGAATGTAAAAATTGGAGCTTGAATTGGCTGCCATTGAGAGAGAATCTTGAAACATTGATATTGGTTGTTGTGAGACAGCCAATTGAATTGAATGCTTTTATTGTCATTATATGAGATAGAACGAGACCGATGAAATGAGAGCCTAGTAGAGGGTAGCAATGTTCTAATGTGATAATGCATCCGCGACAATATTTTCAAAATAGAATAACGGATAAGGAAATGCATTTACTTTTGGGGGGATTTCGTAACTTGGATGTTTTTCGTATCTCAAGTCACTCATTTGCATATAAAACATTTCGTAACCTGAAATTTTCGTGCCTAGAGGCATTCTTTAGTAGAGGTATGACTGTATTAGGTATATTTGTAGAGATTGATGTAGAACCTGTGTCAAAGTGGTGGCCCGGGGGACAAATCTGGCCCGGCGCATCATTTTGTGTGGCCCGGGAAAGTAAATCATGAGTGCCGACTTTCTGTTTTATGATCAAATTAAAATGAAGAGTATAGATGTATATTACATTTCTTGATTTTCCCCCTTTTAAATCAATAATTGTAATTTTTTAATCCATTTTTTCTGTGTTTTTAGTTCAAAAATCATTTAGTAAAATCTAAAAATATATATAAAAAAAGCTAAAATAAACATTGTTTTAGATCTATAAAAAACAGAATATTCAGGGATTTTAATCCAGTTCTTTTAATCCATTTATTAAAAAAAAAATCTAAATATTATATCTAAAATGGTCCGGCCCACATGAAATCGTGTTGACGTTAATGCGGCCCGCGAACCAACCCCTAGTCTGACACCCCTAATGTAGAATGAGTAGAAATAGACAGGTTCAGGTTTTTTGACTCTGTGTTCCGTCAACTGTTAGCAGGTGGAGGCGGAGCTGGCGAACCCTCTACGGCAGCTGGAGGAGAGAATCCAAGTTCTTGAGCGAGAGCAGGTAGCGCTCATCAACGTACCCGTGCCCGAGTTTGAGGACAGCGACCCGGCCGACATCGTCCACGACTTCCAGAGGGTGAGCGGGCCGAGCAAGCCCAGATGCCGTCGTCCAGTCGCCACTCTTGACATGGCCATTTTTTGTTCAGAGGCTGACAGCCTACCTGGACCTGAGTCTTAACAAATGCTACGTCATGCCGCTCAACACGTCAGTCGTCATGCCTCCCCGGGACTTCCTGGAGCTGCTTGTCAACATCAAGGTAAGGCGGCTTGGGTCCTCAAGGGCCAACGTGGGTGCAGGTTTTCATTCCAACCAATGAATAGGATACATTTTCACCAATCTGGTGTCTTAAACGTGTAATCAGTTGATTGGCATCAGGTACTGCTCGTTTGAGAAGAAACCTCATTGCTTAAACTGTCTGTGCTGGATCCGTTGGAACAAAAACCTGCACCCATTGCAGTCCTTTGTGGAATAGTTTGGACATCCATGGCCTATCTCACATGTGTCAAAGTGGCGGCCCGGGGGCCAAATCTGGCCCGCCGCATCATTTTGTGTGGCCCGGGAAAGTAAATCATGAGTGCCAACTTTCTGTTTTAGGATCAAACTAAAATTAATAGTATAGATGTATATTAAATTTCCTGATTTTCCCCCTTTTAAATCAATAATTGTAATTTTTTAATCAATTTTTTCTGTGTTTTTAGTTCAAAAATCATTTTGTAAAATCTAAAAATATATAAACAAAAGCTAAAATAAACATTGTTTTAGATCTATAAAAACTGAATATTCAGGGCTTTTAATCCAGTTCTTTTAATCCATTTATAAAAAGTCTATCTAAGTTTATCTAAAATGGTCCAGCCCACATGAAATCGAGTTGACGTTAACGCGGCCCGCGAACCAACCCGAGTCTGACACCCCTGGCCTATCTTATTCTGACCGCCCCCTGCAGGCCGGAACCTACCTGCCTCAGTCGTACCTGGTGCACGAGGAGATGATGGTGACCGAGCGCTTAGAGCACGTGGACCAGTTGGGTTACTTCATCCACAAATTGTGCCGTGGCAAGGATACCTTCAAGCTGCAGCGACGCGACAGGATCCTTGGTAAGTCCGAAAAACATGAAGGAAATCAAATTGCGGGGTTTTGTTTGTACGTTATAACGGAAAATATTCAGAGTACTCTCAAGTGGCTAAACGGCGTTGTTGTTATTTTGCAGGCATGCAGAAACGCGAAGCCCTGGACTGCCGCAAGATTCGGCACTTTGAGAGCAAGGTTGTGGTGGAGACCACCATCTGCCAGCTTTAAGTCGGTGGGAGATGCTTTGCTGGTTGTTGATGTTTGTACTTCATCTGGAGCTTTTCTTTGTCAAGTGGCCAGCGAAAGTGAATTGTGATGTGTGGACAACACTGGCCGGCTAGCTTTTTTTTTCTTATTTGGGGGGAGGGGGAATATGCTCAAAAGGGCTACTGAATTGTCATTTCAGTGATGGTCTGATTGTCATCTTGTTGATTGGTCGATATATGTGAGCACAAGAGGAATGCAGGGTGATATTTTTGTTGTTGTTGTAATCTTCTGCTTGTGCTGTAGCGTTAACACTTGTTTAATCATGAACTGGACTCCTGTCTGATTGTCTTTTTCTTTTGATTTCAATTTGGGCAGTCAGACAGGGAAAAAAAATCAATGAGATTTCGCCTGTATTTCTTTTGCGTGTGTATTAATAACTCGTTGACTAAAATGTATCGTGTACGTATGTTTGTATAATTTTTGATTGGTCCAACATAGAAAATACCACAAATATTTGTTTCTTTCACCTCTTATTCCACTTAACCACGCCAGCTAAAGGTGGGGAATAAACACATGCAAGTGATGTGTGTACAATATAATAGTTAATATTTTTACTGAATTTATAATTGGTTAACTAATTACCTATAAAAAAATGGTAGAGCTTTTCACTCAGCTTTAAAGATTAAAATTTATTACAGTGAGTATGATTTTGCAGGATTCCTGTCCATTTGAAGGAATTCTTATAATTTAACCCTCTATAAGTGAAATAGAAATAAAAAAATGGATTCATTGGACGTTCACCAAGTTAAGTATTGCACGCTTTATACACTTTTTTTCCAGAGATTTTCTGAAGCTTGGAGTTAACTTAATACTTGTGATGATTTACTGCCAAGTCCTCCCAGTTCAAATAGATTGGACGTCTATAACCATCAATAATTTAATGACAAACTTGCATTAGTAGTCAATTCAAAAATGTGTTGCATTGGTCATTGGTGTAAAACTAAACACTGACATCATCCTGCTCTCCAATCAAAACAACAAAATTGCTGTTTTGTTTCCCTCCCTGCTGGGATAAACACAAGCACTGTTTAATGTGTTTTCTTCACACCTATGATTGCAAGCCGTTATTTTTGAAGCTAATGGGACAAGGTGTCAAAAATATTGTTGCCGGAAAGCCCGAAGGACCTCGTCCGGGGAGATGCCTTGGCACACTGGAAAACACATTTTTCAGAAACTCAAGGATCAATAACAGCTGATACTTTGGGGAAAAAGAATAACATTTGACAACCAAGAAACATCTGTATACTCGCATGAATCAAGTCTCCTGGGAGTGAACATGATGTACAAAACTTGGACTGCGTGGGAAGCGCAAAGAGAGCCATCCAATATGTTTAGATTACAAAACTAAACAAAAAAAGAATTAAAAACTAAAAAACCTAATTGTCTAAATCACTTTTTCCCCAACCTTTTTTGAGCTACGGCACATTTTTTGCAGTGGAAAAATGTCAAGCCACACCATCATCTAAAAATCTTATTTAAAAATGTTGCCTATATTAATATACATTCATTTATTATCAATTAATAAACCATACTTCTCCAACCCCCAGGCCATGGCTCAGCACCAATCCACTGGTCATTTGGTAACGGGCCGCAGAACAAGAAGAAAAAAACTTGCATTGTTACTTTATTTTTTTCCCAAAAAAAAAAAAAATGATATTAAAAAATGCTGGATTCTCTTTTTACATCCATCTATGTCACATAGATCAAGATCAAGAAGCTTGGAAAGTGTCAAACCACGTTTTTGCTGAAACTACTACTGCATTTTCAATTTCGCCCTTCTTGACATAAAAAAAGTTGTGATAATAATTAATCAACGCTATTGTGCTCGGTAATCGTTTCGTTTGCCGTAACGTTGCGTTCCCCGCGTCTGTCTCCAGCCGATGATCTTTCACAGCAGACCATTTATTGATGTAGTGAAACACTGTTAACCCTTGGTTGCACAATCTATGATTTTCTTTTAACCATTACAGGACACTCATTTAACTCATTGGCTGCCATCTACGGTGACATCACTTTAGTCCTGTCCTGTAAGGTGCAACACTAAAGGAAAAATAAATAGAAATTTATTTTCTGAACCGTTTATCCTCATAAGGGTCGTTGGGGTGCTGGAGCTTATCCCAGCTAACTATCGTCACTAGGGGGCGACACCTTGAATCGGTGGCCAGTCAATAGCAGGAGACACAACCATTCACGCTCACATTCATACCTAGGGGCAATTTAGAGTTTCCATCCAGTCTACCCTGCATGTTTTTGGAATGTGGAAGGAAACCGGAGTACCCGGAGAAAACCCACATGAGGAGAACTGACCTAGGATAGAACCCTCAACCTCAGAAAAGTAAGGCCAATGCGCTAACCACTTGGTATTGTTCCTTCACCCCCCGCGACAATAACTCGTATTGAAAATGAATGAATGAAATACCCTGAAATAATTTGTTTGCCGGCCAATGTCAAAATGGTCCACGGACCTTTCCCGGTCCACTGACCGGACGTTGGGGACCCCTACTCTTTTGAAACCGTTAATTAATAATTGTCTTGAGTTTGGCTCAGAATATTTCTCAATAAAAACATTTCAAGTGGCGTTAAATTTGTATTGAGTTGGAAAACATTGTTGTCGCTCAAGAGCTGTCGTCATGACATCATACTTTGCAAACAACCCAATCCCGTTTTCTCAGGGGCGGTCCCACAAGCCATAAATGAAGCAGACCTTCCGAGTAGCAGGCGGCAGCTTCTTGATGGAGAGCGCGAACCAATCAGAGCTCTGCTTTCCACAGCTGGCCAACTTGTCCTGCAAGAGGTCCTCGTCCAGCCTTTCTGGAGTCGAACCGTTGATGGTTCTGGTGGCCTCCATCTGCATCCTTACCGTGCTGCTCAACCTCCTCGTGGTCGTCGCCATCTCCCATTTCAGGCACATGTTCTTAACCCAGACTCGTAGCTCTGTGTCACACGGCTTGCTTGTTTGTCACCGGGACATCCATGTTAATGTTTACCTGTGTTTCTTTCCCCCTCATCCAGTTGAGAACATGTCTTGTCTTTCATGTCCTTTTCTCTCTTGGCCTGCAGGCAACTCCACACACCCACCAACCTCCTCCTCCTCTCCCTCGCCGTCACCGACATCCTCGTAGGTCTTCTGATGATCCCGGCGACGATCTATTCCTCGACATCCTGCTGGTTCGTCGGGGATTTTCTTTGCTGTTTGTTCATTCTCATGTTGGTTTTGGTAATGAGCGCCTCGGTGGGAAACATGGTGTTGATTTCAGCGGACCGTTACGTGGCCATTTGCAAACCTCTGCATTACAACGTCAAAATCACTTGGAAAAGAATTCAAGTTTGCGTTTCTCTATGCTGGTTCTTGTCTCTCCTCTACTGTTGTATCATTTTGAATGACCAACTTGTGCATCCGGGAAAGCTCAACTCGTGCTATGGGGAGTGTGTTATTAAGACTGAGCTTACGGGTATGATTTTTGATGTGCTTTTGACCTTCGCCCTTCCGCTCTCTATCATCGTCACGCTGTATACGAGAGTGTTTGTAGTAGCCGTGTCTCAGGCTCGAGCCATGCGCTCTCAAGTCACGGGTGGCAAAGTACGACGGGATTTGGCCTCGTTCCGCGCCAAGAAATCCGAGTTGAAGGCCGCCAGGTCTCTCGGTATTCTCATTCTGGTCTTCCTCCTCTGTTTCTCTCCGTATTATGTCTCCTCTTTCATAGAGGGCGATACATTGTTATCCCAGTTCAAACAGATTTTTCTTCATTTGTATTCTTTCAACTCGTGTGCCAACCCTATAATTTATGCCTTGTTTTACCCGTGGTTCAGAAAAGCTGTTCGGCTCATTGTCACGCTGCAAATATTCCGGCCCGGCTCCCGTGAGACGAAAGTGTCGTAGATTTGCTTCTAGACGGACGGCTACATCACATGTGGTGTCTCTCTATATATGCTTTTTTAAAATCATTTCATCCCATAATCCCGCAATGCATTTTTTTGTCTCTCTCTGTGTTCTAATTTGATGTTTATTTTGAAAAAATAATTCATCCCATACTCCTGCAATGCATATTTTGTCTCTCTCTGTGTTTATTTTATTTTTAAGAGGCATGACTCTCCAACTGTGTGTAAATGAGCTTGAAAAATTAATCATTTTAGTGTCGGGCAGGCAGTAACCTTGTCATATTAGTAGTTATAACAGTAAAATTTAAGAAATAAATCAACACTATGCTATTGTTATTACTTTTTCAAATGTGCCCCACTGCGTGCTCCACAAATGTCCGGGTGTTTCATTCAAGGATAACAGACACATTCAATTTGAAGCACTACGACAATGTTTAATAAGTAGTTTTGCTGCTGTACTATTTACAATATAGAAATAAACTGTGCATCAATGTACACTTAACCTCTGTCTGTCATTTTCAACTGAAACTTTACTATAATCCTATTTCACTGGCACATAAGAGTGAAATTGAGACTTTTTTAAACATCCTATTCATTGATACATTCATAATTCTAAAAAATATATAAAAATACAGCTTCTTGACACTTAAAAGAATGTATATGGATAGCTTTCAACACCGCTTATCCTTGTCAAGCAGGCCGGGTGCCGAAGCCCAAAAAAATGTATATATAAGTTACTTAATTATTGATTAAGACCAGACATGGCCGTGATAATCGAAAAACCGCAAAGTAGGATTACCCTTATTATTACTATTATACTACACATGTTTTTGCACCTATACAAAAATACAAGCACACAAGTACAATTATCAAGAAGTGTATTTATTAAATGTTACAGTTAGAGGCATATGAAAAGACTGTAAGCGGTGATTGTTCACTGCCAGCTTCTTCCAGTTCAAATGGATTGGACGTCTATTGCAGTCAGTGGGGGCAAATGAGTTATGAAAATGGATTAGGAAAAGTGAAATAATGATGGAATTTTTGACTATGTCAATTGATTGGAAATGCAAAATGAACATGAGCATGACAAAACATTTTCTTTTGTAAATTTTTGTTTGACTGACTTTGACTGTTTTGGCAGCACCCATGGGTGCTTCAGCACCACTTCCTAATTTTGACTTTAAAATGACCCTGCCCCCAATTTTTTTTTTTGCACACATACACACTCGGTCAAAAAATTTCAATGCATTTACTTTTTCTACTGAATAGAGAATTGTGTGTATGTTGTATGATGTTATACATAAAAGTTTGATATTGAAAAGGCAGCACTGAAAACTTTTATTAATATAAAAAATAAAGTTATATTTAGGATTTCATAACATTTTTAGTGTCAATAATATTGTAATGCTAGTAGTATTTTTGCATCCATCTGAACTTTCAATTTTAGATCAACTCATCTGTTTTATTGAAATAACTTATGGCCAATTTGTAATGTTTTCTTATGTGTTTATCACAACTCTCTGTTTTGGGGATTTAGGTAAACTATTGCTGTTTGCAATTCTGTTATTATTAAAAATGTGCATCCGCAAAAAAGAGTTTGGAACTTCAAAATCCTAAATTTATTGATGCAATCAAATTAGGAGCCATTTATATTCTGACTATAACGCTAGAGAGCAGCATTGCGCCATTTTCTATAGGAAATCAGCCAATTAGTTCTCCATTGAAAGTTTCTGGAAGCAATATCTACATTTTGTAAAACCTACATGTATTCCACTGCTAGTTAATAAAGAACTAAACATGTCAGAAACCAACTTTTTTTTATTGATGAAATAAATTTGGTACATTGTACATCCTCTTAAAACAAGGCTACCATTAAAACAAAGAAAAAAATCCCCACATCTAAACAAGTGTATACCGTATTTTCTGGACTATAAGCGACTCATAAAGTGCAACACTTTTTTTTTCATAGTTTGGTCAGGCCTCCAACGACTACTTAAGTGCAACTTATATGTTTTTTCTCTCTCTTTACTTTAAATTATATTTGTTCTTGCTTTCAAATCAAGTAAAAAAATGCTCCCCTTAAATGAGACTTATACTCCAATACGACCTAGCTATATATACTTTTTCCTCTTAATTGTGCATCATTTGGCTGGTGCAACTTATATGTTTTTATATAAAATTGAACCGACTCATAGCAATATTTTCCCACAATATTATGCTCAAGTACATCCAAACATTTGTAATTTTTTTCCCCAGTTGTGATTGTCAAAATACGTTTACATAATCTCCGCTCAGGAACCCAACTTTCTCAAGTCTGAAATTGACAGACACATGTAGGTCCCATATGGCAAGAGTACTTTTTTTTAACACATATTGTAGACATACTGCAATACAGACAGCGTGTACATCTGGCCTAGCTTTATTGCCAAGATTTCTTTCCGTCTTTTTCTCATTCTTTCTTTCACGCACACACGTGCTTAATTGCTTCCTATTTTGCACTAAGTAGGTTGCTACATTCATTTAAATGTGGGAAAGCTGTCAGTCCGAGTCTCAACTCGAGAGACGTAAAAATCATTTAATCGCAAAATGCAGTCAGTTTAATCATGCTTTGTCGCAATGGGCTGCAAAGTTCTTTGTTTTCACTTTTTTGTGTGTGTCTTGCACTTTTTTTTAAAACTTTATCTTGCACTACTTACTTTCCCTGAAATGTGAAACATGAAGCTACCCAACATCTAACTTAATAATAAAGGAAAACAAGAGCTTTCCCAGCAGTACTTTTTCCAAATTGATGAATTTGGTTGAATGGGAAACTAATTGTCCTGCTGGGAGTCACACAGCCAAGCTAAGTTTTCCCAGTCTGGTTGGAAGTGCCATATAAACACTTGAGGTCATGCAGTATTCATGAGCATATAGTTTATTGTCTTGTGGAAACCGAGTGTGAATGTTTCTTTTGGTTGTACTTGATGAGAGATTTTACAAAGTCAATGCATATATTACTTCAAATGACTGGTTTCGATGGTCCAACTGGAATAAAAAGCAAAAGTTGCACACGCGCATATTGACTTTTAATATTTCCTATAGTTACGTCCTTTATAGATGTGATTTAAGTTACTATGTAAATCAATCTTCTTGCTTCTGTTCATTGGGAAGCTTATATTGATGGTTATGCATATTATACATAGTCTTTAAAAAAAAAAAAGTCTTATTATACATGGTATTTTTTGGGGAAAAAAAAGCCTTAATATGCATTCATTCATTTTCTGAACTGCTTATCCTCATAAGGGTCACGAGGGGTGCTGGAGCCTCTCCCAGCTGATTTTGGGCACAAGGCGGGGGGGGGGGGGGGGTACCAGTGAATCGGTGGCCAGCCAATTGCAGTGTTCAGCTAGCCTACCCTGCATGCTTTTGGAATGTAGGAGGAAACCAGAGTACCCGGAGAAAACCCACCTAAGCTCGGGGAGAACATGCAAACTCCACACAGTGTGGACTGACCGGGGATTGAACCCACAACCTCAGGACTGCCGGGCTATACATGTCTCAATAATGCCCTTGTTCTGAGGGGAGAAACAACCATGATACAAAAAAAATCAAATTAAAAAAAAAATATTCCAAGGAGGAACAATCGTCTCCAACAATGAACTCACTCCAAGGAGGGAAAAGTCCCTAACAAAAACTCACTCCAAATTGGGCGAACGAAAACTATGACAAAAGTCAATGATGCTGATGCTGATGCAGATGCGGGCAAAGACATGCTGGCATAAGACAAAGACAAGGGGTACACATACTATTTATACCACAAGGGATAATGGGGCACAAGTGGAAACAATAGATAATCATTTCAAAATAAAACAGGAAGTGAAGCAGCAACAGCTGCACCATGGTCTTTTTTATATAGAAAAAAAGCCTTACTCTACATGCTATACTATACATATTCTACCTTTTTTTATTATATATATCTAAATATATATAGGGTGGCCGGGCGAATGAGTGTTTAGAGCACGTGTCAAAGTGGCGGCCCGGGGGCCAAATCTGGCCGGCCGCATCATTTTGTGTGGCCCGGGAAAGTAAATCATGAGTGGCGACTTTCTGTTTTAGGATCAAATTAAAATGAAGAGTATAGATATATATTAAATTTCCTGATTTTCCCCCTTATAAATCAATAATTGTAATTTTCTAATCAATTTTTTCTGTGTTTTTAGTTCAAAAATCATTTTGTAAAATCTAAAAAATATATATTAAAAAAAGCTTAAATAAACATTGTTTTAGATCTATAAAAACTGAATATACAGGGCTTTTAATCCAGTTCTTTTAATCAATTTATAAAAAAAATATCTAAATATTATATCTAAAATGGTCTGGCCCACGTGAAATCAAGTAGACGTTAAAGCGGCCCACGAACCAACCCGAGTCTGATACCCTTGAGATAGAGCATTGGCCGAACAGTTCTAGGGACGTGGGTTCGAAAATGGCCTTTATCATATCGATAATAATGTATTTTCTATCTTTAATCAAGTGAGGTGCCTAAATTTGTGTGTCTAGCCCACTTTCAATAGTCATTCAAACCACATTTGTCAAAGTAGCAACCTCTTTTTTCCCCGTCTAGTCTTCCTAAAGACCAAATGGGACCTTTAACCCCAGCTACCTTGAAGATCCAGGATCGGATATCCTTCAAAGCGGAGGACCCCCCTCGCTCTGACAAAGAGAAATCATCTCTGGAAGATCCATTGAGAACTGTGACCTCCAATACGGGGCATGTAGCGATTGGACCTTTGACCTCTGTTACCGCGGACGTCAGGTGTTGGGTTTCCTGTCATTGTTGCTGTGTCTCCTTCTTCAAAACCAGAATCTTTCAAATTGAACCTGTAGAAAATGTGCAAATGCAAATAATAAATTATGATTCTGTGACTGGAGTGTTTCACTTGGACTTTTGGGGGAATACTATCAGATGACTCAAAGTTTCCCTTTTTTCCTGACCTTTCCGTAGTCAGCTTTTCTTACAGCAACGCGTTGTGTTCATACGTGGTGCATTAAGTGCGAGTCACACCCTTGCTCGGTGTGCCTCCCCACGATAGGAGTTCAGGAAAAGTTCATTTTTCTTGTCCACCTATGAACTCAAAAAGAGAAGCAGGTGTGACCCATCAGAGTTTGTGTTAGTGTTGGGACGTGTGACGGTGGTAGATGTCCAATTTCCACCAGGAGGGCCTCGCGGCTCACAATCAATTCACAGTTTGCAAGCTAACACGGACGCGACGCTGATTTGTTGGCTTGTTATACGGTACTTGCTTTTCACAAGCACGGTCACTCAATTGCTTTTTCATTTTATTATAATACGTTATGTCAGTTTTGCAATCCCCGAGCAGGAATTCAGAACAACTCACACAGTCTGAATGAAGTCCATTCAAATGTCTTTACTAGGGAGAAAAGTTTTCTTAAGTGTTAAAGTGCAGCAATGTTTTTTTTTAAAACTGTAAGCGGAAGAAACGCCTGGGGTAAGAAAGATTTGGAAGGTGATTTTCTTTTTCAACCTTGATTAATTGGAATGAAAAGTATTTTTGGCAGTGATTTTGCGGTTGGGGGGGGCGAAGCCTTGACAAAATATCATAATCACTTGCGCAATATCATTTCACGGCAATAAACATCCAATTTACTGTAACCGAGATGGCTGAGAGAGAATGGTCATGTTTCAGTGCCATTGACGACAATAGACGTCTAATCCATTAGAACTGGAGGTCTGGCAGTCTGGGTTTTCCGTACATTACATGAGATGTTCAGGAACCTTTTTGACGGAAAGAGCGATAAACAATTCATGACAATTTAAAAGTAAAAATATACATGAAAATGTGTTTAAAAAAAAGTCATTTCAATACATTTAGAGTAAAAAAAGGCAATGTATTTTTTTGACATTGTTATGCTGTTGCTAATCAATGAGTATCAATGAGAGTATGCATGCAGTAGTGTCTTGTGGAAAAAAATATGATTAAAAAGGCACCGCAGCTAGTGTCAATGCTAACAGATCAATTAACATACGTGTTTCTGAACCTCTTCACCAATCATCTTAAAGCCTGGCTGTTAGACGAACAAAACTGTGCTACTTGTGTGTGTGTGTGTGTGTGTGTGTGTGTGTGTGTGTGTGTGTGTGTGTGTGTGTGTGTGTATGTCTCATTGTTTCTATGCCTTATTGAGTTTATCTTCAATTTGCAAAAGGACTAAAGATGGACATTAGCCTTTGACTATAATCTTAGATATTTCCATATATATATATTTATTTATATGTTTAGTGGTTGAGTGGTTAGCGTGTCAGCCTCACAGCTCTAGGGTCCTGGTTCGAATCCGGGTCGTTCCATCTGTGTGGAGTTTGCATGTTCTCCCTGGGCCTCTGTGGGTCTTCTCTGGGTACTCTGGTTTCCTCCCACAGTCCAAAAACATGCACGGTAGGCCGATTGGACTCTAAATTGCACCTAGTTATGAGTGAGATTGTAAATCATGTGTCAAAGTTGTGGCCCGGGGGCCAAATCTGGCCCATCACATCATTTTGTGTGGCCCGGGAAAGTAAATCATGAGTGCCGACTTTCTGTTTTAGGATCAAATTAAAATGAAGAGTATAGATGTATATTCAATTTCCTGATTTTCCCCCTTTTAAATCAATAATTGTAATTTTTTAATCCATTTTTTCTGTGTTTTTAGTTCAAAAATCAATTTGTAAAATCTAAAAATATATATTTAAAAAAACCTAAAATAAACATTGTTTTAGATCTATAAAAATCTGAATATTCAGGGCTTTTAATTCAGTTCTTTAAATCCATTTATATAAAAAAAATCTAAATATTATATCTAAAATGGTCCGACCCACGTCTGACACCCTTGATTTAGAGTAAAAAAAGGCTATGCATTCTTTTGACAACATTGTTCCTCTGTCCTGAAGTCAGCTGGAATAGGCTCCAGCACCCCCTGCAACCCTTGTGAGGATAAAGCGGTTCAGAAAAATGAATGAATGAATGACAATTTATATTTTCATTATTATGTATTGTCCCTCTATCAAATAAATCAGACTCAAACTCAAACTCAGAGCTGACATGATGTGAGTTCGGGACTCAGCTCCCTCACCGGCGGTTTCCAGATTTCAGAGAGCCATAAGCATCCATTAAAAGAGCCACATATGGCTCGTGAGCCATAGGGGAAACACCTGTCGATAAAATAGAACCAAATACTATGGCATCCTAAAGTTTCCTTGAGGTGCACTTTTAAAGATTATTATATTGATGTTTTATTTTTTTTAATCATGATCAAAATAGGCGAAATAATCATTTTGTTTCACGCTTGTCGATTATTTTGCACTCGCTTCAAGTGACGCAAAGAAGGAGAAAAACAGGGAGGAAAAAAGGAGAAGTGGGCTGGCAGAACGCGAGAAGTGCAGCAGTTTTGGAGGAAACGTCCCAAGTGGAGCTCATTTCCCTTCATTTCACTTCACTTCACTTGTTCTTCTCGTCGAGCGTCTTTTTTTTTGTGTGTGTGCCGCGAGTCGTCTTTGCTTTTTATTTCTCTCTCTCCTTCTCTCTCGTGGGATGTTACGTCGATGACAACTGCTTTTTTTTGGACTCCAAGGCAGGTGTGACGAACAGCGAGGTGGTTTCTCTTTTACCTTTATTCATTTTTTTCTTCCTCCTCCACGCACTTGTCAACGTCAGAGATCATCTCTTGAAGACTTTCCATCCACGTGGAGCTCAGGACCACTCGGAACTCAACTTTCAGCTTGGAATATTGGAGTACCGATTTAAGAAGATCCTCCTCGCTTTATTATTTGAAAACATTTCATTTCATTCTGTTTTAAAAATGGAACACTCTTTCATCAGAGCAACGTGCATCTTGGTGGTTGTCGGTCTACTTCATAAGAAGTAAGTTTATTTTAAAAGTTTCTTCTAATTTGCCAACTTTTTACAAGTACAAGGTCCCAAAAAGTACTTGAAGCATTTTGCTGTAATATTATGCACCATTTGAACATTAAAGGTGATGCAAAATTTGATAAATTGGACTGAAACAGTAATCCATTAATTATATTTGACATATAAATGTTTAAATTAAAAAAAAGGAAAAACAACAAACACCTTGTACTTTTAAGTTCAATAAACTTTTACAAATGGAGTTTTATAGTTGGGCAAGTAAAAAGTACTTTATTTTAATTTAGTATGTAGTAAAGTTAGATACAAACACTTTCTTTTTTTGTGTTTTGTCATTCATGGCATTTTAATTTATTCAATTTAAAGTAACTAGTATAAACTGGATGAATTTTACAATGATTTAAGACACACATTACACTATGCTGTACTCCAAAGTTAAATACAACTGAACTGTACTTTGTACCCACAAAGTTAACTTTCATTTTCCAAAGTTTCTTTTTTTCTTTTTCTGTATTTATTTCAGCACATTTCATCACTCCAGTCATTAACGTTGATTTACACCCCAACATGTGATGAACTCATTAAGTGACTTTGATAGCGACGGACGTCTAATCTTTTTGAACTGGGACAATTGGCAGCGATTCACCGTCAAAGGCAGCCAATACGTTAAAAGCAATGATGACTATTTTGTCATGAAGTTGAGACAGATTTAAATGATTTTACAAACAAGTTCAAAACAATTAGATTGTAATTATATAACACTCGATCAAACTCAAGAATGTTGAGCGGTTTCATTCACGCCCCGAAAATTGTCAACCTCTCCATTAAAAAGCACTTATGGTCAATAATGAGACAATATCACTCTGCATAATTCTAAAACAACCACGAGGAGGGAACTAATCTGTAAACTCAACTGAAAAAAAATCCAAAAGAAGAAATAATAACAATTCCATCCTTTTCCACTGTCTTCTCTTATCTTTGGCCAATCATGCGCTTCTTCCCAAACCATGTTTCTTTTAATTAAGATGTTTACCAAAAGCTGTTGCAACAAGTTTTAAGCAGGAAACGCAACAGGTAGCAACAGAAGCGCAGATGAAATTACAGCTGAGGGCGCACATTGAAAAAAGTAACGCTACCATCAGCAACATCCTTTGATTCATCTCCAAACTTTTTCTCCTTGTTTCAATTTCCCAGTCAAAGCACAAAAGCCGTTTGTTGGCGGATTGGCTCGCAGAGTCAAAATATGGAGGGAAGGTGCGCAAAATTCATTGCTGCAAGTCAAGTCACAGCGGAGCGTGTACAGAAGCGCGTATTCGCCTGCAGCCACACTCTACCGCGACACACACACACACACACACACAAACATAGGAGAAGCATCGACGTCAGAGCGCCAGCCGGTTCTTTCCTTGTTTGTCTTTTTTACTGCTTGACCTGGAAACTAACCATGTTTCACATGATGGATACGTACGATGTTTGCGTCCGCTTCAAGTCAGTTTTGATTTCTACAATCGAAGAGGTTTTCCTGAGTGAGCATGCAATAATAAATCACGATTGTTCATAGAAGCCTTCTGACAAAAGTTTTTCCAACAGGCCAACACTTCCTGCCAGCCATTTTCAATTTTTACCATTATATAGCATATACACCTAATCACAAGAAAAGTTTGAGTAACTTTGTACACTATTCTAAACTATTCAGTAAGAGTTGCTTTTTCCTAAATGCAAAAAAAGCTGTTGACTCACAAACTGAGCTACTATCAGAGACAAAGTATACTCGTCAACGGCAGTGAATGTTTGGATTCTAATTGATAAGTTCACTAGTAAATGGCAATGATGAGAAGCAACAGGCAAAAAATCACATCAAGGCACATTGTTATTCTTATTCTCAACTCAGGTCTTTACATCACACACACGCAAGGTTCATCGAAGGTTTTAAATTCCCTTTATATGTGACTGAGAACTTTATGGTGCATTTTTAAGCATGCCAAAATCATGACCAATGAGTTATGTAATGAAATGGACGTCCAGATATTGAAGCAAAATTGAATATCTTGTGGCAAAATTGGTTGGAATATCTCCTGTATTCATTCTAATTTGGTCAACTTCATAGTATTTCAAACAAAAAGTGTCTTACCATGTTGTACTGTAATCAACAGGCTGAACAAAATTGACTAACAAATTGTACAAAAAAACATGGGGGACTATTTTATAGGTATTTCACATCTGCATTCCAAGGTTTATTTTTATTTACTTTATCATCAATGTTCTCATTATATTTTATAGATGAGCTGTGAAACCTATCGCGCCCTGGATTGGTCACTAGTCACAAAAATTAACTTGTATGAATGTGAGTCTCATATTCACAAGTGTGGACACTTTGGAGTCTATGAACCAAACATTCAGGTTTTTGTTAAATAGGAGGAATTACCTGGTTGCACCAGCACGATGAGAACAAAAATTGTTCGACCCTTCAAACATTCTGTTGATGTAGTGTAGCGCATGCAGCCCATCAATTTGATGTAACAAAGCTCTCACCTGAGCATAACACAACTAGTGTGCAGTTTATCCTCATTTTTATTTGAATGACTCAGTATTCAAGTGTCAAGTAAAACTTGACCTGCTCACCTACATTGGACGACCATCTTGTGCCAAACATGTCATATAAACCTGTTTTTCCCATGCAGGGTAGACTCCAATGAAATCCTGGGCTTGAAACTTCCCAACATCGACCCGATCCTGAACGCCAACACGGTGTGCCTGACGCTACCTGGGCTGACGCGGCGCCAGCTGGAGGTGTGCATGCGCAACCCGGACGTGACGGCCTCCGCCATCCAGGGAATCCAGATCGCCATCCACGAGTGCCAGCACCAGTTCCGAGGGCACCGCTGGAACTGTTCCAGCCTGGAGACCAGGAACAAAATACCTTACGACAGCATCGTCTTCAAAAGAGGTTAGACAAGAGTATTTTTATTCCTGGCAACTACCAAACACACCAGCAAAAAGCATGTTTCAAGGTTCTTTGCCATGAGTTGTTTCCACCAAAAAGACAGGATAAATGACAATTCTACCCATAAATAGCTGAATTTGAGTCCGCAGTAGGGAAGACTTTGAGTCAAATAGTCCTAAAACAGAGACACGTGTGGTCTTTTAATGCCTATCTCTTGTCATGCGTGCTTTGCTTTCATTACAAAGATGTAGTGTGAAGCGACATGTTGCACCCAAAGGTTACGAGATGCAAAGTATGGAGGCATCAATCCAAGGTTTGATGTTCAAACAGGTTGTGGTTTCACACTCAACTTCACATTGATGGCATACCTGCAAATGAAAAGCTCACAGGACAGATCAGCTGTACGCGTGAATGAACGAACTGTATGTTAGTGTAATCTATTTCTGCGCAATCAAAGGAGATCATGTTTTCTCTTGTTTTGGACTGCGAGCGCACGAGGCGAAATTATACACATGGTTACCCCCTGCGCACTTCTTCCTACTTTTGAACCATACCACTGTCCTGTCAGGGATTCAGACAAAAGATGAGTGGGGTTCAAAAGTTGGTCACCTGCAGATTACCAAACTTGGTGCAGATCAGTTTCCTCAGGCATCGTTTGAAGTGATCCAAGCTTTACAAGTTAGCTACAAAGGATGAAAGAGGATCTTCACATACGCTCAACCCAACTTGCGGACTGCGAAGAGCAGGTGGTTCTGTTGGGGCACCAAGATTGATGATCAGGACGGTTTAGGTACTTTGGGAATTGAATGGCTTTTCCTCAACGCGGATAACAACAGTGTTCAAACAAGATTTTTTATTTTTTTTACAGTTAAAAACGACTGACAGAAGAAACTTTTATTCCACTTCACATTGGATCATAACATGATCAGGTTTTAACACATTTGCATTGGCAAAAATGCTTCATCAAAATCATTTACATTTTTCAACAGTTTGGCTTTCCTTCACTGAATTTCAAGTTTTGGAACAATTTTACTAACACACAACTGCCAGCAGATGGCAGTGGTAACAGCTAAGAGTCTAGTCTGCGTTCACATGTGCAGTTTCTTGGGAAGAAAACACCTTCGCTTTGATTAAATAAAAAAAAACATGTTCTTTCTACTGCTGTTTACGGAACGAAAAAAGAAGCAAACTGTATTTTATCTGCGCGTTCTCTTCAGCACAATAACCAGTTTTCCACAGGAGTGTGGGATTATACCTGCCTTTTGCACACAGTGTCATGTCAAGATTAACAAATCATATTGTGCACGATTAAGTCATCTATTTTGGTGTACTTTCTGCAGAATTTTAATATATTGTAAATCCCGTTCTCTTAATCAAAAGAGAAAAGGACTTGCTAGCAATGATGAGATCTCACCTGTAACCCAAAGACTTCATCAGGATATTGAATTCTTCTTTTGTGCTGTTTTCCCAACTTTATAGAGGGACGATTCCCTTGAGTTTCAGGTGCGTGCTGATTCTGAAGCCCATTTTTTTGAGAACTTTGCTTTAATGAGATTTTTGTTCAAAGGAGATTACGATTTTTTTGCACATCCAAATTTCAGCAAGAATGAACTGTTGCAGCATATGAAAGCAAAATAACAAAGTGATGAACCTTCAATTCCTTCTCCGTCTTTACTTGATCTCAATTAAATAAAAATGAAATAAAAGACAATTAAAGGATGTTATTAAGCACAATCACGGTTCCTGTTGATATCATTACTTTGCCTCAGGTGCCGAAAACTCCTAACCGCACCTTTGAAAGTGCTGATTCATTGGATACATGTTGACTTAACCAGTTGCACAAAAGCTACAAAGTGGCTCAAGTTAACAGGCTATAACCGGCATCGCGTGCGTTCACTACTACAAATTGTGACCGTGAAGAAGTTTGAATGCCCAGATGATCACCGAGACCGATCTCATTCTCGGCGGAGCCGTTTATGAAAAAAAAAATCATTCCAGAAGGACTTTATGTACCGAAAACTGGTATGATTCACTTCCCATCGCTTAAATCCCACCTCAGTATTGCTTCTGTGTCATTTTACGACAGCGGAAGAGATCAGAAGCCCTGCCGGGTAATGACCATGTTGATGGATTTCATACAATTTACGAGGCCATATGCCGCGGTATTTATCTTGTATTAAAAGCAGCCTGGAGAGGCGAGACATGAATAGACAGAAATAGGGGAATACCTCTCATTCTGCTACTTTTCCTGTACTCATCTTCCCGCAGGCTGGGCCCCCTTTCTAATGCTTTTACTTCCCTCGCCAGCACGAGTGCCGGCGAATTTGCTCTCAGCACTTTTCCCCAAGTCTCGGCGGCAAAAGCGTAAAGCAGCTCCGTGGGTTTCTGTAACACAAAGTGACAGTTTCCCTTGAATCTTTAATTCATTTTGCCACTTCCCCTGCCATCAGTTCAGCCGGGCATGCCGCAAGCAGTGAATTATTTGTTAGATTGATTTGTTCCTCGTCTTCTGGGGGCCTGCATTACAGAGAAGCCGGCTCAGTGCAGGGAAAGACCTAAAACAGGGTTTCTGCGTATGAGCAAGAGCCTAAGTGCTATCCAAATCTCATGAGGTGGAGTGTGAGTGTGTGTGTACAGTGAGAATCACCGAATAAAACCATTTGTCAAATACTGTATCGCCAAAGCTGAAAAGTTGACCCATTGGAGGAATGTAGTCCCCGGGCAGAAAAGCTGAAAACGATCGTGTTTCAGTGCTATTGACCGTCTATGGCCGTGACCGAACGTTTCGTCGAAAGACGTTTGGTCCCTGGACGTTTGGTCGACCGGACGTTTGGTAGAACGGACGTTTGGTAGAACGGACGTTTGGTAGAACGGACGTTTGGTCGCCGGGTTCGCTCGTTTACTGTTGATATTTTGATATTAGATATTTAGATATTAAACTCACTCTCTCTCATGATTATAATTTTGAGAGCTGGTTTCAACAGTAACAACCCGGCGACCAAACGTCGGCTCTACCAAACGTCCGTTCTACCAAACGTCCGGCGACCAAACGTCCGCTCTACCAAACGTCCGTTCTGCCAAACGTCCGGTCGACCAAACGTCCGGTCGACCAAACATCTGGGGACCAAACGAAACGTCCGAGTACCATCTATGGCGGTCAATCAGTTCCCATATTGTTCGAGCTCTGCTGCTCCTCAAGGACAAACATGGAAAAACAACACTTAATTGCTGTTGTCACAGATGTCATCCTGTTGAGTTTAGACTTAATGGGCAGATGAAATCATCGGAGTATTCTTAGCCAAACAAGAGAATGTTGGTTTGCTTTGGATGTGGATCATTTGGTAAGAATCTTATTAAGCCCTGGAACTCATCTAAAAAAGGCAATATGTTGACCTTGGGAATCTCAAGCGAGATTTGGGGACTGGTTGCCAGGCCGGGAAAGGGAGCAGTTTTCAGTTTTGGAACTTTCAACACCACGTTTTTAAGATAAGTCTCAGTCTCAACTCATAAAAGTCTTGATCACTGGTTTTGCACGGACCAGTTGGCAAGAGAAGAAAGTCATCTTTGTTGTGATCTTTACGGAAAAACGCATCCAACAAGCACCTTGCATTTTGGGGTTTTAACATTCCACCAGCACTGTAAACGACGGTAAACAGTATCAGTCACTGGAATCAGTGTCGGCTGAAGCCGTGGGGGGTTTGTTTTGTTTGTTTGGCGCTTGTGTGGTTGTCTCCCAAGACCTCTCTAACTTCCTCTCACAGTCCAAAAAACATGTAAGCCAGTTTGAAGGCATGAAATTGCCTGGAGGTGTGAATGTTAGTGCGAACATTTTGACGCCCCAATGCATTTTCCTTGCGATTGATCCTCAACCCGGTGAATGTTTGCTGCCAGACCTCCCACTTCAAATGGATCGAACGTCTCTTCCCATCAACACAGCTAGTGAGATAATTAACAAACTCATTGTAACTAGTAACTAATTAACTGTGTGAATTTTGCATGTTGTCCCCGGGCTTGCGTGGGTTTTCTCCAGGCTGTCCGGTTTCGTCCCACATCCCGAAAACATGCAAGGTAGGCCGGTTGAACACCTTAAATTGCCCCTAGCTATTGGTTGTCCATCTCCTTGAGCCCTCCGATTGGCTGGTTCAGGGTGTCCCCCGCCTGGTGCCCGTAGTTGGCTGGGATGGGCTCCAGCACCCCCCACGACCCTTGTGAGGATAAGCGGTTCGGAAAATGAATGGAAAAAATAATATCTGGAAGACATTCCACCTCCCCATCGTACCCCGATTTTGGTTAGCCGACCTACTGCTAACCAAAGAACATTTCCCATAATGCTTGTGGCTGAGCAAGCCTGTCACATGCAAATATTGGTGTGTATTTCAGCCTTGGTTCAAACCAAAAGTTCGGTCACTTTCACACACGGCTTGAAAGCACCAGATGGTTCGCACCCAAGTTTGCCGGTTTGCCTTCACACCTGCCCAAAGGATGGCCACCACAAACTTTTTAGGTTTGTTCCATCCCAAAACAGGCCAGATGTGAATATACGTCTTTAATTTTAAGTAAGACCAGTTATACCAAGGATCAGTATTGACTCCCAAAGGTCTGGATCTTTACTTGGATCAAGTGAATGGGTTATTTCTATCTCTGAAAATGCATTTTCCTGTTATGGCCTCAGGTTTTCGAGAGAGCGCCTTCGCCTACGCCATCGCCGCGGCAGGCGTGGTGCACGCCGTGGCCAACGCCTGCTCCATGGGCAAACTGAAGGCGTGCAGCTGCGACGCGAAGCGGCGCGGGGACGAGGAGGCCTTCCGCGTCAAACTCCATCGCTTGCAACTGGAGGCCATCCATCGAGGAAAGGGGATGGTACACGGCGTCATGGAGCACTTCCCCGCCGAGCTACCGGGACCGCAGGACTCCTGGGAGTGGGGCGGCTGCAGTCCCGACGTGGAGTTTGGGGAAAAATTCTCACGGGACTTCCTGGACGCCCGCGAGACCTACCGGGACATCCATGCGAGGATGAGGCTTCATAACAACAAAGTTGGCAGACAGGTGAGTCCATTCCAAGTGTATTTGAGTCAATTATAATATTGTTTTGGTGATTTGAGGACCCAATTTAAAAAAAGCACAAACAAGGTGAACACCCATTTAGAAGAGGTAAATCTATTTCGTGTTTCAACTTGATGTCATTTTTCAATGTTATGAAAGAGATGTTTGTTTTGTGAATTTCTAACATTTTATGAAATCAAATTTACATAATAGCCTGGTAAGTTTCATATGTTAAAATGATAGTTTTCACGTTCAAAAGTGCTACAGGTTATATTATACCATAGTACTACATTTTTATTATGTGATAAATTTTACATATGAATGTGAAATGTTTCACATTTTAATGGGATAAATTTCGCACTTTAACATATTATTTATTAATGTCACTTTTTGCTACATTTCAAATCATTCATAAAATTCATCTTCTTTTAATTGGAAAAGTTGACATTTTTATGTGTTATGTCATGTTTCATCATGATACATTTTATGTTATGTGATTACATTCAGCAGCACGTGTAAGAGTGGTTAGCGCGTTGGCCACACAGTTCTGGGGTTGAGGGTTCGATCCCAATTCAGTCATCACTCTGTGGAATTTGTGTGTTCTCCATGGGTTTGCGTAGGTTTTCTCCGGGTACTTCACATCCAAAAACATGCAGGGTAGTTTGATTGAACACTGTAAATTGCCCCTTGGTATGAGTGTGATTGCGAATGGTTGTTGGTCTCCTTGTGCCCTGCGATTGGCTGCTCACCAATTCAGGATATCCCTCGCCTGGTGCCCATAGTCAGCTGGGATAGGCTCCAGCACCCCCCACGAGCCTTTGCGGACAAGCGATTCGGAAAATGAATGAGCGAATGAAAGTGATACATTTCATTGGCTGGTTAACTCTAAAATTAATTCAATTTTACAGTTTTAACTTGATAAATTCTGACATAATTAGGTAAAATTTAATAAATGTTCATAACATTTGTTGTATAACGTGAAGTTGACTTTTTAATTGTGCTTTTTTAAGTACGAAAGAGCAGGTTAGCTTTGATGTAAACATGATACAATCAATAACCATTTTCTTTTGCCAAGTGAAACTTAACTATGACATGAAAAAACTTAATTTGAATTATATCAAATCAAGAGATAAAAAATTACTCAGGTTTTAATGTGAAATTTATTACAGTATCAAATGACTCAGTTTTTTTTTTTTTCTGGTGTGGTAAGCAGCCATTGGCCTCCATACTTCCAAATCACTCTATTATGTCCCATGAAAAAAAAAGGTTTATTTAGTCTGTACAAGTGTACACAAAAGCTTAGCCTGCTAAGTTTATGTAATTTAGTTATTGTGCGTGTTTAGATAGAAGTTATCAGCACATTGAGTACTGCGAATGAGGCCGCAAAAGGTAAAAGGAATTCGCCATGATTCCTCTGTCATTCATTCCAGTGGAAATGCGCTGCCCGAGGGTTCACCTGTCATGTCGGGAAGGAACTTCTCCTTACATGGATTTAAAAACAAGATAAACAGTAATGTTGAGTGGAAATTTGCTGCAGCTGTTCAAATATATATATATATAGTATTAGGCGCATCATAATGCCAGATATTTGTCCTAATGTGTGCCTTCTCAACATGGCGGTAACCCTGAACATGTAAAACACTGTTCATGTAATCTGTTTCATTCCTTAAAATTACTTTTTTTAAATCACTTTGACTACAAGGGGCTTAAGAACATTGGAAAGATCAATCAAGGATTATACCACCACCATTCTTTACCTTTACATGGATTAACAACCTTTCATTCATTCATTATCAGTACTGCTTACGCTCACAATGTTCACGGAGGGTGCTGGAGCCTACCCCAGGCAACTTTGGGCACACCGTTGGCCAACCAATCGCAGGACTGGAATGTTGACCTAATAGTTAAAACCCCCCACATAAAATAGGGGTTTTCAGACTTTTCCTACTCCCTCACATACTGTACATCTGCGCCTAAATACTTTCTCTACCTTGCACTAACACGTTTTCGGTTACTGTGTGGTGATTGACAGCTGTGATTGACAGGCCCCATGGAAAGGTTAAACTGCATAACACCCCAAGCGCATCATTCCTGGCTAAATGAAGGCTATAAACTATCACGCAAACAAGGGGTGAAGCATAATACATTCAAAACCAAATGAGGCGTTACAAACATTAGTTAGCCAGACCACCCAATTGCAAAAGGATCTTTAGTAAATTCTATTTGGAAAATCAGCCTATTGAGTGGTGGTTTACTATTCTGATAACATGGTGCTCCAGAGTGGCCTAGGGGGTTGCGGAGGGGGCTAACAGGAAGCATGAAGTCGTTCAACAGCTTCTCTTCTGATGCTTTACGAGGGCTTTGATATCAGAAACCTTCTTGTGGTTCTCTTTGATCATTTTGACTTGAACATATAGAAGATTTCCCTTTTCTTCAATATGATGTTCGACACTACATTTTTCAGCTCCTGGCATGGTTGAGGTGTTTTTTGTGCTTTATATTTGGGGGCAAGTTTTGTCACTTCCCAATTCTTCATGAAAGACATCAACTAGTCACATCATTAGACAGGCTTGGCAAGTTTTTTTCCCTGTCTTGTTCATCCATGTGGAACTTTTTGTCAAAAATACTGTTGTATTTGTTTGAAAATGGCAAATTACCGCATTTTACGGATTCATCGCACCTGCACCCTGTTGACGTTTGTTCCGAAACTGATCCGAATGCCCTTTTTGGAACTGTGGGGGAAATGACAACATATTCTTGACAAAGAAATGAAAGAAAAATATAATTAGGCAATATCTTTTACTTTATAACAAAGATAGAGGTGGTGTCGCAGCTGTGGAGACAAGCAGCATCTGTTTTGGGGCACATTGTTTCCCATTTCCTCCTGACTCATTTGGGCCCAAATGTTTCCATCAGTTGACTTCTGGTTGCCTTGATTATGAAGACAAAACACAACATGTGAGAGAAACAAAATCAGCCCTCCTCTGTTCGTCGTAATAGTCAAAAAAGGTGATTTGAGTTGCGAGCGGCCTAGGCTTATTAGCCAAGGAACAAATTAATTCATCATCGGGTAGATCGACGTTGTGTAATATTATGAAAGTCAAGTCACTAAGGCTCGTATTTGTTTGTATGTACTGGGTCTCTGAAGGGTATTTTTTTAACCTTTCAGTCCTTTGTGTCCACTTTTCCGGTGCGAGAGATTTGATTTGACTCACAAAATATCCAAATGTTACGACTTTAACTTTACTTATGGCGTTGGGAAACAATTCATTCCTGGATGCAACTGAAATGCTTTGACAGCAGGGAGAATAATAAAAAAAGATTTTTGGTTGTGGACTGTAAGCTAAGAAAGGTTAAATGAAAGTGATTATTCCGCTAAAGTCATTGTCATTAATAACTCCTTAAATTATCTCCATTGACAATAAAGATAAGTTAGATAAAGGCCCATATTTTTTGTATTGTATTACCATGTGTATTGATAAACTGAAGCTATCTAATCAAAGAATAGACGATTTTTTTTTTGCAAGAATAACATGCTTGATTCTTTATTCAACAAGCACAAAAAGGTTTGGGTGAATGTATATATTTTTATCCCCAAAAATTGGATTTTTGCAAATCAACATATATATTATAGTGTATAGTTCGCCTTTTGCCCTAAGTACGATGAAATAGGCTCCAGCACCCCTTGACCTCTAGGAACAACATTTGGAATGGCATTTTATATCCAAATCCAAATATATTAGTTTTGCATGTACTTAATTGTTTTTTATCGTGCCACTTGCAATGCATGGTCCAAATCATACATCCGAAATCTTAATTAATAATCTGCATTTCTGGATGAGTGTCTTGTCATGTTTGTGAGTATTACTGTTTTCTGTTGAGATCCTGAATTAACAGCCACAAAACTTTATTAATTATTAATTATTTTAAGCGCAACTCTACTGTTAATGTCCAAAACATTGAATGGAATTCCATTGAGATGCAAAAACTCCCCAAATCAGCTTCCTTATTCAGAGAAAAATGCTAACAGGTGAGCCCCTCAACCCATGACTACCACCTTACTGCCCCCCACCCCTTTAAAGGAACTAGCTACTCTTAAGCGGAAGAATGCGGTGGTTCTTAAGCGGGGGCGTGCATGTCCCCTCATGCCCACCCCTGGTTTCTCACGACGTCCCTTCTTGTTTGGAGTTTTAATTAGTGGCTGCTTGCAGTTTGGAGACAGATGTTTAAAATCCCGCTTCAAACAAGCGGGTGGAAAATCCTAAGCATTTTCAGGCCTTGCACTCCGCTCTTCGGATACTTAACATATTGTGAGAAATTAATAATGTGGGAGGAGAATTTTTTTTAAATTGAATCTTGATTTAAAGTAAAAACACGTCAAAAGCTGAACGCAACAATCCAACGCCACACCTGCAGTTTAATAACCCCCAACTGTATGAGCAGTTCAAATCAATTAGATGTCTATTACTGTCAAAGGATGAGTTAAAAAAAAAATCCTCTCATTTGTACCACAGGGCATCACTATAGTTTAAAAATATGAGTTTAGTCGATACCACATGAACATTTCTTATGAAGTCAATAGTTTTATAACCGCTAACATGCGTCTTCACCTTACCGTGGTCATAAAATTTAATAGCTGAGTGAAATATTCTTTTTTTTCACGGGCTCGCCTCAATTATTCAGAAAACACACCTCGAAATTAAATGCTCGCTTAGCTTCTGTGCGTACATGTAGGGAGGGAACGTCGGTGTTTTGTCAGATCCTGTCTGTTCATTAGTCAAGTGGCGACAATGTAACATGGTAACTGTGTTACTGGCAAACATCTTGTGGTAATTACTATTCATCCTTAGTGACTGAAACGCGGCCAAAAGCAACAGTTGTTATATCGTTTTACGGGAAAAAAACTGATTGTCATTTGGACACACCTGTCAATCAATGAAATCATCAAGTGTTGAACTTGACCTTGGGGTCACCTTAAAGTTGTTCTTCTCCCGAAAGAGTTGCAAAGCTTTTTGTTAAAAAGTTTGATTCATGAGATAAACTAGCAAAGTACATTGCCATTTCAAAGTGGATAGTGCAAATTAGGCAGTGAAGTACAAAGTATTTTGTAGCGCTTATATAGATGAATGCTTCTGAAACAAAACTATGGTCTTTTGTTTATTTTTAGATGTCTTAATTGCATAAGTGGAACCATTTTTTTAATACATGGATTAAAAGAACTGGATAAAAAAGCCTTGAATATTCCGTTTTTTATAGATCTAAAACAATGTTTATTTGAGCTTTTTTTATTATTAAGGGAAAATCTCTTTTAATCAATTTCAAAAGGAAACCATTGTTTTCTTTATGTTCCATATTAAAGTGGAAAACAGAAAATATTTTTATATATTTTTAGATTTTACAAAATGATTTTTGAACTGAAAACAGAAAAAAAATAGATTAAAAAATTGCAAATATTGATTTAAAAGGGGGAAAATCAGGAAAAAACATTTTAATTTGATCCTAAAACAGAAAGTTGTGATTTACTTTCCTGGGCCACACAAAATGATGCAGCGGGCCAGATTTGACCCCCGGGCCGCCAATTTGACACCTATGGCCTAGAACATCTGCCTCATAGTTCTGGTTTAAGTATGTTCGGGATTTTCTCCATATAGCCCAGTTTCATAAGTGAATGAAAATGAATGCATGACTACATATTTGATTTGACTGACATTTTCAATCCTTTGCAACAATAGCAAAAAATACCTAAGTGGTGATTAGCACCATTCATAATAGAGTCATGAACTGAGATGGTTTCCAGCCAAAACTATCAGAAAAAAATGAGTGTGGGTTGCTTCTCCTTATCAGGGGAGCATTTTAATGTGACTCACGAAAGTCATGCATGCACACACGGACTCCGCCTTGAGAACTACACCTTCTTACTCACAAGCGTGGGTTGACATGAGCTCTTCATGGTAAACTATCCACAGGTGGAAGTGCTTATACTGGTAATAACATTTTATTACAGTCTCTAAATGAGAGAACGGTGGACACCAAGTGGGCAAATACACACGGAGCGCCGACGAACCCGCTGCACTCCTTCCTAATGTGCGTGACTGCATTCGCTCCATATGCCGCTGAGCTTGCAAGAGAGTGTGAGCTGTCTATGTCGGTTCTTTTTGAAGTGAGCCATTTGATTTGTTTCAAGTGATGCCTGCTCTTAATGTGTTTGTGTGTTTTGGTATCAGCACCGCTCTCTTTTAGCTATAAAAGTACTTTGGAAGCAATACTCTGCAAGCCAAGGTTGCCGTTTTAGAGACACGCATACATGGATTTCCCCCACTTTGTTGTAGATGATGCAGTGATTGACTGGTAATTACTTCCTAAACACAGTGTTGGAACGATTAAGACCGGTTTTGCTTGCCAGACCCCGTTTTTAACTCAATGGCCGCCATTGACGCCGGTTAACAACCAATGCATTCGAAATGCGAGGGCTAGCAGCAAAAGAACCAATGTTCAACGTAGAAGAATATAAGAACCATATGATTGAACGACTATCATCGACGATGGCACTTTCAAGAGTTGAATGTCTCGATCTTGTCTCTTTCTGCTATTGTCCCTGTCTAAATATTGGAATTTTGAATGAATAACAGCACACCGAATCGACCAAATGAAAGAACAGACCAAATTAAATCATAGTTGTTTTCTATCTTTGATCGTTCTGAAGTAAGCAGGTAGAACACAAGTTGCTCTTGTAAATTTACAGCCATTTCTATCAGAAATATTCATGCAAACTCACAAACTGGCTTGCCATCTCTAGAAAGGTCCATTTTAGCCATCTACTAGTAATCGTCCAGCAGTAAGATTGTTTTTCGAGCTTGAAAATGTGCCGTAAAAAGGAAATGACTCGTATGCTAATCCAAGGAAGTGAATGTTCAGATAATTGACTTCGCCAAGTCAAGCTAAATACAGCAATTTTAACCTTCTTGTTTCTGTTTTGTGCCTTAAACAAACTGCAGCACATCTTCTGTCATTCCTTGACTTGACACTCACAAGACTGGTCTTGGTTATGAAGACCACATTCTTAGGGTCTCTGTCATTTCTCAGTCTAGACGCCCCTTAGAAGTCTTGGTCTTGTTTTGGTCCCAAGTCCCAAGTGTCTCGGTCCTGTCTCGTTGAGTCCCAGGAAAATTGGTCTCTGATAGTGTGGTCTTAATCACAACTAGGAAATCCTCAAAAATTTAGTGTACTCTATATCACTCTCTACCACAATGTATATTGACGAGAAATACCCAAGCACTTTTCATAGAGGACCGCAGTCGGAGACAAACATGTGGCAAGGTTTAATTGGCTGGCCGAGTGAGACAGAGGCGTCTATAAAATAAACCCATAAGGAGATCAAACACAACATGCTGGGAGCAGATTCCGACTGCAGGATGCAGGATGCATTTGGCTGGCTGGAAGCGAGGAGGGGGCGACTACTGTGCAGCAACAAGCAGATGACGATAGACCAGATCCGAATTGGCATCCAAATGAGTTGAAAATGCTTCCCTGCTTAGCCTCTTAAATGTCATTTCGTCAAGATTAGTTTATTACATCACGAGATTCCCCACCAAAGTCTTAGCTCGCATGTTCCATTGAGTTTAGCTTTAGTCACACATTTGGCAAGAATCCATCAATGTTGCAATTTAATACATTTACACACGTCAATAATATGCCCGTTAGCAGTACCGAGTAATTGCAGCCCATATTTGTCAGACAAGCAAACTCAAGCAGGCGTTTTTTAGCATGCAACTGCCTGTTGCAGTTCTGTCACACAGCAAACTGAGCATGAAGGTAACATGCCCAAATTGAGCTATTGTTGCCACATTCCTTTTCACCTGATGTCTTACCTAATTTATGATTCTGTCTGAATAAAAAGCACCTCAGATTAAGCATCGTTACCAGGGCCTGAAGTTTTTCTCAATCAAAATAGCAGTTCATTTCCAACTACATCATCAGCTTTGTTTCAATTTCACAGGATAGTCGATGTGTATCTCACACAAGGCCCAACTACACGCTGCAGAAGAACACACCAAAAGCAGTTAATCCTTAAATCATCTCCTCTTCTGTCATCTCGTCTTCCTGTCTCATTTCCCGGCCCCGCCCCATTTGCAGAACACCCCTTTCTACCCCACTAACCGCTCGCTCCCTCACAAAGAACAACAACAGAGCTCATCGATGCCGATTGTTGAGTCAGATGGAATGATTCCAGGAGTAAAAATAACTGAGGCGTACCCCTTGTAATTCAATCAGCAAAGTCATGCGAGCAATCTGGAAAATCACTAGTTTACATGTTGCTATTGGTAAATTCCGCCAACATCGTAAAAAAGATGCGTGACTGATAATAAATCATTTCAAACTTGAAGGTAGAATGGAAAATGAATGAATGAATTCGTTAAAAGGAGATATGTCGTTAAATCTGTTGTGTGCAGCAGAGGTACTAAAATACCTTGCACATCAAAACAAGCATATTAACCCTTTTATGGGTGAATTTTATTAGCTATATTTGATTGTTTTCTTAAAAGTGTTTACTTTTCGCAACTACTTTTGGCTACTGTAGTAACTAATGTTTGTGAAATTGTTAGAGGGTTAACGTATTTTTTGAAATATAAGTCGCACCTGAGTATAAGTCGCACCTGAGTATAAGTCGCACCTGAGTATAAGTCGCGGCAGAGTGTAAATCGCACTGCCCAAAGAATCCATAATGAAAAGGAAAAAGGAATAAATATAAGCCGCAGTGGAGTTTAAGTTGTATTTGGGGCGAGCTATTTTTATTTGATTTGATCAGAAAACAAGAACAAACATATGTTAAAGTAACAATTGTAAAATGGAGAACAACCGGCTTAATAGGTATTTGTCAATATAAAAGTTTTTCATATAATTGTAGCCTTTAAAACTAACATAAAAAAGCTTTCAGTGGTCAGAGAGAAAAAAAAAACCTGGAAGTCGCACTTGATCATTATTTGCAGGCCGGCCAAACTATGAATAAAAGTGCAATTTATAGTCTGAAAAATATGGTAAATCATTTGGTGAATATATTTTTTTCTAATCTTAGTCCTGTTTACTTTTCAAGCACGCTTTTGTTTTGCCGTCGTTGTATTGCAAGCATCACCCCACAGCGCAAGCCCCATCAAACAGTAGCAATGTGGATGCAATTACAACCCCGACAGTAAGTCAGTCTGACTCTTTAAGTGGGCTGCTGACTTTTTATGATTACAGACTTTAAGTCCGGCGTGTTGGTAATTCTGGGGTTGAATCTCCACCAAAAACTGCAAGTGGAACTCAGCACAAGTACTGCAAAAGCCATTACGCCGGTGTTTTAAAAAAAAGGCTTCCAGACGTACATAAGCGCCGATCACAATGTCTTTTCAACACTCTCGTTGAAAGGTGTTTATTCTGGTTACTACTTCCAGTGTTCTTGACACACATTTGTGGTGAAAAAGGACATTTTTCCATTCCCTTTGTTTATTTGCTGTAACAAAAGTTCCTGGCAATTCATTTTCTCAAATGTCACACATTTCTGACCACTTTGATGAGTGATAGCAGCTAAAATACGGTCCAAGGCCATTCTCAGTCAGTGCGTAATGTAATCATTGGCAGCACGACTTACTTTATACCGAGCGTCAAAAATGCGTGTTTTTAACTTATTCACCAAGAGGGATTTTCAAAGTAGATTTCCCGATATTGTCCGCTGGTTTAGAGCCCTTTGAGAATATTGTCTTCTGGGCGATATTATATTTAGACCACACTGGGCAACTGACGAGTATGATCTGAGAGAGTCTGAGATTGTGGTCTGGTACCTTATAAATGCACAATTTAAGCTATGTATTTGATAATAAATCATACATACACTCTTCCTGTGTGTGGTTCCAGTTTTTGTCCAACTTTATGTCTTTTGAGTCTGTATCCGTTTTTGCTACCGCAACCAAAATGGCGCCGTTCAAGTGGCAGCCGGTGGCGGTAGCTCCGTCCACTCTTGCTCGTTTTGTGTTTTTACTGCTTTTCTGTCTTGATGATTTGATTTGGTGATTCTTAATGATCCCATTTACTTTGATTTGCTTTGTACTTTGTGCTTTTGCTTTGTTGTTCTGCGGCCTTTGCGACTGTACTGTCTAACTTATAACTATGCCTTTTCTTGCTACTTTCACAATGAAATTTCCCGAATACGGGATGAATAAAGGTTATCCAATCCAATCCAATAGCACATTTAAATTGCAAAGTACCTAAACTTCTCAAGTGTTATGTTAGCATTTCTCGTCTTGACAAAAACGCGACAAACCAAGCTTTACTCCCGAGTCTTTATCGCAACTCAAAAGATGGCTGCCGACCATCCCAGCCAAAATGCGTCGGAGATCTAGCGCTGACAATGGCAGCCAATGAGTTAAATGAGGTTTAAGTGTAACGAGACAATGACCCCTTATTATCCTATGACAGTCATAAATAGCTTTTTTCCTCACTCTGTCATTTTCCAGGTGGTGCTGGACCACATGAAGAGGAAATGCAAGTGTCACGGGACGTCAGGGAGCTGCCAACTGAAAACCTGCTGGCAGGTCACCCCCGAATTCCGGGTGGTGGGTTCCATCCTCAAAGAGCGTTTCCACATCGCCACGCTAATCAAGGCCCACAACCGCAACACGGGGCAGCTGGACCACTCTCACCACAACAACAACAACAATCACCACAACCATCACGGCAACCATCACCACCACCACCACCATCACCACCACGCGCACCGCCGGAGGCCGAGCGTCAACGACCTGGTCTACTTCGAAAAGTCGCCCGATTTCTGCGAGCGGGACCTGGGCTCGGACTCGGCGGGGACGCAGGGTCGCATCTGCAACAAGACCAGTCCGGGCATGGACAACTGCGAGAGTCTGTGTTGCGGGCGAGGCCACAACATTCTGCAGCAGACGCGTAGCGAACGCTGCAACTGCAAGTTTCACTGGTGCTGCTACGTGGTGTGCGAAGAGTGCCGGATAACGGAGTGGGTCAGCGTATGCAAATGAAGAGGCACGGGGGGTCGGGGAGGGACAATTGCACCCTACGACCAAAAACACACTTTCAAGAAAACCCTGATTAGTAACCAAAAAATGGGGGCCATGCCACCGTCTTTTACGCACCCCACGCCGTTTTTGTGTTTTCCTTTGCCGGACTGAAAAACGTAGACGTGTGAAGCGTGCGGAGAGTTTCGGTCGGCACAAAGTACGATTTGCATGTCAGGGTAGTACATCTCCAAAGCTGTCTGTGACAAGTGCGCCAGCGTGGATGTTCGGCATTTCAGCTATCCGAAATGCAAAAAAGATTACCCAAAAAAAGCACCGCACTCGAGATAAAATAATAAGAAATGTGTGCTTCACAGACACTATTTAATGTGCACCGTAGACACAATGTTACACGAACAAACAAACAGGCCCTGTTTAATGGCACTTCAATATTCACTGTCACTATTTTTGTAGATTATGGATTAGATTTGGTCATTTGAGCAATCAATAACACCATTTTGTACGTGTGATTGACATAAAAAGCTCACTTTCAGACAAATTAAAGTAATGCAGAATGTAATACTTCTACGATAGGAGTGGGAAGAAGATTTTGAATCAGTATTAGCATCAGAATTTAAAATCCCTAAAACAAAATCTACAAAAAGTGAATTGGTAAAAAAAAAATCTCCTCATGACAGTTTCATTGAAGGTTTAAAAAAATGTATTTTTCCTGTTTTATTCACAAACAACAAAGTATACAATCACAGCAGTGAAGAGCCCTTATACTTTCAGTCCAAATTATGACACAAAAAACATATTTCTGTTTTATTAAACAGTTAATGCAAATAATTGTCAGCATACTTTTTAATATTATTCAACAACCCACCCTAGAATTACAGTATTACAATTATTACACACAACAATTTCATGGATCGCAAAGAACTGAAAATCGTCCCTTGTTGAATTTTCCAGCATTTGGAGGTCATATTTACTGAAAATTTCCATTTATTTTCTGAAGCGGTTATCCTAGGGGTGCTGGAGCCTATCCCAGCTGACGAGGAGACGGACCACCATTCACACTCATGCCTAGGGGCAATTTAAAGTGTTCAACCACCCTACCATGCATTTTTTCTTCTTAAAAGTAAGAAAGGGGAGATTCATGTCTGACTTAAAAAATACATTCAGCCACGATTAAACAACACAATTTCTGAAATGAAAGCTTATTACTGCTATACCTTTTTTGTACATATTTTCAACAATTATCTTCAGGCATAAAACATTTCGAAACCAATCTCTGAATTCACTTTCCAGGGTCTTTAAAATGATTACGAGACCGATCTGATAACCTGATTACTGCTGCTGCTTCCTGGGATTGCTCCTATCTAACCCAAGCAACTGGAACCATTTCCTCCTTTTTTTAATTGAGGATGCAAAAATAAATAGAAAAAAAAGTCTAATTAGCCACAGATAAAACAAAGACTGCATTATCCTGCACTAGTCACGCTTTGCTGGTATGACGTGTTACACCGAATAAATCATCACTGCAAACATTACCAAAGCGGCATTGTAAATAAAGTGGAGTAATGCTTGTGTAAAGTATCATCACCACATGAACACGCGTCAATATCACACACTAAAAATAGCCAAGGCAACAGAGTGAGTCCTGTTTTGACCTTTGTCTTCCAGTAACAACACTTATAACCTGTCAGCCTACCTTACGTTCACCTGTGGATATTCCGAGGTCAGATTCTATGCAATTGTTTGAATAGGAACGATTAAGAACGATCAAAATATGCACGTGTTGTTGACCGGCTTCTGATCCGAACATGTCGTGTTTCCAAGTTATATGCTTTGTGCCTGTGTTGAAAGCCGTGGTGGGAAAAAAAAAAAAATTCAGGAATCTTTCTCGTGTTCCAAGTCAGTTTGCACAAGCACAACTGTACCCGAGAGAACTCTGGGAGATCATAGTAAGATGTATTTTGTCTTAAGTGTACAGTAAGTATTGTTTTTATATGTGTTATCTAAGTTATTTTATTTTTGTGGATAACTTATATTTGTAAAACAAAGATTGTCCTTGTTAAAATTAGTGTTGAATGACATGAAACAAGATAGATGCAAGTCGTTTTTTTTTGGTCATAATTAGCTGCTGCTTGTAAACAGTACAAATGATCCAAGATTAAGCTACTATATGCATTGTGGGATAATATTTTAGTGGGGATTTTCACTACAAGATGAAGCCACAGATGTCGATTTTAAAGACAGTCTATAATTTTTCACATTACACACGTTGTAATTGGATCCAGCCACGTTAACCTTTATGTACGCCACTATTTTTCCTACTGTGATAATAGTACAAATCCTTATTTGAAAACAAAAAAAAACTGTCCGCAAACTTCCTTTCTGTGTATGCTATGTAAAGTATTGTTCATGAAGTATTTAAGATATGAATATTTTTATTTTCCTACTTTCAGTGTGTATATAGAAATATGAAATGTTGAAAGCCAAATTGTTTATTGACTAGTGTCTATCGATGGTTGTTACCCTCCTGATATGGGAAGAATACTGTATGTATTTATGTATATAGTGCCTCTCGGAAAGCCGAGTTAATAAATGTCAAATCTGCTGTTAAGAAGTGGTGCTGATGATTTGGTTGGTTTACTTTATTCATATTTTATCGATTAATATTGACGATAGAGGGCGGTAATGACAGGAAGTCATTGAAGTAAGAAATATTTTGTTTCATTTACCCATTGAGTGTTCTCATTTTTTACAGACTCACAATTCCAATTCACACACTAGATATTATTTTTTTATAGACCGTGAAAAAAAAATACATTAAATGTTGTCATTTCTTGATTAGGGGAATTTCTAATACAAGAGAATACATTTTGCCTGGGATTTTTTTTTAAGCAGAAAAAGCAAGGGTACACACTATACATCCAATAATACATTAAATATTTATTTAATTAATTAATTGAACATTTTTTTTTTTTACATTGCACACAAAATAGCTTACATGTATTAACAAAATATTTACAACAATCTAAATAAAGAAACAAAATCACAATATTCCTACAGTTGTAAAAGTTGTAAGGGTTTTCATTAGTTAACTAATCTAATCATTCAATCCAGCCCAAATGGTTTGGACATCTGAAACATGATCATTCAATGCCAGGCTTACCAGTTAAAATGAATTTGATCCTAATTTGTCCCCAAAAGAAGTATAAATGCCAACATTTCACCACTGCTTAAATCTTGGGAAAGCAAGGAAACATTTTCCTCTCAATCAAAATGGATTGGATGTCGCTGTCAATAATCGAGTTAATCCAAATTTTAAACTTGAACTTGAAAACCGATAAATACAAAGAAAGGAATAATTGACAAAAAAATGGACATGCTTACTTTTATTTCTTAGATTTACCCGTGACTGGTCGCCAGTTAATCACACCCCATAAACAAACACCTATTTACACCCTTATTCGCATCTATGGGCAATGTATATTCTGCATTAAAGTTATGCACACGTTTAAGTCAACGGTACATGGTCGATTGGTCGCCGGTCTTTTGGTCGCCGATCTTTTGGTCGCCGGTCTTTTGGTCGCCCGTTGTCGCGGTCCGGGTGACCAAAAGACCACGACCAAAAGACCGCGACCAAAAGACCGCGACCAAGAGACCGGCGACCAAAAGACGGCGACCCAAAGACCGGCGACCAATCGACCGCACACGAAGTCAACATAGTCAAAAAAAAAATCAAAAGCCTTTATTGTCATCATACACAGCTGCGTATAACGAAATTGGCTGTGCTACTCCACAAAGTGCGTTTTCCCAGTAAAAAAAACATAAATAAGTAATATAAAAATATAAAAAAGTCACGTCCTGGCAAGGTAAATTCTAAAATATTGCACAATCTAAGATATTGCACATTGTTATTGCTTCTTAACGACAACAACACACCCCACTTCAATCTTTTCATAGTGACTTTTATAAGTTTTGCAATTCTGCCATCCGTCAACCACCTTCTTTGACATTGCTTGACTTTTTTCTTCATTTATTTATTTATTTTTAGGCCCAGATAGCATGACTGCGTGGTCAAGTATCAACTCTTCTTGTACTAGTTGCTGCTTGCGTGCAGAGAGGAATCCTGTTGAGCGTCCCTGACTCATTTATATCTCTCGCGCCTCGAGGGAAGCCATGAAGTCACCGAATCAAGTGTGAGAATGCTAGAGATACACTTTCAAAGCAAACGGCGAGAGAAAAAAAAAAAAGAACTATTCTCGAGTCAGGCGATTCTATTCTTATCCAAACATACTGTTGGTAGTCAGTGAGGGGGAAAGCTAGGCTTTTCCACACGTCGCGCTCTCGCCTTCTCTCTGTCAGCACCATCTGTACATCGAGTGTAGCATGCGTCGTGCATCTTTCAGTGTGATGAAAGTTTGATAAAAAGTGAACACGGTCCTCTTCTCTTCTCGCTGAATAGTTTATGTGAGTGTGAAGGTGTACTGACAACCCTGTGCGTGATTGTTTGTACAAGAATTTGTGTGTCCGTTAATGGGCGTGTGATTTTTAGGTGAATTTTTTAAAAACAATTAAAGTGGAGAGGAGGACGTTAGGTACGAATTGTGCGGTTAATGTTGGAATTTAGCAGGATGAATTTAAAAACATTGATTTCATCATTCATTTTCTGAACCGCTTTATCCTCACTTGGGTTGTGGAGGGTGCTGGAGCCTATCCCAGCTGGCTTCGGGCACAAGGTGGGAGACACCCTGAATTGGAGGCCAGCCAATCGCAGGGCACAAGGAGACAAACAGCCACTAACGCTCAGACTCATACCTAGGGGCAATTTAGAGTCTCCAAACAGCCAACCATGCAAACCGGAGTACCCGGAGAAAACCCACGCAGGCCCGGGAAGAACATGCAAACTCCACACAGGTGGACCGATCTGGATTTGAACCCAGGACGCCACCAGAACGCTCACAGCTGACACGCTAACCACTCTACCGCCAATGATTTATTTATTTTAGGATTTATTGATTGAGTATATTATGAATTGGACTGTTTTTAATACTTTGTACAACATAATGAAACGGCTAGATTGGGGAAGGTATCAGTCTTTATGTTATGTAGAAACCTGTTAATAAGATGAATGAATAATAAGGCATAATCGGAGGCGGGAGGATTGGCCCATTTTTGTTCACTCTTTAACTGCCATTTACGGTAGACATAAAATCCGTTTTAAATGTAATGGCTGGCATTGAGCAATCACGTTCAACTGTTACTGACAGCGATTAACGTCCATCCCGCTTTTACTGGAAGGACAAATACTTTTAATTGTTGCTCCTCACGAGAATAGCTTTTTCCTTCGAAGACTAGAGCACACCAGGCCCGGGCTTGCGTGTTGGTTTTATTTGAGCAGTGGCTTCCAGAGAGGCTACTGACTTGAGCTGTAACAACAATACGGTGGTGTTTTTTTTCTTGGTGCATCGTTATTCCTTGGCATGGACACTGGAAAACTGCATTTTGCGCCTCACCATCCAGGAAATGATGACTTATACTTTGTGATAAAGAAAAAGAATGAAGAACAGCTCTTAAAATGGAGATTTTTATGACAGCCAACAAGTTTGGGCCTTATGAATCACAGTAATAACATTCCATTTTGAGATCAATTTTTTTTTAAATGTTTAATAAAAGACATACTATCTAACTACTACATGCCCGCAAGCGCGTTATAACAACTATAATTGGTACACATGTAACTGTGGCCTATTCAAATTACACAGCAAGCAACAGGAAAAGAGACATTTGACAGCTACTGGAAGAATGACAAACAACCTACTTGTATTTATTTAATATTACATGATGATATACTGTATATATCATGTAGCTACAAATGTTTACAGTCAAATCCAAACAGAAAAAAAAGAAAAGCTTGCAAAACGGGAACATTTTGCTTTTAAAACAAAGCAGGGGGTATTAAATGTACTATGAAAGTTCCATAAAGTTATGTAACCACGTTTCATGGTGCGTTACTTGTATTAAAGGAGATATATAGAGTAATGTCTCACGATTACTACTCGTTACAGTCCAGGTTATTCTGGTATGTTCAATTCGTAACTCAATTTAGTAGAGGTGTAATCGATAATTGATTTGCATCAAGACATTTATTACAGACTGTGTAATATGGGCAATATGGTGTTGCTGTCCAAAGAATTGATATTGTATGATATTGTCATATAATAGGTGGTTTTCTAAAATTGGAGGCATAACAATACATGAATCTGGAGGAATACCGTATTTTCACGACTATAAGGCGCACTGCATTATAAGGCGCACCCTCAATGAATGACACATTTTTTTCCACATATAAAGCACACTGGATTATAAGGCGCCCTGTCTATTTTGGAGAAAATTTAAGACTTTTAAGTGCACCTTATAGTCCTGAAAATACGGTACTTTGATCGGGTAAGCAAAGTCCAAATTAAATCTTTGGAGACACAAAACATCATCTTTTAGAATTATTGGTGCTTTTCAATTAAATGTCTGAAATATTTCAGCAACAAAATGGCCAAAAATATAAACAATTGCTTTGCATTTTTTTATTCCTTTTGTGAAATAATATCACAATCAATCCGAGGTGCTTAAATTGAATCATTCAATAGTCATTCATTCATCCTCACAAGAGTCATGAGGGTGCTGGAGTCTATCCCAGTCAACTATGGACACCCTGAATTAGTTGCCAGCCAATCGCATAGCACAAAAAGATGAACAACCATTCACGCCATATCGTCAAGAAATGGCTCATTTACACCCTATTCCATTTTTTTTTCTCCAGATGATAAAGAATATATGCTTGAAATATTACCTATAACTTTTGCTGCAGCAATGTAATTCCTTAGCCTGCATATATAGTAATATAACCTGGTTTCTTACCATTACGCTCGGCTGAATTTTTCATCAAACATAAATCAAATTCTTGTTCTTGAAAGTACACTTGAACTTTTTTCATAGAAGCAATTAAAAATACATACCGGTGGGACCGTATCATCTCTTTTACTTTTTGGGGGGTGGTATCTACTGTACTCGAAACATTGTCACAGCTTGTAGAAACTTGCCTTTAAAAGACTTCTGTCTAAAGATAGGCAGCGTGTGTCAATGACTAATTCATCGCCGTTATACCTTGTCGAGCGGCTTCATTCTCCCATTAAAATTCAATGCGGCCGGGACGGGGAACATGCAAAGCAGGTCCACATTATCTCTTAGGGCCTCTCTTGTTGCGTAGCGAGTGCTTTCAGCTTCTTTACAAATACTTGATCTGCGCTAACGCTACAGTTTGATCCGTGTTACTAATTCATGGCCTCTCCCACCAGGGAAGGATCGAAGAGGAAACGGGGATCATTTTTGTGTGCCAGTTCTCTTATTTATTATTGACAAGAGAGGCCAACAAGTACATGCTTTTAACACCATTTGCAACATGTTCTGCTTGACCTAAGACGACATTTGCTCCACTGGATCCGAGTTCTACTTTTTTTTCCAAGCCCGGCAGGGAATACCATGGTGTTGAGGAAATGCTTTTCTGAAATATTGATCGTTGTGGGTTAATGCGAGAAATGGATGACGGATAAAATCGTGCTAAAAAAGAGTGTTGCTTATTCACGGGATGTAACAGCCGCTTGAAATGTTTTCTCGCTGTGACTAATTCTGAGTTTTACCTTTACATGTAACTGTCAATGGCAGACGATGAGCTAAATGATTTTCTGGACTGGAAGTTGCACTAGTTTCCTAGTTTGGATAAACTACATCTTATATCCAAGTGCAACATATATAGCACCTATTCAGAAAATGCAAATATTTTATGTTTTAATGATTTATATTTTTATTTAGATATTTACAAACTGTTTCTCTTTTTGGGGGAAAACAAAATGGCAGCAAGAAGGACACTTTAATTGTGCTCTCTGCTTACAAAGTTGGTAGTATAAATAATACTGATGAGTTTGTAGTTTGCTAATCATTTGGAGTGAGATTGAGCATTAGGCATGTTATATTGTTTAGATCTCTTTTGTGGATAACAGTTGAAATGTTACGTCAGGAGACACCGAAAATGCTTGGTGTTCTTCCAATTATTTTTTTACCGTAATGCACATGTGTCAAAGTGGCAGCCCGAGGGCCAAATCTGGCCCGCCGCATCATTTTGTGTGGCCCGAGAAAGTAAATCATGAGTGCCGACTTTCTGTTTTAGGATCAAATTAAAATGAAGAGTATGGATGTGTATTAAATTTCCTGATTTTCCCCCTTTTAAATCAATAATTGTAATTTTCAAATTATTTTTTTTCTGTGTTTTTAGTTCAAAAATCATTTTGTAAAATCTAAAAATATATTTTAAAAAAAGCTAAAATAAACATTGTTTTAGATATATAAAAACTTAATATTCAGGGCTTTTAATCCAGTTCTTTTAATCCATTTATTTAAAAAAAAAATCCAAATATTATATCTAAAATGGTCCGGCCCCCGTGAAATCAAGTTGACGTTAAAGCGGCCCGTGAACCAACCCAAGTCTGACACCCTTGACGTAATGCATTTTTTTGGTATCTGATAAAAATCAAATTCTCCCCCAAAAATGCAATTTAGGCTACATTTAGACAACAAGTCAATTCTGAATATTGATATATATGAATGTCTGCTAATTCAGGCAGTGTCAACAACCCAGTTCCGATTTTTATTTCAAATTCAACCTAGGCTTCTTTGTATACAGAGAAATATTTGATGAACTGGAATGGTCTGTGTGTGCCGTACGATTGGATGGCGACCAGTTTAGTGTGTAGTCCGCCTTTCGGCCGAATTCAGCTGGGTTACAACCCTGACTAGGATATTGAATGAATTTCTAAGCTCCTTTCTGAACCAGTCAAAGACACAGCACAATATAAAACATTAAAGAAAATAAATGAACATCAAGAAACAAACACTAGCAGATAAAACCATAGATCATCCATAGATGAATCTTGAGTCTGAATTTGAAGTGGTAGCGACATAGCCATAGACTCCAGTGCGACTTATCTATATTGTTTTGCACTCCGTTGTGCATTTTTCTGGATAGTGTGAATTATACCTAAGGAAAATGTATGGTATGTGTAAGTTGTTCCAAAAATGTATATCCAAAGGCATAATGTATGTCAGTATTTATGCAAACATCCTTGGCATGTACATGACAACCTTACACACACACACACACACACACACACACACACACACACACACACCTGTATGAGCAGCAATGGTGAGGATGCACTAATTTTCCCCTTTCTGTCAATTATCTGCTCCTAAAACGATATTTTTTCGTTGATCCTTGACAGTTCTTGACATTTCAGTCATTACATCATAAAAATGATTCCGCAGTTATTCTGTGAGCTGTCATTATTCTCTCATCAGATCGTCCGTCTGTGAAGAAGCTCCCACACCCTCAATTGGAGTCATTATTTTTTATAATAGTCGCAATTATTGTTATAATGCTAGTTCCAATTTTCTCCTAACTTTCCTCCTTTTTGCGAGTCCCGACCGTTGGAGGCAAAAACCACCCACATTGCGTGCCATGCAATCTTTTCACACATTTTTTAAATGAGTCCTTTTCTTGTTGTATTTTTTTTTATTTCTTGTCAGAGTTACTCGTAGGGGATTTGTCACAACGGGACGGTGGGGACTTGCAGCATATGTTGCCTGTCCTGAAAAGAACTTTTGGGGCATTTGGGACAATCCTAAGCAAGAATCATTTCTAAAACTGCTACATTGAAATATTAGACATTCCTCTGCTATTTTATTTGATTTAGAAATAATAATAATTATAATAATACAGCAGCCAAGAACAATTTTATAGAGTAGAAAAAAATGAATGTGATTTAATGAAGAAATAAAAGTTTATTGGGAAAATTTACCAATTATTTTACAGAATTTAGATTAGTTTGACTACATGTAGGAGTGTTCAAGACACATTTGTAACAGTCATTATGGGGGAAATTGAGAGTACAATTTGGCGTTGATAACGTTCGAAAACCACTGCAGCAAAACATTGATTGAGAACAAAATTCACTATCATTAAAATATTATTTTTCATACTTCTTTGAGAAGATTAACATGATAACCATTCATTTTCCAAGGTAATATTTGTGACCTACATTAAGTGTTTGGGATTTAGGTTGTAGCGTTGTTCATCATACATTCTACATGTGCAGCAGACCGTGTTATGGGTTTGAGAGAGACTATTAACTATCATTTCATCAGTTGCAAGTTCTTCTACTGTAGATGCATCCCCGGGCCATATTTGCTACCTCACCTTGAGTTCATTGCTTTTGCTGTCTCTGCACAGACCTGCCAGCCTGAACTTACTCTTCATTCCTAACATACTTGCCTCCTTTCCTTCTGCTTTTTGGGAGCCCGAGGGCCACACGCCGCGGCAGGGGTGGGCAATTCATTTTGCAAAAGAGCCATGTGGTCGTGCCAACATTTTAAAATTGACAAACTCATTCAGTGCAAGTCATTTTATGTAAAGCAGGGGTCGGGAACATTTTTGAAAGAGAGAGCCATAAACAATTCCTATTTTCAAATGTTATTCCTTGAGAGCCATACTCCCAATTTAAAAGTCAAAATACATGAAAATGTGCGAATTTTTTAAGTCATTTTCCCAATTTTAAAGTACAAAAAGTCTCTGAATTCCTTTGACAACATCGTTACGCTGTTGCTAATCAATGAATATCAATGAGTTCAATGAGTATCAATGAGAAAATGAATGCAGAAGACTCAAATCAATGCCACAGTTCCGACGTGACGTTCCTATTGGTCCGTTCGGGACTCGGCTCCCTCACCAGCAGTTTCCATATTTTAGCTCAGAGCCATATGCACCCATCAAAAGAGCCACATGTGGCTCCCGAGCCATAGGTTCCCTACCCCTGATGTAAAGCATCGTTTAAAGAAGATGCTACTTAAGTAATATCACTGTAGTCTGCTTTTATCATTCATTTTGTTAAAAGCAAAAAGAGTAAGTCGTCCCTCACCATCACTATTTACTGTAACGTTCCATGTGTTTAACTATGGAAATGACTGAGGTATACTGATGATCATCATCGTCAATAATTTGAATCATTTCACGACATATCATATGGTTCCTGGCATTTTTTTTTAATGTTTCCAGATATGATAATGATGTGGGGAATCCAAGATGAGGACAGATTTAAACTTGTGAGTTAGGGACACTCCCCACAGCTGCCACATTGTTCAAACATGTCTCGTGATGAATGTATGTATTCGCACATTTCATTGTGAATGCAGTCGAATAGTCCAAGAAAATTAGGACTAGTTTGAAAGACCACGATATTTCTGTAAAAGTTTTATGGTTGCGAAAACAAAAGTGGTCATAAGACAAAAACATTACGTTGTCACACTAAAAAAGGTCAGTCATGCAATTTAATGGGATTGAAGTCACATGTTATATTGTAATTTACTTACCTGTTTAATGTTAAAATGTCAGACGTTTGACTAAAGTGATATATTTCACGTTTTAAACTGACCACATTTAACTTTTTCAATTAAAAAAAAAATCCGGGTTCACATAGTAATGCGTTTCATGAGTTAACTAAACTTTAAGTTAAATAAATGCAAACTACATTACAATAGGATTTAAATGGCGTGAAGGTATACGATGTTAAAAAGCCTGATCATGATTGAAAACAAACTGTAATACATGTCATCTTTATATTTTACATTTGTTTGACAATTTTAAACATTAAATTGGAGTAACTACACTCCAAATTTGGAATTTAAAGCAAATTTAAAGCACAATAGATACCGTAATATAGTGCAACACAAATCAGGGAGTTCAATTGCATTCACACTGAAAAGTAGCAACAATTGCTGTCATAACACACTCATTTATCTCACAAAGACGAGCCACAACACAGACTTCAGGAAGGAAAACCTCATTGGCCCATGACGAGCAGCTCGTGTCTAAATAGAAATTCCACCCTATATGTTTCATGCAAAGGTGGGCAAAGTCACTGCACATCAACTTCTTTCTTGTCTTCCCAGTCCAGATGGCAACCAAGTCCAACTTTAATGTGGTTTGACTACTGCAGAGTAAGAGTGATGTAAGATGGCTTCACTTCCCTAAACCACACTGATTTTTCTGAATAAAAAAAACTACTGGTTGTACAAGTATAGCTTTTCCAAATGGAAGGAAAAATCCTAAAAACAAAAGGACAACCGGTCAATGGAGAAGTCCTTTTTTTTTTTCATACTCGAGGCCCAAAGAAAGGAAAGTGAGTGAAGAAAAATGCATGTTGTCATCTGATCCCGCTTCACGGTTTCCGAAACGGCCACTAATTACAGTTTTGGTGCCTGAGTGGAAAATGAACAGTTATGATACCTTGTCACTACAGGTAAAAACTCCCATGAAATAAAAACATGGCTTAAAATTGACCGTTTTGCTTTGCAATGAGATCGCATCATAGCAATCATTCCTACACATGACGGCTTCCAAGAAAAACAAAATACTTTTCCAGGCCTGGGGGTCCTAACTTTAAATCATGCTCACAACAAATACTGGGCCATGGGACATAAAACGAGACCCAAATATACAGTTGGCCTCATTTCCATTTAGCGTGATTGGACTATGTTATACATATATCGCCACTGGGAAAAGGCAGGGTAACATTTGCGGGCTTATTAGTCATCCCTGGTGAAAAAGAGTGTAATTTTCCAGCACTTTTTGGTTGAATATGCATTACGGCAGTGTGACGGAGAAGAAAAAACATGGAGTCAGATATCCTCACGTCACAATCACCTTGGACTCATTTGCTATAACAGACCAGGCTGCTTGTGGGTGATCAAACATTTGGTTTCACCGCCACTCTTGACAGGTGTATTAAAATAATATTTAGGATCAAGGGCCTAGTGACCCGCCAACTTTCCCCCTCGAGCCCTCCTCTCCACTCCGACCATCCATCTGTTGCTTCCTCCATCCATCTAACCACTCAGTTGGGACATCCAGTGTAGCGCAAGCCTCTAATCTGCACGCCTGTGCAGCTGCTGCTTTGCGGCGTGCAGGCAGCAGGGCACTTATTATTGTACACACATGCATATACACTCACACACAAGTGAACACACACTGGGTGGGGGGAAGGGGGGGTCCTCTAATGTGGTTTAAACCAGCTGCCGATAGCGTGCCTTGCCTTCACCAGTGTGACCCAAACAGTGCCGAGGCTCTCGGTGCTTCTCCTTCGTGCTGGGGACTTTCCAGGGGAGCCGTGAGAAAGTGTTAGAAAAGGTAGACACGCCGGTAGGATATTCTAGTATGTATGGCTAACAAACTAACTTATAGAAATGGGTAGAAAAAAAAAAAAAAAAAAAAAAAGGAAAAGCAAGAAAATTAGATGTTTGCATGGAAAGCTGCTCTGGCAGTTTGATGTTTTCATTATTGTTGGCAGTACTTTTTATACTAGGTTTTAAAATAAATAAATGAAAAAAAAAAAGGAAAGTGGCCTGATTTTACTTGAATTCTCAAGTTTTGATGGAAAAAAAACAAAAAAGTTAACTGGACTTCAGATAAGCAGTTTAATCTTCAAGAAATTATTTAACTGGAAGTAAAGGGACTTCTGTTACGTAGGTTGAACTCAATATTGTAAATGGACAAGAGTTCATATAGGCGGTCCAGTAGGAAAGTGGTTTGCGCGTCAGGCTCATAGTTCTGGGGTCGAGGGTTTGATCAAAGGTGGGTCCTCTCCGCGGGCTTTCGTTGTTTTTGTCCGGATACTCTGGTTTCTTCCCACATCCCAAAAACATGCAGGGTAGGCTGGTTGGATACTCTAAATTGCCCCTAGGTCTGAGTGAGAGCGTGAAGGGTTATCCGCCTCCTAGGGCCCTGCGATTGGCTGGCCACAGATTCAGGGTATCCCGTAGTTGGTTGGGTTAGGCTACAGCATCCCCCACTGTGGATAAGCGGTTTTCAAAATGAATGAATGAATGCAGTTCAAGTAAATATATAACAAGCTGTTTCACTTGGAAATTGAACCTGAGCCTCACAGACAACTAACCTAAACACAGTGGCTGACTGCACTTTTAAACTATCGAGTGTGGATTAAATTATAATTTCAAGTTTCATTCTTTCGGGAACATCAGTATGGCACACAAACTTCAGCTCATGTAATCAATTTTACAATATTAACTCAATAAACTGAATTTAGAATCCTCAAAATATATTACTTAAGAAAACTTAAGAATTTGAGGATTCTATAAATTTGATTTTTTTTTTACAGGGGCCTTTCATTTGAAATCCTGCTTCGGGAAACACTAATGGCTAGTACGAATTATATATATGTATAATTGTTGACTTCTAATTTCAAAACCAGGTATCTGGGCTTCAGATTTCTCCCAAACGTGGGCATTTTCCCCCTTCAGGTAAAACAGGTGAGTTGATTTTTTTATTCACCTGCTCAACCAGTAATCTTGCCATAATCTAACAATATTTCAAAAAATATTATTGACTTCATTTTCATTCAGTAACGTGTGAATGACCTGCATAAGTACGTTATTTATCAGTAATACGGTAAATATTTTTGCAACCGTGAATATTTACGGTTATTCACGACCCTAATATTTGGCTAATATAATGGGCCACATGGATTGAACTTCTCAGATATAGGAAATATTTAAGTAGAAGTTCATAAAAAGTTGTCAACTATGCTTGGAAGTGTGCGCGGGTGATCAGATGGAATAATTCCAAATGAGTGGTGACGCCAGGCCAGCAAGCACATCTGCCTCTGAGGTCAGAAATCTCTTCCCATAGCAGTAACGTGAGGATGATGGAGACTGCACCCGCAGAGGTTTTCTCTGTGGTTTTTGCCTCTAGAAGTGAAATCCAGACTAAGTCCATCTCTCTCTGATGTCTCCTTTGCTGGTTGGCAGGACAAAATCAGTAGCAAAGCAATATTTGTCATTTCCGGGAATTGGTGGCAGCACACGGTCTAAAAATTGTATCAACCAGCTTCATTTCACATGTTGTGGGTAAGAAGTTAAATTAAAAAAAATTTAATGACTACAGTCTACTGAACAGTGGGGCCATGGCTTACGAGTAGATTTATTGATTTTTACAGTATAATGTTACACCAGAAAGTAACAGTATCATGTTATGATCAGTTCCGCATTTAGAGTGATAAATGTTTTTATGTGATGATAGTTATCTACGCATTCAATACAAAACAAAGTATTGTATTTTTAGGACTGTAACTCGCACTTAAGTATAGGTCGCATTATTGGGAGGGCCGTTTTTATTTGATTAGAAACTAAGAACAAACATACGTTAAAGTTACAAAATTAATGAGGAAAATATTAAGCTAAATAGGCATCTGTTGACATAAGTTATTCAGATAGCTGTTACCTAAAAAAATAAAAATAAAAACAACATAACAGGCTTTTAAAAGGTGGTCAGAAAGAAAAAAAAGTTGCACTTGAGTATTAGTCGCAGCCAAATGATCAAAAGTGTGATTTATAGTCCAAAAAATACCTTAAATCCCTTCGTATTCAGATCACTGGTGGATCCCAGTGTACATAAAAATGCAATCCAATTAAATTAAATCCAATGATTAATCCCAAATGATGTTTTGGACCAAATGAAATGTGCAACTAACCCAACTCAATTCAACCGACTTCATGAGCCGATTCTGTAGTTTCACAGGGAAATAAATTAACAGCATCCAAATTGTGCCAAGCAAGCACACCATATTTTCTGGCTGTCCAAGATGGTCATAAAGTGCTTTACACATCATCTTTGATTGAGGGGGGGAGATTAAGTAACCTGTGATGAGGGCTAACACTAAATACTAGGGTAGGCCTACTCCCAGCAGAGGAATGAATAGCTGTCGTGTTTGAGGACTGAGGTCAAAATATTATTTGAATGGCCAAGAGTAGATCTGCTCAGATACTACTACTCAGATAGAAAAAGGAAATCTGGTTGAAAGCAAGCAAATGGTACACTTTTTTGGTGTGAATACACATTTAAACTAAAAAAACTTGGCCATAAATTACATCATAGGATGTGCTTAAGGTATTTGGATGTTGCATGCCCTGTGCTTGACACCACAATGTGTATTTATAATTCATCCCAGGTTATTTTGTCCAAGCCAAAGCTTTTTTTTTTTTTTTTTTCGTCTCACAAAACCCCCCACGGCTGTTGACATTTGTAAACCCCTTTCACTTAATATTAAATGTTACTGGAAAAAGAGCTTTGCCTTACGGTAACAGTCTGTGAGTGTTTGTGTTGAGTCACTGTTGTTGGGCTAGAGCAGTCACAAAGTGAGGTCAAAGGTCAAATGAGCTCCCATTTGCCTTGACTGGAGTGACCTGACTTCCTGTAGTTGTGAGCGTCATGTGTGGTGCGAAGGGAAGACGGCGGCGATGCGAGCTTGAGAGACGGAGAAAATATAAGTTCATTTGGACTATTTAACAGGCGGGACGTAGACTTAATGACACAATTGTATCCAGATGATGCAGATGGAAGGGGGGATCATTTCTCACAGGAAAGTTTACACACTCAGTCGCAGACCTGACAAATTGGCCTAAAGATGTTGTTTGAGATCTTGACTCAATATTGGCCTTTTGTTAACGCAACAAATCCTTGCAACTTTATCTGGGTGTTCAACAGGTTTTCGTTACAATGGCGATGACGTCGTCTCTTTCAAAAGAATTGGGTGGTAAACAGTGACTGATAATAGAGTTTTTTTTATCCATCCTAAAAGTCTTTTTTAAATAAGGACAGGAAATATATGTTACTATACAATTGTTTTGCGTCCAAGATTAACAGCGATGGCGAAACTTAATTGTCGGATGTGTTTACTTAGCATCTTAATTATAGATTTGAGTAATCAACAATACTTAAACTGTTCCAAATGGGTAATCGGATCACATTGAAAACACAAAATAAAAATGGAACAACATTGTAAATGAAGTGTGAGCTATAGAAATATATTATTTAAAAATATTATAGCATGGTTTTATCTCATTTACATTATAGTTGAAACTGTTTGTTCTGTGTTTACATCCCAGAAGCGTCAGACGTTTTATTATTATTATTATTATTGTATTACTCAGCTGACTATTTAGAGTACATCGACGATCTGCCAGTTACCTTTTGACTTCAGTAGGTGTAGAAATCAGTATTAAACAGAATTTTGAAAGACAATCATCTCTAACACAAACTAGGTAAGGTTAAAATATCATTTTCAATCTTTTTCTTTAGCCCATTTTTCACTTTTACGATTGGTCAGTGTCGAAGTATGTATGTGTGCTTTGTTCATGTCTTCTCTTACAAATTACTGACCAATCATAAGTGTTGGAAAAGTATATATGGAAAATTTGTTTAATAAAAAAAAGTTATTTTTCCCCCTTTTTTGTGGTATTTTACTTGTGGTCCTTACATAGTGGTAACATGTCTGCCCAGCTGGATGTTATTGGCCAGAAAAAGGCTCAATTAACACCCTGTCACAGTCACCAGGTAATTCATTGCTTTAATTACAGAGCGAAAAGAATAGCAGTTAGGAGTTTATAACCTCCCAAATAGGAATGACCCCAGGGGGGTCAAAGTGTGTCAACATCACTCTTGAGAAAATGAGTTCAGGGCTTGCGGAATCTTAAGTGGCTTGAACGTCTCTCCAAGTAGAGATGTTGCTGAGGACAGGAATATTGGACATTACCTATGAATCAGACACCTGAGCTGTAATTCGTAGAAAGCAGTGGCGGTCAGTGCATTTTCTCGTAGCGCCTTCAACAAATTAATCCAACCCTCAAAAACTATTTTATGGCTATAAAACCTCTACAGCTGCGACACATAAAAAAATAATCAATAAATCAATGCACAAAAATTGGGTAAAATCCACTTCCTAGCAGCATTTAATGATTAAATACAAATATTAGAGCTTTTCAGACTTTACAACTGGGCCAGGGGGGTCATTTTCCCGGGAAAAGACAGCGATGGACGTCAATGGCGAAACGGCAAAAATTGCCCTAAAATTAGGTAAAATTCAGCCGAAAACAGCGTTTATTGATTAAATACAAATACTGGTAGAAAGTAGGCAACAAATATGTGATGAAAAATGTGTCACATTTCCAAATAATCTGTTTTTGTTTTTTCGAAAACTGAAGCCAAAATCGAAACAAGTGAATTGAACTCCAGGAAAAGTTCTTCCGACTGCCGAAAGGTATTTTGGTTTAAACGCAAGTCACATTCTTTCTGCGCATATTTGAACATTTCATGTTTTTCATAGATGAACCACGACCGCAGTAACATCGAGCGGCATCAACCGACAAAATGTCATAGTTAAAAAGGCATTACTGGTTTGATTCCATATGCTTATGGTCAGCCTAAGTATGCAACTGTTTGTGTGTCTGTGTCTGTGCGGTTGCTGAGTGTATTTGCATATAAGAGTCGAGGGTTTTTCGTTCACTTCATCCTATCTTAGCGAGCTCGTCTTTGCGTGTTGAGTGCTGCGGGTGAGCAGGGTGGGGTGAGAGACCCTGATGTGGTCGACTGTGTGCTACTCCAACACATGGTGACGGAAGCGCGAGGCTCCACGCACCGTCAACAATGTCTGGGAATCCTCAGCGTTCGTGCGCGCACGTGAGAGCGCGGCATGCTACCATGCGAGTCTGAGCGGTCATACTGGTCATTATGGAATTGGGTGTCATGGTCATAGCCTGGGAACATTTGCTTCCAGATACTAGAAACAGCTGCTGGCTTCACCCAAAACCGCTATCACTAGCAATCTCCTTGAGAATGGCGACTGTTTATTTCATTGTTTATGTGTGTGGAGTTTTCCTTCAATATTTCAAAATTCAGCAACCTGACCATTGTATTCGTCATATATTTCATGCAGTTTTTACTGAATAACACCAGCCTGTATTTGGGCTATTTCATTTGTCACTGTGATTTAGATTGAAAAACACTAATGCAGTGTTTGAGTTTGATTTATTTAATAAGGGACAATACATATTAATGAACATATTCACATTCATGTTAATGAAAATACATATGTACGTGTGTGATGGAAGATTTTGTGAACTATGGTGGTTGTGTGACTGTGGTATGATGAACACAACTGAACAGACAAAACAGATCAACTCTAAAACGTCAAAAGTTTTTATATTTACCACCATCATCTTTGGTATATTGCGTTTAAAACACTCGAATAATTCAACAGCATTTCTTAGTGCTTGAAAGTTATTTAATAATGTAATCAATGACAGTGATAGGAATCCAGTCCATTTTTATTGGGAATATTGATGCATTTTGATTGAATTATATACATAAATAGATATATAGGTATAATTGCATAACTTAAAGTCAAAGGTCATTTTTTTTGTTTTGTTTTTGTTTTGTTTTTTAGAAATAGTTGTCTTCTCATGAAAGCATTCCAAGTTCTATTGCTGATTACTACAGAATGAAAAAAAGAGTGAATCCAAGATTATTTTCCTGGTTGAATAAGGCAATCTATTGTTTTATTTGATGGTTTCGGCGTGTAAATATACTGTCATTGCACAACAATAAGTAGCATCCAATGTGTAAAAAAGAAAAAAAATGGCAAAATCACACAGTTTAGTTGACAGTTTCGGTGTTTGGATATACAATGTTTAAACATCCTCTGTTTGAATATACAGTGTTTAGATATCCACAGATTTTTGATCAGTTTTACAGTAAACTTCAATTAGGAATGACAAATAAACATCCTGTTTTGTACACAAAAAGAGGATAAGAACAGGTAATACGAAAACGGGTTTTAAGTTATTTATTCCGCGATCTCAAAAGATTTCCATCCATCACAGGTGCGCCTGGAAGAGCACCGTCACCATAAATGACCTCGCCGGAGATGAACTTTATGGCATTTATACAAAGTAAGCTATCTACAGTATATCCATTGGCTCTCATCGCTCGTCAGCGTGAGAACGTTCCCAGGATGAGCTGACATTTCCCCTGCTCAAGGTGTCCAAAAACAGTCCGTCCTAATCTAATAAAATAGAAAAACTCCACATAAAGGAAAGTGATACAAGATTATATACAAACGCGTGAGAAATCTGTTTTCCGGGCAGTTAGTTCATGACTTAACTCAGCTTGGCTCCGCTTGAGTTGACACCCTGCATGTACAGTTTCCAAAATAACTTACTATCTGATATCTATTTCACAACACGCAGCTCTGTAAATTGTGGCCAGAGCACATGTCGCGGTTCTCCACGCAGTTCCGTGGCAGTACCCTCGGCGATCCCTCGCGGCGGTTTGCAGCTGCGTGCGACGGCCGCCAAGGTTCTGGCCGCTCGATTGTTCCGCTTCCAAAATCCGACCGACCTCGGCAAATGGCGCGCAGCTTTTCAAGGGATCCCAGGCTCCCGGGATCAAACATCCTTACTAGCGGGCAGCCCCAGCGGGCGGGCAGGCCGGCGGGCAGCGGTCACCGCAAGGTTGGCCCCGGGGCCGCAGGAAACACCCGCCCTGTGGCTTCCCTCCCCTAGGAAATATTAAAGAGCTCGCTTTTTTTCCCCCTTTGGCTGTTTCCCCCCGCTACCTATACGCTACTTTGTACTGACGTTAATAAAAAAGAAAAGGCCGCATACGCCATCAGTCAGCAAAAAGGCAATTTCCCTCCGTTTTTAGTGGCCGGCTTGCAGGATTAGCGGACGTGTCTTCAAAGGCAAGGCCACATGCTTATTACAAACACGGGGATAATTGCAAAGGGCGAGGGCAAAGGACGAAGACCTAACAAGCTGAAATCACAGGCCGACCGACGGATGGCTTCATTGTTACCTTGAGCACAAGTCTCTAGTTTTCTCTGAGCTATTACACGGACCATAAAACACTTGCGTGCAGGCACTCCCACCTTTTCTTCTTTCTGAAGCAAAAACATACAAATTACACGTTTGTTACGGAACACTTTGGGGAAGAAGCGTGGTGTTTTTTTTTAATGTTCCTTTTGGTCAATACTTTATATCGGACATCAGAGGCAGTTCAGAGTAATTATGCACCCTGAGTGGACAGCACTATTGACCCCCACCCCCCCCCACACACACACACACCCACACAAACAGAGAGCTCATCGTAAAAATGCCGGAATTCATCATCGAAATCAAAGGTGTCAGACTCGGGTTGGTTCGCGGGCCGCTTTAACGTCAATTTGATTTCACGTGGGCCGGACCATTTCAGATATAATATTTAGATTTTTTAAATATAAATGGATTAAAAGAACTGTATTAAAATCCCTGAATATTCAATTTTTTTATAGATCTAAAACAATGTTTATTTTAGGTTTTTTTAATATATTTTTAGATTTTACAAAATGATTTTGGAACTAAAAACACAGAAAAAATGATTTAAAAATTACAATTATTGATTTGAAAGGGGGAAAATCAGTAAATTTAATATACATCTATACTCTTCATTTTAATTTGATCCTAAAACAGAAAGTCGGCATTCATGATTTACTTTCCCGGGCCACACAAAATGATGCAGTGGGCCAGATGTGGCCCCCGGGCGGCCACTTTGACACATGTGATCTAAATAATCAAACTGTAAGAGGATTTTTTTTTCATTTGAGACTGGATGCAGTGACACTTGACTGATGCTAATGGGGAGGTAATGCACCCTCTGCAAACTCGCCACTGAGCAGAAGGTGTACGCTACTAACTTGGCATGTAAATGAGGGAGAATAGTCTAGACAGCTGCTCATGAAATTAAAAGAAAAAAGACAAATTTCAGGGTGCCCCCAAATAGATTGCACCCTGGGCAGTCGCCCACATTGCTCATAGCAAAAAGCGGCCCTGTCAGGAATAAAGTTGAACTGAGGAGTTTCCATCCATTTTTCTAAATATTTTGGCCTATCAAATTAAAAGACATCCAAATTAAACTTCATGTGGCATTGCCATTGATGGCATTGGACATCCAATTCATTTTGAGTGGGAGGGATAGCATCGAATGATCCCCCCTTTTTTTTTAAATCAAAATGCATTGGACGTGTACTGCCCTCAATGACAGCGAACCAAAGTTGATCCTGATGTTGGTAATCAGACAGCCAAGTTTTCCCTCTATGTGACAGAGTAGAAATTCAATTCCAACTTACAATAAAGTCATTTTCCCAAAACGTCAAGAAAACAGGCCGGCATTAGAGTGGAGTCTCAAGATTGAGTAATATTGCAAAACTAAGAATGAAAATATTGCACAACTATGTTATAATGTTCTCCAGTCACTTTGGCGTGGATGAGCTCCCACAGGGGCAACGCTCATTACAAATTCTGACTTCTGCTGAGAGAGGATTCGAGGTCACTGATGTAGGTTTATGATGGGGTTGAAGTCTGGGTTTTCAAGTTGATTATTGGAAATGTTTGATCAAATGGATAAAAGTATTTTATAACAAGCAACAGAACATTTGTTTTTGCTGTAATGGATAGTCTTTGGTCTACAGTTATCTGCACAAACACGCTATAGGCCACAGCACTATAAAAAGTGAGTAGTAGTAGTATTTACTTTTACTAGGACTGGTTTAATAGAGAAAAGAAGAGGGGAAGAGAGAAGAGAAGCAAAAAGAGGAGAAGAAAAGGAGACGGCAAAGTTTGAAAATTGAGCTCATGTTCTACTCTTGCGGGAGAACACATCTGGAGAGCAGGTGTTGAATTGAGCCAGTTGACGTTTGATAAGAAGGAAAATAAGAAGTTGCGCCCTCCATCGCTACTTTGGAGGTGGTGCGCCTCAATATTGGAGAAAATGTGCAAGGGTCACAATTGCGTGCCTTTTTGGGAAGAAAAAAAACAATACAGGAATAGCTGATCAACTGTAATGCTTTATAAATCATGTGACTACTTTGGGTAAATTAAAAAACAGCCGCAAAGACTTATTACATTAATAATTGGTGGTGTGGCCTACAATGTGATGTGCACATAGGTGGCTTTTATGATGGGAAGCTTTTTTGTGTATTTGTTTTATAATTATTCATCTTTTTAAAATATATATTTTATTTTATTTTATTAATAAAACAATTCAAATAAAAAAAAACAGAAATAGGCTATGCTACAGTCCCCGATAAAACTTTCAAGATGATAACTTAGCAACAATTAAAATTTATTTTATCTTTTTTGTTTTTAATTTAAATATAATGAATAAACTGCAGATAAATGAAGATATTTGTAGTATTTTTTCTACTTTGGGGGGACTGGTTTTCGAAAAAAAAAAGACTAATTAAATAAATAATTTTCTTTTGCTTTTGGGGTTTGATTTGAATTAAAACATTATGAAAAAGAAAAAGAACCAATATGAAATATTTGGGTCGACAGCTGTCAAAGGCAGCCGCTGAATTAGAAAAACAATAAAAAATACTTGCACATCAACAAGTTAATCTGTGCACTTTACGCAAGACCTCACCACTTGCGTGTGTCTTTCCCCAGCCACTATTCTTCATCCTAAAAAGGCTTTCGGCTTTACTGTATTCATTGCACACCACGGGGATAATCCTCAAACACCGCCGTCTTAGCGCCAATTACTTGAATCTATTCTCTGCTTTAAGCACTCATATCATTTTTTTCCCATGCTAATTCAGAACTAAGAGCCTTTGTGATCGTCGGCGTGTTTTGTGGATGACTTGCTATTGAAACGTGTGTACAAGAAGCTTTATCTCTTGTAATTTTTTTTACAAAAGATCTTTTTTTATCTCAGATAAAGCTGTTTCGCATGATTTGGGGAAAAAAGGGCATGCGCAACGTGAGTAAGGTCAAAGAGTTAAGGAAGGAAAGACCACTCACGCCTTACATTATTAGTTTGACATGTTTATAACAAGACTTTTTTTTAGGTTATGTAATGAAGCATGGAACTGATCGATGGCAATTCCATTCATTTCAACCATTAGATTATTTGAGAAATTCGAGTTTGGAGCGTATTCAGAATTACAAAATTCGACAGTCGTTGCTTTGGGAGTTATCATCTGCCACAAAAAGACCAGCCAAACTATGAAAAAAGTGTGACTTATAGTCCGGAAAATACGGTAAAATCTTGGAGCAATCAAGTTTGCGCACCCATGCTCTAGATCAGGGGTGTCAGACTCGGGTTGGTTCGCAGGCCCCGTTAACGTCAACTCGATTTCATGTGGGCCGGACCATTTTAGATATACATAATATTTAGATTTGTTTAAATAAATGGATTAAAAGAAATGGATTAAAATCCCTGAATATTCCGTTTTTTATAGATCTAAAACAATGTTTATTTTAGCTTTTTTAAAATATATTTTTAGACTTTACAAAATGATTTTTGAACTAAAAACACAAAAAAAAATGGATAAAAAAATTACAATTATTGATTTAAAAGGGGGAAAACCAGGATATTTAATATACATCTATACTCTTCATTTTAATTTGATCCTAAAACTGAAAGTCGGCACTCATGATTTACTTCCCCGGGCCACACAAAATGATGTGGCGGGCCAGATTTGGCCCCCGGGCCGCCACTTTGACACTTGTGCTCTAGATCTACCAAGTCACAATGCATATTCATTCATTATATCCTCACAAGGGTGCTCGAGCCTATCCCAGGGCCAAACGCAGCGCACAAGGAGACGGACAACCATTCACACTCACCCCAAAGGGTCATTTTAGAGTTTTCAACCAGCCTATCCTGCAAATTCTTGGGATGTGGGATGAAACCGGAGTACCCTGAGAAAACCCACGCAAACCCAGGGACAACATACAAACCCCAGACAGAACGGTCCAAACCTGGAATTGAACCCTCGATCTCAGAACTATGAAGCTGACGTGCTAACCTGCCATTTATTAATCATCATTTTTATCAATCAGGAACACACACAAAAAATCACAAATCAGTAAAATGTTTTTAAAAACAAAATGAATACTTTTTAAGTTCAATGGTGGGCAATGAGTCCCCTAGATAGGGTTAACTGGCATGTAGGCTTTAGCCACACACATTGGACAGCTTTTAAACAGCAGCTGATGATGATGATAATGATGTTACTGTAAGTCCAGCATATTATGAGCCAAGCCTCGCTCTGCCTCGCCTTGTGGGTTATGTTGTTTTTGTCAGTGGAGCCTGAGCACTGGGGAAACTACTGTCTGCCCATGAGGAAAGCAGAGCGCAGAGATTGGACATTTCCAGTCCAGAGAGTTTTCGGTGCCACATAAATGCCATGCGTGTTTTTTAAAACATCTTTTATGTGGCCCAAAGGTTCGCGAGGAAAAAGCTCATTAAAAACATTTCAACTATACAGTGGAAAGAATGTAAAACAACTTTTAAAGACTTCAAATGTTTCAAAAGATTGAGCTGTAAGTTGAATCTGTCATGGAAATGTTGTTTTCGGTCAGATTTTTGCCGAAAAATGTATAGAATTGTAAATAATTTGTAGGTGTTTTAATATAGGTAATTGCTTCTATGTAGATCATGTGATCAAAGGTGGAAAACAGGTTCACAGACTTTAAATGCATTTGATAGATGTCCAATGCGTTTGAATCAAATCAAAAAATCAAAAGCCTTTATTGTCATCATACACAGCTGCATATAACGGAATTGGTGGTGCTACTCCAAGCTTTTCAAAGTGTGTTTTCCCAGTAAAAAAAAAACATAAATAGTAGTATAAAAGTATAAAAAGTCACATCCCGGCTAGGTGAATTCTAAAATATTGCACAGAATTCTATATTTTAGAATTCACCTACCCGGGATGTGACTTTTTATACTTGAATACTACTATTTATGTTTTGGGGGAGGGCATGGCAGACTTTCCAGTTAAAATGAATTGGACGTTCACTAATGATAAACTTATTTAAATGTGATATATTATATTTAAATTACATTTAAATACAAAAGTGCCACTTGATTGGATGTCAATTCTCGTCAATACCAGTGAAAGACTTAATATTTACACTACAAATACCACAAAATGAAAGAATATAGTCTCTTGTTTCAATAAGAAAAAATATTTGTTTCAGGCTTTCTTCTGTTCACTAGTAATGGACAGTTTAACACAGGGGTAGGGAACCTATGGCTCGGGAGCCACATGTGGCTCTTTTGATGGGTGCATCTGGCTCTTTGCTAACCTGTGAGCTAACATATGGAAATTGCTGGTGACAAAACTGAGATATTACATTTAGAACTGCTTTAATCTTCATTTTTTTGCGGTAGACTCTTTAGGAATGCATCCTCTCATTGATTAGCAACAGCATAAGAATCTTTTAAAAAATATTCAGTTTTTTCCACTTTAAAAGTGGTGAAATTACAAAAAAAAATGAAAAGACACTCGTTTACATGTATGTATTTTGACTTTTAAATTCGTAGTATGCTCACAAGGAATAACAATGGAAAATATGAATTGTTTGTGGCTCTCTTCGTCAAAAAGGTTCCCGACCCCTGGTTTAACATGACAAATTTTGCCAAAATGCAGCATTGCTTCCACCTTCTGGCCGCTGTCCTTCGGCGAATATCTTTCCAATGCTGAAATTCACAGTGAAGCGGTTGAAAGAAGTATTTGCGGATCAATTGTCAATGGCACTGACTCAACTTTTTAGCATTTTTAACTGGAACTGATGTCTTGTGTTCCAAATGTATCACCCATTAGTGTGTCTTCTCCACTTTGTCATGCTCTCACACAACTTTCTTTCTATGCCACGCCTCTTCGTTTCCATTCCTCCATACACACACGCACAAAAAAATGCAAAGGGTCACCATCGAGCCGCTTAACCAAAGATGACTTGACAACACGGCGCAACTTAACCCCAAAACCACGGGGAGCATGATAATTAGCCTTGACGTGGCCTGATATTATCATATCGGTGCCTCGTTCATTCATTCAGAAGACGACTCGATCAAAACGGACCCAGCTGTACAAAAGGTAATGTTTGGGTTCACCGAAGGACAAATGTGACCCATGAAAGCTGAGGGTCATGGGAAGTTGCAGCTCTTGGCTTGAATGAATAGAAAGGCTGCGAACAGGTCCTGCGTGGAGGATGTTTGTCAAATTGCCCGTACCGCCGATACCACAGCAAAGAGCGCCGCTCGCTCAGTACGTCCTGGGCCGAGGCCACGGCGAGCACATCGTGACTGGTCGTTGTTTGCGTGAAGGAGAGAAGAAGGAGAACATATTGAAAAACATTGGTCTTTGTTTCAGAGCTTCTCAAAGGGTGGTGTGAGGACCACCGGTAGTACGCGGGCTGCTTCTTGTGGTACTTGAAAGTATCACCTGATTCAATAGACAAACTGTAAAATGTTGACGCGGATTCCTTGTTTATTGACATGATTGGAGTAAAAATAAGTGGAAAATAACATCAAATAAACCTTCAAGCAGCGTTTCAGTAGATGAAAGAGTACTAGGAAAGAGTACGAGCAAAAAAAGTGAGCACCCCTGATTTAGAGAGTATTTTAGCCACTTTAAAGGAGTATTTCATCATTTTAAGAGGAATAATTTAGTAGATTAAAAACATGCCATTGTTTTCTGTCAGCCTGTGAAGTGTTAAAGCTCTCTTGTGATTAAGGGCATTAGTTTTAAAACAAACCTGACTAGTTATGATCATTTTGGCACATTTAATCCAGTATTTCAGTACATCTTGGAAAACCATATGAGAACTTGGGCCAACTATATAATGTAGTATTTTCTTTTTGGTTAATATGGTTGCAACAGGAGAGGGAGCTAAGTATTTCAGGCGTGCATATATATATATAACAATAATATAGGTTGTTTTGTTTATTTATTTATTTATTAGATTGAAAAAGTGCTCACAGAATGAATGAATGGAAAAAAAACAATCACCACCACTTCTTTGCTCTTCCCTTTCGTTTAGGGGGCAAATAAACACGTGGAAGAGTGTGTTCACGGTTAAAGATGGGGAAGTCAGCGCAGTAGTCACTGCGAGCAATTGCGGCCTACAACCGCAAGTCACACACATGGCACCGAGACGCACACGCATGACACATATGCAAATGTTTGACTTGATACCGTGGAAACAGGCGATGTTTGGTCTCGATAGTTTTGCCCGCTCTTTAATTGTGGGGAACTGCTTTTCATCTGTCACTGAGCGACTGATCACTCGGGGGGCCCCAGCGGGCCCCGTCATGTCCTCCCAAACCACATCAAGTAAGAGAGGCCCGACGGACGATAGCAAGAGCACGTCGCTGCTGGCTTTAAATGCACCTTGGGGGTGGCGAGGGGTACCTTGAGGGGTGCGAACGCAACACCCGCATGGGCAGCTGCTCTGCATGTGACCTGCTTGCTGTTTTGACCAAAAATCAACTTTAAGTGGACAATGGCTCACAAGACACTTTTATAAAATGTCGTATAGCACAATATGGGGTACTGAGTGCAGATGTGAAGTGTTATACTGTATAAAACATTGTTTTGTGTTTAGTTTGATTGAATGTTATTACATTGAGAGCAAATTGGCTCGGGTAATTGAATGCTTTTATTGTCATTCTACAAGTATAATGAGATTTAAAGATTCACCACACAGTGCACAAATAACAACAACAAACAAATAGTAAATAATCAATAAATAATCTCTCTCTCATCTTAATTTCTGAACCGCTTTATCCTCACTAGGGTCGTGGGGGGTGCTGGAGCCCATCTCAGCTGACTTCGGACCACAGGCGGGGGACACCCTGAATTGGTGGCCAGCCAATCACAGGCCACAAGGAGACAAACAACCATTCACGCTCACCTAGGGGCAATTTAGAGTGTCCATTTAGCTTACCATGCATGTCATTGGAATGTGGGAGGAAACCAGAGAACCGGGATAAAACCCACGTAGGCCCGGGAAGAACATACAAACTCCACACAGGTAAGATCTCAACCCAGGTCCTCTACTGTGAGGCCGACGCGCTAACCACTTAGCCGCCGGGCCGCCCCGCAATGAGCACTTTGTATTCCAAATTAAATCTGTATACATTTTAATGAATGTTTCAGGAACATAGTATGTGGTGCTGCGTTGGCCTTTTTTCCGACATGTTTTAATTAGTGATGGGACTTCTGAAATAACTCTTCTGGCCACCACTTAATCTCTCTAATGAAAAGTGTCCAGCACATCTTCTCAGCACCTGTTGAAGAGATGTGCGCCGGCTTGTGGGTGGGGCAAAGCCACATTCCAGTAATAGAGCCTTTTGGTTGCTTTGATTTGTTTTCCTTGGCTGACTCCTCACCCCCCCGGGTGAGCACTCTGCGGGGGCACATGGGAGCGTGCTGGGTTCGCTGTCATGTGTTCCAGTTTTGGGACACAGAAGACCAGAGAGGGAGTCACTGGGGGGGATTCCATACTGCCCTCTGTTGCAGGGAAACTTGAGTTAGTTTCCATCACAGACATCAATTTGGACGCAAGTTAGCTGGACTGTGCTTGTCCTCTTAATCTCACCCATCAGCGGAAATCAAATAGTAGAGGATAAAAACTGAAAGTCATTTGGAGATACATTTTTTTGCACCAAAAAAGATGGAGAAAATCGTCGACCACATTTGTTTGTCAAGCCTAAACCTGAATGCACTTTCTGTGGAATGGCAACACACTCAAAACTGACTTGATTTGACATCAGCAAGTCAGATTTCAACCAGCAAAAACCAATTTTTCACTTTATCAATTTTTATATCTAAATTTTGTGCTGTATATACATATATTTTTTTATATATATGATATCCATATATATTATATATATGTATGTATATCAAACAACACACTTGAAAAGCACCAAAATTCCAGGTAGAGCACCTTAAATTCAAGACAAGAGCTCTCTCTTGTGGATGGAAAAGGAAAGGGCATAAAATGCTTTATACTCATCATGTAAAAACCGTTCATTTCATAACATTTATACCGTAATATTACAAAAATTAGACTTTAGAGTGGTGGCTGTTTGCATTGTGTTATTGTATAGTATGGTGTCACAATAAGAGATAAGTGATGTTGTCAAATTACAATTTAATTTTTAACTGAAGTATATTTATGAAAGACCCAAACAATATGGGATTATATTTTTGGGGAAAGGTATCCTATGTGTCCTACGACCACCCTTAGCCTATTTAATAGGCTTGTGTCTACATTTTTCATTCAACATTCAGTGACAACAAAACGCCACCAGAAGGCAGAGCTGCTGCAGGAAAGTCACACTGGATGAAACTGCATTTTAATAACCATACATATGCTATAGCTACACTTGATGCATACTACAGCTAAAATGATTATGTTTTCCATTTGCATTTATCTGGATCAGAAAAACATGCTGATAATCCCGACATTATCATGTCGACGATAAGATGCTTGTCAGCAATTGTACAAGCTCAAACATTCATGCATTTTCCGTACCGCTTATCCTCACAAGGATCGTGGGGGGTGCTGGAGCATATCCAGCCAAGTATGGGTCCAAGCTAGGGGAGTCTCTGTAGCCATTCATTCTCACCATCATACCCTAGGGCACATGTGTCAAAGTGGCGGCCCGGGGGCCAAATCTGGCCCGCCGCATCATTTTGTGTGGCCCGGGAAAGTAAATCATGAGTACCGACTTTCTGTTTTAGGATCAAATTAAATTGAAGAGTATAGATGTATATTAGATTTCAAAATTTTTCCCCCTCTTATATCAATACTTGGAATTTGGAACTTGGAAATCATTTTTTTCTGTGTTTTTAGTTCAAAAATCATTTTGAAAAATCTAAAAAATATATATAAAAAAAGCTAAGATAAACATTGTTTTAAATCTGTAAAAAACTGAATATTCAGGGCTTTTAATCCATATCCATATCATATTATATCTAAAATGGTCCAGCCCACATGAAATCAAGTTGAAGTTAACACGGCCCGCGAACCAACCGGGATCTGACAACCCTGCCCTAGGGGCAATTAAGAGTGTTCAACCAGCCTACCATGCATGTTTTGGGGATGTGGGGGAACTGGAGTACCCGGAGAAAACCCACGCAAGCCCAGGTAAAACAGGCAAACTCCACACATGAACACCCGAACCTGGGATTGAAGCCCTGATCTCAGAACCGCGCTAACCAAGCTCAAACACGATATTGAACATAACCCGATTCCTAATGAACCCTTAAAAAACATACTTCCTTTCAAGCTTTTTACAGACCTTGTTTTGAACAGGCCACCTTTATGCTTCATCAGCGCCACATTGAAAATATCCATTAAGCTTTCTCTCTGTGGTCTTTTGTCTAACTGTCATGAAAGACTTGTCTGTCCTCTGTTCCCAGTGGGCTGTTTGATCTGCGAACACATGCAGTCCCATCAAATGCTCTAGCGGGTACCGGGTGGAACAACGAAGCGAAGGGACATTGTTTACATTCACCAGCCACTGTCCTTGCAGTTTATACTCTATCAAACTTTTGTTTGCTATGGTATCTATAGATGGACGTACATGATGAACTCTTGTATAATGGCATTTGCCAAAAGTCCTAAGTGGCTTTAAGAATTGGCGTCATCTCTATTTCCAAGTCCTACTTACACTGGAAATAAAACTTCCTTTAAATCACGCTAGCTTTATCATTTATGAGTAAACTGAACTTGAAATGTGTGATTTTAGCCTTCACTCCTGATGGCTTCAATACAGTATGTTTGGCAACACTAATCAATCAGTCTGTTTAGCTCAGTTGTCTGCGTGATACCCTGTCATAACCCAGGTTTTAATCGCATTTGGATTGACATGATCTAGTTTACTTATAATTTTGGGACAGACTATTAACCAAAAGTCAATTTTGCTTAAGATTTTGAGCTCAGACTACTAAACAGAAGTGAACTTTATTGAAATGTTTTAAGCCAATAACTTCATTCATCTTTCACACCGCACATCCTCATAAGGGTTGCGGAGGGTGCTGGAGTCTATCAATATCATTAACTTGATTAGTATGCCTTTTAAGTTTTCCATCAAAACTAGAAAATTCAAGTGAATACAGAGTAGTTTGAGAAGTTCTACTATTTATTATTTTTTGTGTATGTGCTACATTTCTTTCAGGTTTCTGAAGATGAAATCATGTAAACATTCGCAGGGGGTAAAATGTAAGTGAATCATTTAAGTTAACAACTAAACTTGCCTCTTTTGTCAACATTAAACTTCATTGAACATTCCCCTTTAGCAAAATTCCTGATAATTCTGTTGTGGTCCTAATGGTCACATTTAAGAAGTCATTGATATACTTATGTTGATATTTGAAGGACCACAATTTTTTTTTTATATTCTAGAGGTCAAACTAAGCCACAAATTAAGAACTTTGCAACTGACCCACAATGTTGAGCAGGACAAATGTCCAATCAGAGTCCGGTATTTAGAATCATGATGATGTCAGACAAATTAACTGATGACACATACTTCACAGTTGTGATGTCACCACCTTCCACAGGCGAGCTGAGCTCTGACGGAAAGACTCCAAAACATTTCAAGGAGCTTGATAAACAACTTGTGAATTGGGAAATATGGCTACAGGGTCCAAACTGATGGAGCTTCCTCAAATCTACACGACAGCAACTTTCTTCAATGTTTCCTTTAAAGAAAGTTGGTCCAATGTCCAGCCTGTGGGATGTGTTGTTCAATCCCAGGCAGTTCGCCTCAAATGTTAAAAAGAAAGTCAACAGCCTTTCAACCGTGTCCAAAATGAGGCAGATGGAGTTCATATATGACCCCAAGTCTTTCAGTTCAAATATGAAGACAAAGGTGAAGAAAGCTCCAATCTTTTCTCAGCTAAAAGAGAAGACAAAGAGCACCAAATTGATGGGAATAGTGTTCATATGTAAGACGCAACTGAGGGGTTGGTTTGGGTTGCACCAAAGAACCTGATTGCAACATCCAAGATGGAGAAATGTCCAAATAGTAGTTTGGACACATTCAGAAACACCTTCACCGATCTTCTGGAAAACATTCATACATGTTTTTAATTTTTTTTAAATGTATTTTTAGATCAAATGACTTGGACTAGTTTTCCCCATGTGCCGTTTGGGATTAATATGACCATAATTTGCCATTGAAATTTAATATTCCAAATAAAAGATTGAGATTTCCCATTGAAAATCCTATTCATTGTATTATGTCAATGTTATGCTGTTAAAAATTGAGGTTTAAGATGTTGTTTCACAATGACAGAATGAGCAGATTACAGTGAAATAGACAAATCACCATCTAGACACAACAAGATGAAAATTGAAAAAAAAGTGTGAATATTTGTCTGCAACTAACCATAGTGCATGGCTCCAAGGTAATGATAAAATATAAATGATACAAAAGACAGCTTTTATCAAATACCTTGAGCACAATAAAATCATTTTAAAGCCCTTTTTTATGATTTAATCTGTAGAAATTTGCCTTCACGTTCCATCTTTTCCCCCTTTATTATTATGTGCAGAGGTTCACTTTAAATGCAGCATTTATGTTGACTACGTGAATGGAAAGTGTGAATCAATGGCAGAGGTGTTAGCAAGATGCATCCAAGATAATTGGATTGGCCTCGGAGTTCCCTGAAACACGTAAACACTTCTACGCTAATCTGCATGTCAGGATAATGACTGTCTACTACACGAAATGCTGATAGGAGGAAACCATTCTGGGTTTGGACTGAAAAGCAAAAGGGCCCGAGAGAAGGAGATAAGAATTAGAAAAGTGAAATGCGGTGCTATGCATATTTTTGGAGATATGTTGCTGAGTCAATGCTTGGATCAAATAGCTCATTATTTCTAAGGAAAAGTTTTAGTTAAGATTTTTTTCATGATTTAAAAGTCAAATTTTTACACTAAGATGGCTATCTTTTTAATCAATTTTGCAAAATCTCAATATTGATCTAATGTCGGGCGGCTATTGCCACGGTTCAATCCCATGATAACAGGATTACAGTTCAATAACAGGACCTTCCTGTGTGGAGTGTGCATGTTTTCCCCGGGCTTGTGTGGTTTTTCTCCTCCCACATCCCATAAAACATGCAGGATAGGTTGGTTGGTTGAACACTCAATTTCTCTTGCGTGAATGGTGGTCCGTCTCTTTGTGCCCTGCGATCGGCTGGATGCCGATTAAGGGTGTCCCCCGCCTCTGGCCCGAAGTCAGCTGGAATAGGCCCCGGCACCCCCTGTGAACCTAGTGAGGATAAAGCAGTTCAGAAAACGAATGAATAATCTCATGTCTTTGGAAGCTTCTGATTAGTTTATGGATAATATTGGGTTGTTACATTCATTCATTCATTTTCTGAACCGCTTTATCCTCACGAGAGTCACGGGGGCTTCTGGAGCCCATCCCAGCTGACTTTGGGTCAGAGGCGGGGGACACCCTGAATTGGTGGCCAGCCAATCGCAGAGCACAAGGAGACAAACAACCATTCACGCTCACACTCTTACCTAGGGGCAATTTAGAGTGTCCAATCAGCCTACCATGCATGTTTTTGTATGTGGGAGGAAACCGGAGTACCCGGAGAAAACCCACACAGGCCTGGGGAGAACATGCAAACTCCACACAGGCAGACCGACCTGGATTCGAACCCATGACGCCAGATCTGTGAGGCTGATGCGCTGACCGCTCATCCGCCGGGCCACCGCAGATTGTTGAATTATAAAATAAGATTTAGAATATTGTTTGTATTAAGAAAAGAAAGAACGAAACCGAAAGAACTGATCATCCATTCCCACAATGAAATCCTTTGCTACCCACGCCAATTCAAACTTTACTAAAGTAAAGCAATGTAATCTTCCCATTCTGGGCACCGGTTGTCCAAAATAGTCAGTTAATTCGTCTCAAGGCAAATTATAGAAGAGGAGCTAAAAGAGTGCGGGTCATGCAAATGTAGGCTGCCAATGGCACTCGAGTCCACTGGGTGATTGGATCAGTCAGCGGCTCTGTGATTGGCTCACGCCTGCGTCAGCGAGGAGGCTGCAAGAGCCGCTTCGTGCGAACCCAGACTAATCGGGTGCCTGCCTGTCTGTGTCCACTGGACTATTGCACCGTTTCGGAACCGACGTGGAGCGTCTTGATGGATTCCATCACGTCGTCGTGATTCATCCACCCAGGACCGGGCCGCCTCTCTCGTTTTCGCCCCTGCCGCAGCCCCTCTGCAGCCCCTCTGCAGCCCCCGCCGCAGTCCCCGCCGCAGCCGCATCCCTCGCCACCTCCTGCGCCGTCATGGGCACCGTGCTCTCCATTTCGCCGGCCACCAAGAAGGCGATGGACGCCGACGTGTCCGGCGACGGCATCAAGGTCGACAAGAGCCTGAAGCGGCCGTCCGTCTTCGTGTCGCTGTCGTGGAAGAAGCTGGTGGCCAGCTCGGCGAAGAAGAGCGCCAAGAAGGTGACCCCCAACCCCAACCCGCCGTGCCCCGCGGTGGTGGTCCGGCGCAACAGCGAGAACGCCCGGAAGACGCTGCAAACCGAGGAGCGCAAGCAGCGAGCGCCCATCCCAGTGCCGGTCCCCACGGTGCCCACGCGGAAGACCCCGCCGGTGCAGAAGCCAGTCGGCAACCCGTCGGTGTCGGCGGCTGCGGCGTCCCCGCGGAGGATCGTCATCCAGGCGTCCACCGGGGAGCTCCTGCGCTGCTTGGGGGACTTCGTATGCCGCCGCTGCTACAAGCTGAAGGAGCTGAACAGCGGTGAGGTGATCCTGTGGTTCCGCAACATTGACCGGACTCTTTTGCTGCAAGGCTGGCAGGACCAGGGCTTCATCACGCCGGCCAATGTGGTGTTTGTGTACCTGCTGTGCGAGGCCACCCTGGAGGAGAGCGTGGCCAGCCCAGCCGAGCTGCAGGGCGCCTTCCAGACCTGCTTGTACCTGGCCTACTCCTACATGGGTAACGAGATCTCGTACCCGCTCAAGCCCTTCATGATGGAGGCCAACAAGGACGTGTTCTGGGAGACCTCGCTTGGCATCATCGAGCGGCTGAGCGGCAAAATGCTGCGGCTCAACGCGGACCCGCACTTTTTCACCGAGGTCTTCCAGGAGCTCAAGAGCCAGCGGGACTGCAACGAGGCCGGCCTGGACCGCTGACTCGTTGTCGGGGGTCCGGTCGGCGAAGAGAACAAGGGAAACCCACTCAAGTGCGGCTTTGAATGTAGTAAAAGGCCAATCCTATCGGCTGGACCTCGCTAAATGCGCCATTAGTGTGTTTTTTAGACGGCAGGAGAATTCGCTACTCGTGCAATGCATGCATGCCATCGATGGTGTATTGTCCTCCCTCGATTCTTTAGTTACGAGCGACATTTCAACGCTAATTTCACTCCGAGGTCGCGGTGAAGGTGCGCTCTCCAAGGTGCTGACCGCTGCGCAACACTGCGATTCGGCTCGGTTGGTGGCAAGACCCGAGTTACGAGTTGAATTCGTGCCTCAGAAAAGTCTGTCTGGAGGACAATACACATTGATATTACCCTTTGGATAGGAGAATAGACCATTAAAATGTTAGAAAGCCACTTGGTGCATGGCTTTTTTCATACATGGTAGACCTTTTGAATGAAGATATGGAGGTGATTTGAAGAGGTCTTTTTTTCTCGACCATTTTTCACGGTCTATTGTCGAAAAATGTGGTGCTTTGAGACTCGAGTTAAATTTGTTTGTATCTCAAGATAGTGAATAATGCAATAAATGTGTTCCAGGCCAATAAAAAACAGCCTTTCCCAGTCCAAACGGATCGGATGTCGGTCGCTGTCAATGGCTCTGTGACATCATTGATCAAATGGATTAACGCAACAAGAAAACCAATATAAATTTATAAGACACACTTTTTCCCGATTTTTGCTTGTGACTCAAGAAATTCATAGCGCGAGTTCAAGATACTCGTATCTCAAGGCACCACTATTTTGAGAGGAATGTATTTTTTTGTTTTCAAAACTCAGACAATCTCATACGTGCCAACTGTCGCGTTGTCTTTGCCTGCTACAAATGGTTTACATCATATTTTACATTGTTTTCTTTTATCTCAAACACAAGAATGCTCTTTTTAGGGGGTGGGACTCTGTAAATAATGAATGTGGGTCTTGACGATTGTATTATTTGCACTTTTGTGTCTATTCATGATCAGGAACGAGAGAAATGATCACACAGCTCCGAAAGCAACTTTGAAAATGTCTCGGTGTCATCGTAGTTCTCTATTTATGATCATCATCGGTATATTGTTGTGTTGTGAAGCTATCTCTCGTAGCGGAATGTCACGCTGCTACTTTTTTGCACAGTCGAGAACAAATCTCGTTTTGCACATCATTTTCGGTCACGGACCGACAGACGCTGGATCACTGGCCATTCGTCAATGACATTTGCAGCTATGAAACAAGGACGATTAACCTGTGAACTCCGTACTTTGAACAGCTCATTTTCCGATCTGACTGGAAATCGTTACTCGATGTGTAGTTGATCTGTGTGACACGCTAATCTTCAACTACACTTCAATTCATTCTGGCTTCTTGTTGATACAGTAAATGGTCAGTGCTTTGATTGTTTATGGTGACCAGGGTGGAATAAATCATTTTAAAGATTAAGCCTTGCATATTTTTTGTGGTTATTTCACACGATCAACCAAAAGAGTCATCGTGCAACACCGCCTTTTGTGAATTAAATGCAGCTTCCTCCTCTTCTTTGTATATGTGAATGAGAAGAAAGCAGCCGTGTGGCTTCGAGGCTTCCTCCACGTGATTGGCTAGATTCTGCTGCAGTCTCAAAAGTAACGGACTCCCTCTCTCTTTCAGGGACTTGTAGGATCTATTTACAGAACAAAATGGAAGCAGGAGAAAGTAGAACGGGGCCAATGCAAAAACAAAACCGCTATAATGCAGTTTTCAACGTGGATTCAGCTTTTTGAACAGGGTCGCTTACTGAAAGAGACAACCCGCTCGCTGTGTTTCTTAAAAGCAGTGTGGCTCCATTGCAGCAGTATTATGTAACCACAGATTCACTCCACTATTAGCATTCAGCCCAGGTCTTAGCCTGTCTGTCTGTCTGTCTGTCCATCCGTCTGTCCGTCTGTCGTGCGCTTGCTGCATTCTTCCACTGCGTCTCTATAGAAACGGCGAGAAGTGAATGAGAGGCGGTCAGACCATGAGCTATTCACAGCTCTGAGTGAGGCCAAACGCCTCCGCCATCGACTAACAAATAATACAAATACAACTTCGTGATGGCTCAGTTAGAAATTGAGGGATTAGCTGTGCATTGATGTTGGGAGGAAGGAATTGGGAACATTTCTCCATTAAAAGGAGCCTGTATGTGAAGAGAAAGGTCACCTTGAGATCATAAGGTAACGCAGAGCCCCATCAAAGTTAAGGAACATCTTCTGCAATCAAACTATTTAAATGTCCATTTCCCGATAAGATACAAATGTCCCTCATTATCAGAAGAGTGGAAAGTAGACAAACCAATGTAAACAAAGTAAGAGGACACCTCCAGGGATTATTTCTATTTTGCTGTCCTGACGCTAGATAACCTGCCCGCTAATCCCTTCAACTAGATTTGTGCAGCGTTGACCTGTTTGGTTGAAACCACTAAAGCAAATTGTAATTTAACCCATGAAGCTCCTTTTGGTTTGCTTTTCTTTTCATCATCTAACGCCACATTATGCATAATGTTACCTAACTTCCGTCTCATTTGAATGGAAAGATACCTTACGCAACATATGCTCTGGTTTCTTTCATTCCGCCGACACCACCAAAGTGTCCCGTGGGGTCTTTTTTTTGCGTTTAATTTGCTGATGAATCACTTTGCAGTACATGAATCTGCATCCCATTTCATTCTTTATTTTTTTTTATACTTATGTAAGGGATTCCAATCATGGATTTGCCTCCTAAAGGGCCTATTTTGATCACATTTGGGACAAAAATGTGTTTTTCATTGCCCAAAGTTTGCCCCAAATGTGAAAATAGACTCAGTTATTCTTTGTGAATATCTCTGTCTCCCTCCCTGGTGGCCGCAAATCTATTTCAAAGAGGTGTTCTGTTCTAATTAGCTGGCGTTCTCTACGGATGGAAGAGTGACTCATTGACTGTGATCTTGACAGAAATCCACGTGAAGCCCACGGACAAGGTTTCCTACTATTGCTTCGCCCACGGACGGACAAAAATCTCGCTTTCCTTTCATGTAATATGGGAATTATGATGACGTAAAATTGTGAATGAAAACTATTATGTGAATTTCAACGTCAAAACTATGTTGTGGGCCGTGTTGTAAACATTTTTGCGACTGGCATATCCAGTATTACATAAGATAATTGCTTCTCTGTCTAATGCTATCAAGAGCAGGAGATTTTTTAATTGAAAAGCTCACAAATTCAAATGTACACCAATGCTTAATTAATGGTACTACAAATTGAGATACAAAAAAAGGCACGTAACCTGAATTTTTTTTAATGGTCCTTTAACATTTTTTAGTTTGACATGCTAGCTAAATTAAGGGCTATATGGAGACTGATAGAAAATATATAGCAGAACAAAGAGTAGGAGTAAAAGGACTGCTAGCCTGTGTGGTACTTCTTTGCTATTGGAACCTTTTCTCACATTTTAGGGACATATCTACTCGGATAAACATTCTACCACCAAAGCAGTTCTCCTATGTTCTCTAAATGCTAAGATTAGGCAGGTTAACTAGTGTTACTTCAAGTCTATGTGAGCAACCATTTTAATCAGAGTATTTAGGGCAGGGAAGTCAGACGTTAATGTCAACTCGATTTCATGTGGGCCGGACCATTTTAGATATAATATTTAGATTTTTTTATATAAATGGGTTAAAAGAACTGGATTAAAAGCCCTGAATATTCAGTTTTTATAGATCTAAAACAATGTTTATTTTAGCTTTTTAAAATATATTTTTTTGATTTTACAAAATGATTTTTGAACTAAAAACACAGAAAAAAATGATTAAAAAATTACAATTATTGATTTAAAAGGGGGAAAATCAGGAAATTTAATATACATTTATACTCTTCTTTTTAATTTGATCCTAAAACAGAAAGTCGGCACTCGTGATTTACTTTCCCGGGCCACACAAAATGATGCGGCAGGCCAGATTTGGCCCCCGGGCCGCTACTTTGACACATGTGATTTAGGGTATTCATGTCAACATAAAAAATAGAACGGAGAGCCAATGAAATTATATTTTTACATGTACCACTTCAGGCAAATTGCAGGGGTGTTTTATTTCACTTTTTAATCTATATATATTTCCAGGATGAACACTTTTTAAGCATACGTGAATGTGCTACGTGTATTTCACTTTGGATGAAAACTGAATAATAGCGACTCTTTAAAGCCAAATAAATTGGCTTCCCACAAGATAATCCTGTGCAATAAATAGTCAAGTCTAACATCTCTCCTGTTGTGCCTTCTTGGCAAGTTTTTTTCTTCCTCTGTCTCAAGAGCTCACACTTTTCTTGTGGCTGGTATGGCAAACACCCACAGTGTTATGCAAGGCTACTGATGACGAGTTGCTTAGCAGCAAGGCTTTCGGTGGGATTAGTGATGTGGAAAAAAAGTACCATCTTGCACCTGTTAACTCAACCCATTAACCTCCACCTGTAGTAATACACCAAATTCTTTGTTTTCCACAATGTGTTACATGGGGTTGCTCACCTGCTAGTTGTCCACTTGAAGTTGTTATTGTTCAACTATACTGAAAATGTGTGTGTGGATGACAAGTGGGCTTTTCAGGGTTAAGCTGTGATTTGCTAGTGCATCCAGGGAAGCTCGATTTAGCACGTCCTGCCTCTGGACGACCTATTATGCAAGAGAATTTCTGCTGGTGAAGTTGCAGCGCCACCACTTGTGTGCAAACAGTCATTGCAAATGGGGAGGAGGGTGGGAGGAAGGTCAAGGAAAGGTCAAGGTCACCAATAAATAGGTGGGGAAAATATTAATAAAGTTCAAATAAGAGTTGATGAAAAAAAAGGAATCAAATGTTAATGGAAGGCAGAAAACAACAGTAAAAGGGAATCATGAAAATGTAAAGTAAAAAAAAAAGGATACAATAAAATTCCAGTAAATGGAGGGAAATGGAGGGGCGAATACGAATAAAAAAGATCATACATATGATAAAATGGAAAATTAAGAGGAAAATGAGAAAATTGAATAAGAATAACAAGAAGGTCAATTGTGAATAAAATGACGAAGAAAGAAATGTAGGACATTTTATATTAATTTTAACAATATGTGGGCTATTTTTTGGAAAAATACGAATATAAACACTTGATTGGAAAATGAAAAGCTTCATCTCGTTGCCTTACTTGCTATTTTTAATTGGGTTACCTTGGCCTCTGCCCTCTCCTTTTGAGCATTTCTGTTCACAATAATAGGAATACATGCACATTTGTGTTTCCTTATGTAACGTATGTATGCTCAAATAAAATGAAATGAATTTTTGCACGAGGAACGACAGATCAACCATGTATGTATTATTAAAAAACGACCAAACGATGGCGCCAGCGATTCATGAAACACAAAAACACATTTGAGAAAAAACATTCTCTTCTCCATTGAAAAATCTATTTAAAAAAACTTTTTATTTTAAAATGATCAAATTTAGGACATTAATTCTCAGTGAAAAATGTCATTGAACACCATTGACTGTGATAGACGTTCAATCATTTTCACTGAAAAATTATATATATATATATATATATATATATATATATATATATATATATATATATATATATATATATATATATATATATATATATATATATATATATATATATATATATATATATCAGTTAAATGAATTGGACGTCTCTCACCGTCAATGGCAATGACCTTTCTTTTAAATGTGCAGGGGTATTTTTTTTCAAGGAAAATGACTGCTTGTCATTTTTCTCCCACGATTTGGAGCTGCTACTTTTAACCAGAAGAAGCCATGATTGTTTTATGTTTTTTTGTATTTTGTTTTTTTGGACGTCAAAAATCGGACATCCGCTCTCGTCCTTTGCTTTGGAATCGATCCCAACTTGCGTCCTTTGGAACGTCGTCAGTTGTAGTGATTATTGACGTTATTGACGCCACAGCCGATGTGTCCGGGCGAGACGGTAGGAAAGGGCCCGGCCGGCTGCAGGTTGTGCCCCGGGTGCGAGTGATGGTGATGGTGGTGGTGATGATGGTGGTGGTAGAGGGCGGCGGCTGCGGCGGCTTGGGAAGAACCAGTGGCGGCTGCCCAATAGGAGAAGCCCGGCGGGGCGTGCATGCCGGCGGGCGTCACGTGCAGGTTGAGTTTGGAGAAGGGGATGGGCGAGAAGTTGCCCTGGAACTTGTAGAGGGCCTGCTCGGAGCACGAGGCGGGCTGGCACACCTGGGCCAGGCCATGGAAGTCGAATTTATAGGCGTAGCGCTTGCCGTGCACTTTGGTCATGATGTTTTTGTCGTAGTAGTAGCGCAACGCGCGGCTCAGCTTGTCGTAGTTCATGTTGGGTTTGCTCTTGCGCTCGCCCCAGCGCCGAGCCACCTCGTCCGGGTCCAGAAGTTTGAACTCGCCGTTGGTGCCTTCCCAGGCGATGCATGAGGCGTTGCCGGCGTCCGAGAGGAGCTCCAAGAGGAATTGCCACAGCTGGATTTGGCCACTGCCTGCAAAAAAAACAGAGTGCGCCCATCAAAAATCAGAACAACAATAATAATACAAAAAAAGTATAAACATAGTCATTTATAGTCCTGGATGAGGTTTAAGGTCGCCCTTCAACATAAGCAGGAGAACCATAATAATAATAAGGAATGGGCTGATTTTGAGGATAGGAATGAATAATTTGCCCGGATAAAATCCATGAAAATGACCACAGTTGGAAATAATCATTTGGGATAGTGCGCATATTTGCCATGATATTAATCATCGTGCACTGATTGATATTCAGAATACCAGTAACAATAGGCTGATTATACATTTTGAAAAGGAGAATATTTACCACGTGATCTTATATTTATTGTCAGAGTAAGAATGTATAATAATTCGTCATCTGATGATGTGACACTTTTTCATGCTGACGGCCTTCTAGTATTCATTTTACGTTTTCCATGATTTAATATCGACGCCAAAACCAAAATACAGTTCATATGAAATATCAACCATTTTTCCTTAACCTTATAGTTTGATATTTATACTACAATTATAATACAATATATTCAACCTTCAATTTAACAAAGAGATGACTATTATATTCGTTTGCCTTTTACTCTATGTTTAGTTTTTCCCCCAGTTTTCCCCAAAACAAAATGCAATATCAGTTAAATTTGATTCAACAGGATTGTAATTTATAATTCACAACGAAATGTAATCAAATCCTCACATTTATAATTACTAGCATTTATAAAGCATCGAAATCTTTCTAAGTCCTATTTAAAAAAATGTCATTCTTTCTCTGAATTCAAAAAAGAAATATTTCCAATATTGCTATAATGAAATTGGACTATAATAATGTATCCACGAGGATGCAAAGTATTCTGTTTTTCTGCTCTGGCGAAATTATGCAGTAGGAAAAAAAAGACCAATTTAGGTTTTGAGTAGATATTTTCGAAGCACACTTCTATATCATTAGGATTGATTTAAAAAAAAATACATTTTAATTCAATGTTCCATGACCTCACCTTTTTGAGCTCCGGTATTAATCGGTCCCCAAGAAGCTCCTTTATTCTCCTTCAACAGACTTTCCGTCGGATCTGAAATAGAAAAAACTTTAATTTCAGCAAAATATCACATTTCTGCAATGGCATATTAAAAAAAATAATCCAAATAATGGCGTCTGCAGGTGTTTTCTCGGCGCTCGTGTGTTCCCCGTCTGCAAAAAAAATCACGAGCGTCGGTCCGGGCGGATTCGCTTGCAGGAAACGCGTCCAGGAAAAAGGATTTCCGATTTCCGACAAAAGGAACCGACAGGCCCTCTTTCCGAGTGGAGAGATGGAGGACGCCCCCCGCCGTCCGTCCGTCTGCCGCCCTCCCTCCGAACTAAAAAAAAAAACAACCCACCATTAGCAGCCCAAAATGACGCACCTGAGAGATACATGTTGAACACGAGCTTCCCTCCACCGTCTCTTCTCATTGTGCTCACTTGCTGCACAAAAGCCTTGGATTTCATTTGCTTTGGTGCAGGAGGGGAAAAGAGGGGGATTTTTCTTTCTTTTTTTTTTTTTATTAAACTTTATCTCATAACTCCGATCTGGCGAGTGGACGGATTGAAGTTTCCAGGCAACTGTCACTGGCCCCCCATCTCGGAGACAATATTCAGACAGCAATTTCCTCCATGGCATTGCTTTAATTAAAAGAGCAATTTACCTCTGTCAAGCCCGCCTTGGCAGCCACAATAAAAGAAAAAAAAAGAAAAAAACACACCCCCAACCAGTTGGGTGATAGAAATTGGGCCCTTATCAATCCGCCATCGCGGTTTAATAAAGTCGGCGCGTTAAGATCTGAGTTTCTATGGTGAATTGAAGTGTTTGACATGGAAACCAGTTCACGTCTTGCTTGATTTTCCGCCTCTTTAGCTCTCGGCAAACAGCAAAGACGGGCGAGGTCGCTTTGGCGGAGGTTATTTGCCTTGAAAAGTACGCTCGGGTGGACGTGAGACAACAAGGATGCGGTTTATAGGGGCCCCGGAGCCTGCTGTCGCGTGCCGATTGGAAGATAGGCCTCCAATATTGTCCAAATCTGAAAAAAAAATCATCATCAAAAAGGAATACAAGCCCAAAATGGACGTCATTTTATTTATTGGATTTTCCTCAACCATCATAATGAAAATCAACCTATGGTTTTCAGCGACAGCCAACGAATTAGTGTGCAAATATTGGAGTGAAAGTTTCTGAGGTAAGAGTTTGCTCACAAATCATGGAAACTATACAATAAAACTTAATTCTAGCCACGCTAAAACATAGTTTTATTATTTGATCATATCATATTTGATTAGTCAATGCCATCTCAGCAAAAGTGTGAATGTTTCTGACGAGATTATTCAGAAATCACCAAGAAAATTGTATAATCTTGAACAGAACTGATGAATGACTCAATTCCGGTTTAAAAAAAATGATTTGATGCAATGTTTCTGAGGTGTGAGTTTATTCATAAATCATGAAGAAAATATATAAAGCTTGATCATACAATGCCATCTCAGTTGCAGAATCAAGGTTCTTCAGAAGACATTATGCAACAGTGATTGAAAAATGAGATGATCTTTAACACAACTGAAAACAATGAATAAATTCCTGTAAAAATAGATTTGACGTCTTTCACCGTCAATGGCAGCAATTCACATTTTAACACATTATGGCAAAAACGGGGGTGAGTGGACCCAAGTGTTTATTTTACAAAATTTCCAAAACAATGTACGGGGTAAATATCTGGAAAACCTAGAAAAGTAACAAAAGATACAAGACTTACTGGTATTGGGAACAACAACAAAAGATAGACAGGAATTGAGCATGAAGGGACGTCAATAATGAACTCAAAATGACAAAGAAAACGGTCTACTAATAAAGACAAACAGACAGGACTACAAGGAACACCTGGACAGTAAAGCAGTGGGAGAGCTGATTGGCTAAAAGGAAATAGCTGAAAAGCAAGATGGAAAGACAGGAACTAAAACCTTGGGAAACAAACAGGACACATTACAAAACAAAACAAAACCAACCCAAACCAGATTGTGATATTCACAGCCAGCCTTCCAAATTTCAATGGCTTGGATGTCAATTGCAAATCCATGGCAGCCAATGAGTTAACTCATTGGCTGTCGGCCCCCTCCCAGTACAAATTAGACTTCTTTCACAGTTAATGGCACAAAACATCATTCACTGCTAAAAAAAATAAAATAAAAAATAAAACCTTGTACTGTAATAAACCAACATGCATGTTTTTTTCCAGACAATACTGTTTCACCAATGTGGACAATGTGGAGTAATGGAAAAAAATCCATTGACAGGGCTATATTTCTGTAAATGAGGAAAGAGTATAGTATACATACATACAGGATACTATATACATATATATATATTTTTTCCACTCATACCTAAGGATGACTTAGAGCACATGTGTCAAAGTGGCGGCCCGAGGGCCAAATCTGGCCCGCCGCATCATTTTGTGTGGCCCAGGAAAGTAAATTATGAGTGCCGACTTTCTGTTTTAGGATCAAATTAAAATGAAGAGTATAGCTGTATATTAAATTTCCTGATTTTCCCCCTTTTAAATGAATAATTGTAATTTTTTTAATCCATTGTTTCTGTGTTTTTAGTTCAAAAATCATTTTGTAAAATCTAAAAATATATATAAATAAAGCTAAAATAAACATTGTTTTAGATCTATAAAAAAACTGAATATTCAGGGCTTTTAATCCAGTTCTTTTAATCCATTTATTAAAAAAAATCTAAATATCATATCTAAAATGGTCCGGCCCACATGAAATCGAGTTGACGTTAAGGGGCCCCGCGAACCAACCCGAGTCTGACACCCCTGATTTAGAGTATTCAACCAGCCTACCAGATATGTTTTGGGGATGTGGGAGGACGCCAAAGTACCCAGAGAAAACCCACGCAAGCTCGGGGAGAACAAGCAACCTCCACACAGGAAGGTCGGAACCCACCGGAGCTTGAACCATCGACCTCAAAACTGTGAAGCACCTCACACACACACACACACACACACAGTTTATTCATATATAAAAAAAAAACACGTGTTAAATATGCATGTATTAAGTCAAATGCTACTTTAAACACATACAAACTTGACCATCGACCACACAAAAGTATTACACTAGGAATCATTAATCAAGTAGTAACCAAGCAAACGCACTGATTGTGCATCAATATTTTACCAACATGTCACGCAGCTCAAAGGCTTCTGAAGGCTTTTACTCCAAACCCGACTTAAGATGACAGCTTGACGGTGTGGCCGAAGGTTGTCTCTGGCATCCCAGACTTGCTTTAGCTGCCTGTGTCCAAGTACACGTCGCAGGCAACTTAAAACAAGCCTCGAAGGCTGGACCGCTTCCGCTGGAACAAATCCACTCCAGAATTGCCCGTGTGGCGTCCATTTCCGAGTTCTGCTGAACTTACCTGAAGCACTCGGCGATCCAAGTGACACCTGAACAAGCCAGCGGCGTCAGTCCTCGCTGAGCTCCAGTCGAGCTGCTTTAATTCCACTGCTGGAATGTCTATTTGAGAAAGGTGTGCACTGTGCACACAGTTACACATTTATTAAAATATCCTGTTTTTTGGGGGGGGTGGGACTGGGACTCAACGCAGTCTTGTGGGTGTGGAACACGGATTCGCATATCCTGGACAGCGGGAAGGGTGTGTGTGGAGGCAAACACACTCCAGGAACCAAGTGTGTGACTGTAAAATAAATATGATTCTGACATATTAGAATAGCCAAACAAAGGCTCAATTTTCCATTGCAGTTTCCATTGGGACCTCAAGTTAAGGGTTAAAATTTGGGTGGAAATCGCATCTAAAGGTCTCAATTGTCATGAAAAAGAAGTGGAATAAGTCAAATATGAAGTCGTACACAAAAACTCTCAAGTCCTTTGCGGCCATTGACGTAAGAACTTGTCAAGCGGAATTCAAACGGCGACATTATTGTCACTTATTTTACTTAGCGTAGTATATGCAATTGCTGTCAATGGCACCTAAAAATGATAATTTACTCCTCATTTTCTCTTGAAATCACTTGTTTGCTTTCCAGACTTGTTCCAAAGAAGCAATTCAATTCAATTTTTAAAAAGAAACGACAAGGGCGCAGTGAAAGAGTGGTTGGCACATCCGCCTCACAGTTCTGAGATGCAGGGTTCAATACCTAGTGTGTTCCGGGATTCCTTTCTGGAGTGTGCATGCTCTGCCCGGGCTTGCGTGGGTTTTCTCCGAGTACTCCGGTTTCCTCCCACATCCCCAAAACATGCCGGTTAAGCTGATGGTCACATTTTTGTGCATTTGCATTTTTTCGAACAATTCAGTTGTATTTAACTTTTCGATTTTGTTCTAAATTGTAAATTCATGTTTCCCCTTTTATTTCACATTCAACCACAGTGTCCTGTCTAAACTGCGTGTTACTCGGACGTTTCGTCGAAAGATGTTTGGTCCCCGGACGTTTGGTCGACCGGACGTTTGGTAGAACGGACGTTTGGTAGAACGGACGTTTGGTAGAATGGACGTTTGGTAGAACGGACGCTTGGTAGAACGGACATTTGGTAGAACGGACGTTTGGTCGCCGGGTTGTTACTGTTGAAACCAGCTCTCAAAATTATAATCATGAGAGAGAGAGAGAGTGAGTTTAATCTAAATATCTAATATCAAAATATAAACAGTAAACTCTCTGTCATGATTTGACAGTGAGCGACCCTGGCGACCAAACGTCCGTTCTACCAAACGTCCGGTCGACCAAACGTCCAGTCGACCAAACGTCCGGTCGACCAAACGTCCGATCACGAAACTGGGTACTGCGATTAGCAATATAAACCAATACTAAAACAGAGAATTCACTGCGCTTTTATTGTACGAAGAACATTTCCAAAGTGCCTTCTCTCGAAGAAAAGCTTTTATTTCGTATTTCCACAAACATGCTTCAGCACGTTAAAAGAAGTAGGCACTGGGATATCTATAAGTATTGAGCCACAGTGAGATGGAAGGACCCAGGACGTCCGCTGTTCCGCGTTGGAGGCCGGCCCGAGTCGGAGGTGAGGAACGGAGTCCGTTTTTCAGGTTTTTCTCGTAGTCTAGTGCTGGATTCTCCGGATGGACTGCACCTGGTTGGTGTGAGCTTGGGTGCTGAACTCGTTGTAGTTTCTGTACTCTCCTTGGTGTCTGTCTCTCTCCAGGATGTACTGGTAACCTCGGTAACCGGGGAACTGATACGCCACCCAGCTGTGTGAGGATAGAGAGAGAGAGAAGCATCCAAGCATAATGATTCATATTCATATTTCAAAGCGACGGACAGGAACAGTGTATTGTATTTGCTCCTAAAAGGTAGACATCACTTGTGGAAAAGCAGCTAAACAAAACTGGAAATAGATTTGAAATGGGAGTGAAATAGGGGAAGTCTTCATATTTTTCTCCTTCAAATTTGAGGATACTATGAGCAGAATGCTTAGAATAGAAGAATAGTTTGAAACAAAACCGTCCATCTTAGTCTTGATTCTTTGAGCTAGAGGATGACCTTTATGACCTTTGACCTTATGCAGCCCAAATGTTGATATTTATAACCTCTTGCACTTTTCTCTCATTCCAAATAGTCACCATTCCTTTTTTTCCCTCATCTAACCATCTACGCTGCAAAATTAAATTTATTAAACTAATCTGTTATTGCGAAATTAATCTCTTGACCTCTTTAACCTTTAGCCCCATGACTCCAAATTGTATTCACCTTTTCCGTTTTAATATTATAAGCCTAATGAAAATAATCCCTTTATTTATTTTCGAGTTTTCTTGAACAAACATAGCCAAACATATAGACTGACTTACGGAACGACATAATCTGCCTTTCTAGGGTTCATATATCAATTTTGTGACTGTTAATCATCTAAAAAAATGTATGGATTTTTTTTTTGGGGGGGGACAGTTGAAAAAGCATAAAAGTATGAGTCATAACAGCAAACTTACGCTCCCGAGTTGACTTTGATAGACGGCACCTCCTTGGTGGTCCAGCCCATGGCCTGTAGAGACGGGTAGTCATCGCACATCTCGAACTTGCGACCCTGGAAGTCCTCGCTTTCGTACAGAGTCACCTTGCTGTCGCTGTGATTCTGCCACACAAGGAATTTTCGACACGGGACCCTCCAGATCGCCATCTCACGCAACAACAAGTTTGTTCCCGTGAGAAAGAAAGCCCAAAGGCACTTACGGCGCACTTGATGGGTCTGAAGGAAAGAATGTGCTCGGTTCTGTAGCTGCTATTTCCGCTCCAGGCCTCGTGGCGAGGGTAGTCCCCCTTCTCCAGGATGAACTGCTGGCCTTGGAAATCGGGGTATTCGTAACCCACCCATCTTTAGAGAGATGAAGAGCGGTAACTTGGCATTTGCTTGGACAATACGGCCCGGTGGCCGTTCACAATAGGCTCTAATGAACACGATGCGCAGCTGCTTTTTGTCAAAAGGTGGCACAAAGCAAACATTTAATAGCAGCGCAGCTGAAGCCCCTCTTATCTGATCGTCAGTCACTCAGCCGTTATGGCGGTCGCACTTGATGCATGCTAACCACCAATGCAATAACACACCATCATCGATACACTTTGGGAAATGAAGATTTTGGAGATAGATGTAGTGTATGAATTTATATATAGATATGAATGGATAAGAAGATTGCATGTGTGTGTTCATAAGCAATAATCAGAATATTTGTCAAGGAAGCAAATTCAACCTTATTTTTATAAGAAAAAATCGTTCGTGAGTAATCATTTTAAAAATGTTGCAATGCTTCATTTTGTGTTTTCTTTCTTTGTAAGTAATTGGAAATAACGTTCAAATACAGAAGAAAATATTCATCTGTTCTAATCATTAAAGTTATTCTAAAAATTATATTGAACTCTTTTTACCATTATGAACAGTTGAAATTAAAAGTCTATACACTTGTTCAAATGGGATTTTTTTGTGTGGTGACCTTTGTTCAAATATTCTAATCTGTTCTAAACATCAAAGTTATTCTAAAAATGACATTTCACTGTGTATCATTATAACCAATTGAAATCAAAAGTCTATACATTCTTGTTCAAATGGGATATATTTTTTGTCGGCATACTTTTGTTTATTTTTTTTTCTCCTTTCGATGATATAAATTCCAAGATTCATTGCAAAACATTTTCCATCACCACATACGACAACGTGAAAGGACCCCAAATCTAAATTTTCACCACTTTGCTCAGCAGAATGTGAATCATTGTCAGTCCTACGTCCAGTCAAAAATGGATCGGACGTACGTATATCGCCTTCATTACTTACGGTCCGTTCTCGACCTTGATGGAGCGGATCTTGTTGAAGCCTCTCTCCGTGATGTTCTGGCACTCCAACATGAACTCACTACGCTTTCCCTGGAAGTTCTCCTCCTCCCACACGGTGACCTTGAACTGGCCCATCTGCTCCAGCTGCTGAGTGTTCATGACTGCTGCGGCCGTCGTCGTCTTGACTCGCTAAAAAAAATGGACCTTAAATCACAATTTGACGAAAGCACTGATTGATGAAGTTAAAAAAGAAATGATGTCATGGGTCAACTTCATCATTAGAAAAAGGAAATTTGAATGCATTGGCCCCAAAGTGTCTACAAAGCCACTTTCACCTTGTTTCATTTTCATATTTTAATCACCTACCTAACATAGGTTTAATCATGAATGAAAAAAAGTCATTAAAAATATATACAATTAATAGTAACAGAATTGTAGTACTCTATCTTTTCTCATTGTGACCTATTTTGTAATGAGATTAAGATGTTTTTTAGTGTATGTAAGTAAATAATCAATGTTTTTGATTCTTTTTAACGTGTCATTTTCAACTGACATTCTAACGTATGCTGCCGTTGTCCAACCCATTAGGACTGGGAGGGTTGGCAGCAAATTTGTTCATTTAATGTATAATGAAATTTATCTTAAACACAATTTCTGAGGCGGAATTTCTACATTAGATTGTTAAATAATACCTCAAAAGTAATTCCAATCAGACAACTACAGATCCAAACATTTGTCACCTTGCCATGTAGTAAGATTACCATGTTAGCTGCATAGTACAAATTCCCCGGTAAATTTAGTCCGTTTTTCCATTTTGCAAATCAATTCGGTAACAACAACATTTATGTTTTCATTAGTCAGATTTAAAAACAATAAGCATTTTGTCCATGCTCATAGTCCAACTCATTGACATACTTACAGACGGTCCTAAGGGGAGACAGATCCTGTATAATCAATGACGGGGCCAAACCCCACGCTTGTGCCTTTATAGGGTCGGGGCCCCCACTCGGCGCTCCGTCCTGGCGGCCTTGCAGACTCAGCAGCCCGAGCGAGGCCGCTGAAAGGGCGGCATTAGCCACGCGTTTTGTGGAAGCTCTGCGGCGCCATTGTCCACAGAGCCCGCAAGTCTCTTAGTCATCAGTACCACAACACTGACGTGACACTTTGATTGCAAGCCTGGAATAATAGACACAAATCCTTTCTGGTATTTTCCCACTCGCACAAAACACTGACAGCATTCGCAGTAGTTTAATAGCATTTCCAGAGCACTTTTCACTAGTTTTAAATTATTGTGTTTCCAATTATCTTATCCTCACAAGGATAGAAGGGAGGGCCACAACCTATTCCAGCTAACTAGACACTGAATCGGTGGCCAGCCAATCACAGGGCACAAGAAGACAGACAACCATTTACACTCACACTCATACCTAGGGGCAATTTTGAGTGTCCAATCAACTTATCTTCCATGTTTTTAGAATGTTGGAGGTAACTGGAGTACCCGGAGAAAACCCACCTAAGCCCAGGGAGAACCTGGATTTGAACCCGGGACCCCAGAGATTGTGAGGTCGACGCGCAAACCACTCATGCCGCCAGGCCCCCCGTCTTACAATTATATCTACATTAAATATCCATCGTCAATAGTAGAGAGTACGTTTTTTTTTACAAAAATGAAGCTGTCGCCCAGCAAGCTCATGAATCGCTGCCCTCTATTGACAGTTGTGTGTCAGTGCCGTAGTTTCCAAGCTTGAAATTCACAGTGAAGCTATATCGAAATCACCTCTAATGGTGACAAATATTGAAAAATTGACGCGTTAAACTGTCCTCGGCACACATCTTTTGGATTCTAAGTTAAATCATGTTTGACAGTGCATGACAGTACTGTTTACACTATTGCACAAAATGTGCATTAGCAGGTTAATCTTCTGCCATCTAGTGCAATTACATTGAATTGCTCTGAACTGGGAGGGCTGGCCGTAAATAATGATGTTTTAATGCCATTGACGTCGATAGACCATAATTTTGACATTTGCAGCCAGCCTCCCTCAATCTAAATAAATTGGACGTCTATCACTGTCAATGGTACCACATGCTCGTATGTAACTCAATAAAACCCTGGCAATGTCCAGTGAATTTAAATAAAAACGGCAGTCCCTAATGAAAAAAAAGTATCAATAGATGATGGTAATGCATTGTCCTTCATTAGAGCGCCATCTAGCGGTCAAATGGCTATTGCAGGGTTAGTGGGCACAAGAGTTGTGTGTGTGCGTGTGTTTCAGAGTGCCTTTGTAAGCCCTCCATTGCTTTTAGACATGTTTGTGTGCAGGTGAAGCCACATGCTTGACAAAGCCTCAAGTTTTGCTTCATCTCCCAAATTAAAATATCCAAGTAGCATATAAACATAAACTAGTAGTACAAGTACATGTTTAGTCCCCAGTGCCCCAAGCATTTAGGGCCTTTTCACAAGACTAAAAATTTAAAATCAAATGCAGGGGTGGGGCATAATTGTAATAGACAAAAAAACCTAAACTCAAATACATGACGACGGTGTGTGGTTGATATGTAGTGTCGTGTGTTTGTTTACGGCTGACATACAGTGGCTTGAAAATACATGCGTGCAAACGTTTTCCTTGAATAGTGTGTCCATTTGTGCTCATGTATTTTTGTATGTTTATACCTACTGCAAATACAGTTATGTAGATACAGCATTTAAATGCAGCATAACTTGTGTGTACATATGTGTAAAGTGTATGAATAATAATAATGTCAAAAATATTCCAAACACAAAAAAAATACATGCTGTAACACTAATACTAATACTACTACTAAATATATTAATATGAATATCATGCTTGCAACACATACAGGTAAACATACTTGTAATACTACAATTAATAAATTACACCAGTACACACATGTAACTAATGCTGGGTAAAAACCCACTGCTACTCTTACTAAATCATTAAGTACATTATGAATTAAATGAATACTGTTATACTATGAATAGTAGTAAGCTTTTTTTCCAGTATTAGAACCATCAGAAAGCATATTTGCATTGGTGTTGATAACCCACTATTACATCTATATACTACATAGTAACTTCTTGAACTTGAAAACATTTTACCATATGATGCATTTGCGCTACTTTGTCGCTTAGTTTAAGAATGAACAACTACCTTTGTGGGTTAGTATTGAGTGGCATTAGAAGTGGACGACAAGTCCGACATGCAACACTCTCATTTTACTTTTAAATCCACTAGTATTTGCATGTACTTAGGATTCCACCTTGACACTTTTGTCTATTTCCAAATATTGGATTATCATACTTGCATCATAACAGCACCCAGTCATGCACTGCCACTTAGGGCAAGACACGTCTAATCCATTTTAACCGGCAAAGACTGGCAGGAAGGCAGCAATCCACTTCAAATGCATTGGACATCTTTCGCCGTCAATGGCAGCCAATGAGTTAAAAAGGTCGTGTGGACAATGAATCCGCAGCTTGTACATATGCACCCGGCAGAGCGAGCTCTTGTTCCCCACTACCGACTATTTGAATAGTCAGTGAATGCACCTGCACACACACCTACGTGTGTTTGCATACACACACACACACGTGACTTTTGTGTCAGCGTGCTGAATGCCCTTCTTCAGGTGGAAGGTTGCCGTGGAAACTAATCCAGGTGAGGATGATGAGAGTGGGACATCTGCTCCTGCACGACCTCGTTACGCCCGTTACCCGAGCAGCCAGAGGTCAATTTGTCACCTTTGCTTTATTCCTCAATTGACGTAGACGTTGTGGATTATGATGTGGCGTGTACTATTGAATTGTGTTGACGGCCGCGTACACGGCGTGGAAAAGGGCAAGGCCGTGTTCAAACACATACACTGCTAGCGAGATTTGTATTTGCCGCTGTCGGTCACAAAAGTAATAAACACCGTGTTGCTTTGGGATTTTGTGTTTTCTAGTGCAGCCCATTTTTGTTACATAATACTGATATAACACTAATACCTGAAACCTAATATTTATCCCACATGGATTTGAATCTAATATAGATATATAATAAAAACGAAACAATATTATAATACTGTATATTGTTTCTATTAGACCAATGAAACTAAGACTAATCTCAATCTGAACACTATTAAAACAGTACATAAACACATTCATTCTAAATGTAATGTTTTAATTATTATTTTCACAATCATCAGCAACATGAAATTTATTCAAAAAGTAGAAATACTACTGATATCATATTAATACAAATACTATTTGAGACAAATGCTATTAATACAAATACTACTGATATCATATTAATACAAATACTACTTGAGACAAATGCTATTAATACAAATACTACTTGAGACAAATGCTATTAATACAAATACTACTGATATCATATTAATACAAATACTACTGATATCATATTAATACAAATACTACTGATATCATATTAATACAAATACTACTGATATCATATTAATACAAATACTACTGATATCATATTAATACAAATACTACTTGAGACTAATGCTATTAATACAAACTCTAACAATCCTTGGTTTATTATGACTAAAAACACATGATCTTATCCAATAAAAATTGCAAAGGGAAATCTGAAATCCAGCTTCAAACAAATATAACTGCTTATAGAAGTGAAAAAGAATATTAAAGCAACACTTTGAGTGTAAAGACTGAGTTTTCCTGCTGAATGAAAACAGCCCAATTTTAGCAGCTGCTACCCACACAACAAAAAAAGGGAAAGGGAACAAGCCTGGGGCATTTGCATGACTCTTGATTAGCACTAACTGTCAGAGGAAACAACACACACACACACACACAGGCTGTGGGAAGTACTCATTCAAGCATTTGGAGATAGCGTTGCGTGGCAGTTTCCCCCCAAATGCAATCATGTTGCTGCTGTGTGGACAACCAGACCGTCCAGTCTTAATGTATCCCAAACAAAAGACCGATCGAGTTCAGAAGGTGACTCCTGTCGACTCTTTTTAATCGGGCTGGGTGCAATGAAGTCGGCCGTATTCATCATGTGAATCATTGCATTGCGTTTTAAATGGAACAAGGAGCAAGGCATAAGGTTTTGATTAACACCGATGGACGACATGTTGGACAAACACGTGATCTTTTCACCAGAAGGAACCATTGGCTATTTGTTTAATGTTTTCAAATGATTTCCATCTTCATCGCTCACTGGCACACAGGCATAACAAAGAAAATACTGAAGTGATGGGCCCTAAAGTCAAACGATTTGGGGTTTGGCCAATATCCGAAAAGACAACTGTACAACTGTGTGAGTTGTGGGTTATGGGAAATAAAGATATTGAAATGAAAAAGACAATAACAACACAAATGAAAGTTTTCGGTACATGAAGAAAGGGCGAAGCGGTTTGGGACTCTGGTGAGAAGAATTGGTGGGCAACATGTGGAAAGAGAAAACATGGAGATGTAAATATTGCAATCTCCATTCTCTTCAATGGTGATATTTTTTATTGTAGTTTAGTTGATCTATTTTTGGCTGCCTCCTGTTTGGTTTTGAACCTCTTGGAACCAATAGCAGGAAAAAATAGAGAGTGAAACGAGACCAACGCTAAAAAAAACAGTCTTGAACCAAGACTAAGCTACAAACAGGATCAAGACAAAGAAAGAAACATAACTGGAACAGAAAAAAAACAAGAAAGGAACATAATAGGACCATTAATTAACAACAAAACCAAGACTAAAAAAAAGACCATGACTGAAACAAAACCAAGACTTAAAAAAAGACCACGACTGAAACAAAACCAAGACTGAAATAGGTCCAAGACCAAAAAGCCAGCAAAAAAAAACTAAAATTGATACAAAACAAACCCTAACCCCATGAATGAGAGCTAAACAAGACCAGACCCAAACAAGACAAAAAAACAAGACCAAGACACCGCAAGACTGAGACAAGGACTGAAATGACACCACAACACCAGAGCAAGACTGAGGCCAAAAGTAAGACTGAGCATTCTAGGAGTCTCAACCAAGACCTTGCAAATGTGGTCTTCAACCAAAAGCAGTCATTGGGAGTGGCCCAGCATCCACGTGGAGAGAAAATAGCTAGCTACTCTATCTCTGGTTCAGCATCGGGGCCAGCGGCAGGACCAGTTGGGACTGTCAGTTACGAGTCGGCAAGGTAACCGCGTGAGGTAACCAGGATACTGACGAGTAGGCGCTTTCTCTTCCTCTCTGTTTAAACAAATATTGACTTGGCGAGGCAAATAAGCTCTCAGGTAAAAAACTGAGGAGGACGACAGGTTCTTTAATGAGAACCTGCGTAAAGTGATTAACTTTCAGAGGTGGTTGTTTGGTGGACGCCCACGAATAGCTGGTGTTCTTTGCAGTAGGCATGCGGAAGGACGCAAGGGCGTGTATGCTAATGCAATGCAAACAACACACAAATGGACTTATTAAGGAGCCAAAAAAAGCATGACTCAACCTTTGCTTACAACGAGAATGAACTGTCGTCCATGACTGAGTGGGTTAAACTAATATTCTTAGCTAAATTCTGCTTTTTTTCGGATGAGAGCAGATAGTTTCTTGAACAGGAGCACTTGGCAGAAGTCGCTTCTTAACTAATGAACGTAAGCAAGAGCGTAGAATTCAGCTTCTGAGTTTCCAAACCATTTCATTTGCAAAATGCAAACAATCAAGCCAAAAGGTTTTAACCAAAAAGAGCAAATATTTGGTGTGTTGCCTGCCTTTAAGTAGCAGCGTGACAAGTTGCTTTCTTCGCCAAATGCTTCCAAAATCCTCCAGAAGAAAAACATTTAGGACAAGACTCGTACGGTGTTTGTAAGGTTTTTGGGGGGTTTGTAAGGGGAATCATAATCATTTATAAGGGCAGTTATCGGCAGAGGTTGACAGGTATGCCATTTTGACTTGTTGGTGTCACTGATGAATCCCGAGTTCAGGACCAAAATAAGATTGCGACATTTGCAAGTTTAGAAAAACACCTAGAAAACACAGTCTCGAAACTGGCGCACGTTTAGAAACTCACGTCCACCGCCCTCCATGTAGGGAATTAGCTAACGACCTTAAATTGCCTCTTGCGTGAATAATTTTCCATCTGCCGCTTTCCAGGTTCTACCTCACTTCTCACCCAAAGTCTGCCCAGCATCAATGCAAATGGCAGATGGCCTTAGCAGGTGTGTGCGCATGCCTAATGTTTAGTTAACCATTAATTTAACCCGCCATTAAGTCCGTTTCTGGAATCGGACGGCGCTCGCCTCAGGGCCATGACGTCGGCGATGGAAAAAACGTGGAGTCAGATTAGCATCACTACGCATGCTAATGTCAACATTTGAATATAATTTCAGAAGATTGAAGAGCAAATCAATTTGATAAGCATTTATTCATGATCTCACCCAATGTTCAAAAAAGATATAAATTCTTGTTTTTTGACGTAATTTCAGGTATCCAAACTCGCTTTCACATCGCACATGGAATTAAATTTTGAAAAAGCACGCTGACTAAAAACATGCGAGAACATCCAGATTCGAAACAAGCACCCTTTTGATGCGAGACGGAATTTGCAACCACTATCCACCGTTTTAGTCAATCGATAAAACAGAGCCACTTGAAAAAAAAACTATAATTTCTTGTTGTCAGTCAAATATCTTTCTAGTTTTCACTCATTTATTAGAAACTTGTCAGTGTACATTTATTTGACAACACATGAAAATAAGAAGAAATAAAACTTGCAAACATTCACTACATTTGCACCACATTTCACTTGTTTTCCTTTGACTTCATGCAAAAAAAACAACTTTTCCAGACAGTACAAAAACCCATGGATTTAAAAGTAGTTCTTCTTGAGGATCGAGGGGGTGCCGTAGCGATCCTCTCCACCTGCAGTCGTCAAGCCGTACCTGCGTAACGCGAGCCGAACGAACAAAACTTCACCTTCAGGTATTGTACGTGGGGCTCAACGTGAAGCAAATACGTAAAAGTCCCGGGTGGGACTCCATTACTTTTGTATTGTTCCCTAACAGCTGTCATCTCTTTGTGACCCTCCGTGGACCTTTTTTAGGAGAGGCGACACATTTGGACAAGTTAGAAACAAAGAAAACAAGTTTGAAAAAAAAAACCAAGATGATAATTTTGAAATAATGGCACTTGTAAAACTTACCTTTGAAAAAGAGGAAGGTGAGGACGCACTCGGCCTTGTGTGATTTCACCTTTTTTGCACACACTGAACGCTTAACAGGAACAGGTAGACGCTTTTATACTTCTACTCTCTCTCTCTTAAGGTCTCTCTCTTTTTTTCTCCTCCCCTCTGCATGGATGAAAAGCAGAGAAGCTCCTCAGGGCGCACAGACACCTGTCGCATGGTGCGTTGCTCTGATCCAATATTGACACAAGAGGGGGGGTGCAAGGGAACCACACACATAGATACATGCACATACACACCCTTATAATGTACACACACTAATAGAGTCATCCCAGTGCTGAGTGCCAGGCAACGAGCGTGACCTTTGTGCCGATCCCATCTGATTGGGATAAAACAGTTAACTCGTCAGACGCCATTTTGGCAATCCAAATGCATTAGACTTCAAGATAATGAGAAAACAGTCATTTGAATAAATGTAAGATCCAATTTTGACGCAAGCAGGGCAATTCTAAATACCTTATGAAAATAGGACTGTAATACAACAATTAGTTTGCTTACATACTGGAAACATTTGTGTTTTTTCCCTCCTCTTATTACACATCATAAAAATTAAAATTCAGTTTGCTTTTTGTCATAGATTCTTTCCACAGAGATGATCAAAACTTAGTCTCCAGCTTTAAATATTACGATATTTTTTTTCTTCTAATTCTAATTGAATAAATTGAGTTTGAAACGTGATAAATTGAGTGGATATATTTATAAAACATACATAATCATTCATCATAAAATAAAATACCATGAACAATGCTTGCTTGCATTATATAACATTTAATTATATAGTTAATGATTGTACGAACATGTCTGCAAATTGCGTTTAAGTCCAAAAATGTTCGCAAGTCCAATTTTGTATTTCACGCCTTTTTCGGAGTAGTACTTCTTTCCGCCGCTAATACCGACGCCTGGCGCTGTGAGAGCTCGGCTCACCCAGCATCTACCTTCTTCGTTGCAATGCGGAAGTGCGTGAATGTATCTCCAGCGTGCAAAGAACCTTTTTCATTTGTATCATTAAATATCTCATGCATCCAATATCGAATATGGTTGGTAAAAAGCTAAAGGCTTCTATTGAGGGAGTTGCAAGGAAGAGGCAAGCCATTTCTTCTGAAACGAGTGGCAATAATAACGAAGCTTGATGCGCGTGAGTGGTAAGCGTTTCACGGGCATTGAATCGTTCGACCGTCAGTACCATTTATATAGTAAGGCTTTTTTTCCTAAAAACGACATGGTATAGCATGGCTTTTTTTCTTGAAAAACGACATAGTAGAGGAAGCCTTTTTTTCGTAAAAAACGACATAGTATAGTAAGGCTTTTTATTTACAAAAAAGACCATGTATAGTAAGGCTTTTTTCTTAAAAAATGACCATGTATAGTAAGGCTTTTTTTGTTTAAAAAAGACCATGTATAGTAAGGCTTTTTTTCTTAAAAAACGACATAGTATAGTAAGGCTTTTTTCCCTAAAAAACGACATAGTATAGTATGGCTTTTTCCCCCTAAAAAAACGACATAGTATAGCATGGCTTTTTTTCTTGAAAAAACGACATAGTAGAGGAAGGATTTTCCCCTAAAAACCGACATAGTATAGTATGGCTTTTCCCCCTAAAAAACGACATAGTATAGTATGGCTTTTTTCCTTTAAAAAACGACATAGTATAGTAAGGCTTTTTTTCCTAAAAAACGACATAGTATAGCATGGCTTTTTTTCTTGAAAAACAACATAGTAGAGGAAGCCTTTTTTTCTTAAAAAACGATATTGTATAGTAAGGCTTCTTTTCTTAAAAAAACGACATAGTATTGTAAGGCTTTTTTTTTCGTAAAAAACGACATAGTATAGTAAGGCTTTTTTCTTAAAAAACAACATAGTATAGGCTTTTTTCTTTAAAGACGACATAGTATAGTAAGGCTTATTTTCTTTAAAAACGACACAGTATAGTAAGGCTTTTTTGTCTTTAAAAACGACATAAAGGCTTTTTTGTCTTTAAAAACGACATAAAGGCTTTTTTGTCTTTAAAAACAACATAAAGTGGTCTATGTAAAGTAAAGCTTTTATTTGTTTAAAAAATAAATACTATGTATATATAGTCAGGCTTTTTTCTTTAAAAATGACCATGTATATTAAGGGTTTTTATTAAAAACGACCATGTACAGTAAAGCGTTTTTCTTAAAAGACGACATAGTATAGTAAGGCTTTTTTTCTTAAAAAATGACAAAGTATAGTAAGGCTTTTTTCTTAAAAACAACATAGTATAGGCTTTTTTCTTTAAAGACGACATAGTATAGTAAGGCTTATTTTCTTTAAAAACGACACAGTATAGTAAGGCTTTTTTGTCTTTAAAAACGACATAGTATAGTAAGGCTTTTTATTTACAAAAAAGACCATGTATAGTAAGGCTTTTTTTCTTAAAAAACGACATAGTATAGTAAGGCTTTTTTTCCTAAAAAACGACATAGTATAGTATGGCTTTTTTCCCCTAAAAAAACGACATAGTATAGCATGGCTTTTTTTCTTGAAAAACGACATAGTAGAGGAAGGCTTTTCCCCTGAAAACCGACATAGTATAGTATGGCTTTTCCCCCTAAAAAACGACATAGTATAGTATGGCTTTTTTCCTTTAAAAAACGACATAGTATAGTAAGGCTTTTTTTCCTAAAAAACGACATAGTATAGTATGGCTTTTTCCCCCTAAAAAAACGACAGTATAGCATGGCTTTTTTTCTTGAAAAACGACATAGTAGAGGAAGGCTTTTCCCCTGAAAACCGACATAGTATAGTATGGCTTTTCCCCCTAAAAAACGACATAGTATAGTATGGCTTTTTTCCTTTAAAAAACGACATAGTATAGTAAGGCTTTTTTTCCTAAAAAACGACATAGTATAGCATGGCTTTTTTTCTTGAAAAACGACATAGTAGAGGAAGGCTTTTTTTCTTAAAAAACGATATTGTATAGTAAGGCTTCTTTTCTTAAAAAAAACGACATAGTATTGTAAGGCTTTTTTTTCGTAAAAAACGACATAGTATAGTAAGGCTTTTTTCTTAAAAAACAACATAGTATAGGCTTTTTTCTTTAAAGACGACATAGTATAGTAAGGCTTATTTTCTTTAAAAACGACACAGTATAGTAAGGCTTTTTTGTCTTTAAAAACGACATAAAGGCTTTTTTGTCTTTAAAAACGACATAAAGTGGTCTATGTAAAGTAAAGCTTTTATTTGTTTAAAAAATAAATACTATGTATATATAGTCAGGCTTTTTTCTTTAAAAATGACCATGTATATTAAGGGTTTTTATTAAAAACTGACCATGTATAGTAAGGCTTTTTTATTTTAAAAAAACGACCATGTACAGTAAAGCGTTTTTCTTAAAAGACGACATAGTATAGTAAGGCTTTTTTTCTTAAAAAATGACATGGTATTGTAAGGCTTTTTTCTTAAAAAAAACGACATAGTATTGTAAGGCTTTTTTTTTCGTAAAAAACGACATAGTATAGTAAGGCTTTTTTCTTAAAAAACAACATAGTATAGGCTTTTTTCTTTAAAGACGACATAGTATAGTAAGGCTTATTTTCTTTAAAAACGACACAGTATAGTAAGGCTTTTTTGTCTTTAAAAACGACATAGTATAGTAAGGCTTTTTATTTACAAAAAAGACCATGTATAGTAAGGCTTTTTTCTTAAAAAATGACCATGTATAGTAAGGCTTTTTTGTTTAAAAAAGACCATGTATAGTAAGGCTTTTTTTCTTTAAAAAAATGACATATTATAGTAAGGCTTTTTTTCCTAAAAAAACGACATAGTATAGTATGGCTTTTTTCCCCTAAAAAAACGACATAGTATAGCATGGCTTTTTTTCTTGAAAAACGACACAGTAGAGGAAGGCTTTTTCCCTGAAAACCGACATAGTATAGTATGGCTTTTCCCCCTAAAAAACGACATAGTATAGTATGGCTTTTTTCCTTTAAAAAACGACATAGTATAGTAAGGCTTTTTTTCCTAAAAAACGACATAGTATAGCATGGCTTTTTTTCTTGAAAAACGACATAGTAGAGGAAGCCTTTTTTTCTTAAAAAACGATATTGTATAGTAAGGCTTCTTTTCTTAAAAAAAACGACATAGTATTGTAAGGCTTTTTTTCGTAAAAAACGACATAGTATAGTAAGGCTTTTTTCTTAAAAAACAACATAGTATAGGCTTTTTTCTTTAAAGACGACATAGTATAGTAAGGCTTATTTTCTTTAAAAACGACACAGTATAGTAAGGCTTTTTTGTCTTTAAAAACGACATAAAGGCTTTTTTGTCTTTAAAAACGACTTAAAGTGGTCTATGTAAAGTAAAGCTTTTATTTGTTTAAAAAATAAATACTATGTATATATAGTCAGGCTTTTTTCTTTAAAAATGACCATGTATATTAAGGGTTTTTATTAAAAAATGACCATGTATAGTAAGGCTTTTTTATTTAAAAAAAACGACCATGTACAGTAAAGCGTTTTTCTTAAAAGACGACAGTATAGTAAGGCTTTTTTTCTTAAAAAATGACATAGTATTGTAAGGCTTTTTTCTTAAAAAAAACGACATAGTATTGTAAGGCTTTTTTTCGTAAAAAACGACATAGTATAGTAAGGCTTTTTTCTTAAAAAACAACATAGTATAGGCTTTTTTCTTTAAAGACGACATAGTATAGTAAGGCTTATTTTCTTTAAAAACGACACAGTATAGTAAGGCTTTTTTGTCTTTAAAAACGACATAGTATAGTAAGGCTTTTTATTTACAAAAAAGACCATGTATAGTAAGGCTTTTTTCTTAAAAAATGACCATGTATAGTAAGGCTTTTTTGTTTAAAAAAGACCATGTATAGTAAGGCTTTTTTTCTTAAAAAACGACATAGTATAGTAAGGCTTTTTTCCCTAAAAAAACGACATAGTATAGTATGGCTTTTTTCCCCCTAAAAAAACGACATAGTATAGCATGACTTTTTTTCTTGAAAAACGACATAGTAGAGGAAGGCTTTTTCCCTAAAAAACGACATAGTATAGTATGGCTTTTTTCCTTTAAAAAACGACATAGTATAGTATGGCTTTTTTCCTTTAAAAAACGACATAGTATAGTATGGCTTTTTTTCTTAAAAAACGACATAGTATAGTAAGGCTTTTTTTCTTAAAAAACGACATAGTATAGTATGGCTTTCCCCTTTAAAAAACGACATAGTATAGCATGGCTTTTTTTCTTGAAAAACGACATAGTCGAGGAAGGCTTTTTTTCCTAAAAAACGACATAGTATAGCATGGCTTTTTTTCTTGAAAAACGACATAGTAGAGGAAGCCTTTTTTTCTTAAAAAACGATATTGTATAGTAAGGCTTCTTTTCTTAAAAAATGACATAGTATAGTAAGGCTTTTTTTCTTTAAAAAATGACAGCAAGTAAGGCTAAGAGAGTCGGAGAATAAATCTGACTTCTGTTTCTTCACTTTCTAGTTGTTGCTGTGGTCCACTGGCAAAATCATTGGGTCATAACAGGAGGCGGGAATCAGGAGTGAGTTCAATTCCACTCGTTGCAATTGTCAAATTGTTTATTGAGGTAATGAAAAGGATAAATACAACTTCCAACTTTACAGTGGTGCAGTGGCAAAGACAATGGGTCAGAACTTCAGGTGGACTCAAGTTCAAATCAGAAGTGAGTTTGATTCCAGTCTTTGCAATTCTCAAATTGTTTATTGAGGTAATTAAAAGGATAAATATAACTTCCAATCACATCATTTCAGAAGACACTGTGGTCCAGTGGCAAGAACAATGGGTTGAAATTGAAGTTGGACACAAGTTCAAATCTGGAGTGAGTTCAAGTCCACTCTTTGCAAATCTCAAATTGTTTATTGAGGTGATGAAAATGATAAATATAACTTCCAATCATCTCATTTCAGAAGTCGCTGTGGTCCAGTGGCAAAGACAATGGGTCAGACAGACCTCAAGTGAGTGGATTTGACTGCCATGTGGGAGATGGGGTTCGAATCCCGCTCTCGTTTGACTAATCACTACACTAGTAGTTCAGTAAATGGGTAATCCTTTTTTCATTCAAATAAAGATTTAGTCATTTTTTTCAGCAAAACAATATTTCCGGTCAGCCTTCGGCTGACCGGAAGACAGTTGGGAGGGGGGATCCCTGGTGGCGTTCGACAGTCGGCCTTCGGCCGACTGCCGACGCCATGCAGTCGTTGACTGGCGACACCGGGACGTGAACCCTCGACACCCACGTCGCAGGCAGGTGACTTACCCACTACACCACGAGGCGGCCCGCCTATACATGATTGGAAGTTATACTTATCCTGTTCATTACCCAAATAAACAATTTGAGAATTGCCAAGAGTGGAATTGAACTCACTCCTGATTTGAACTTGAGTCCACCTGAAGTTCTGACCCATTGTCTTTACCACTGGACCACAGTGACTTCTGAAATGATATGATTGGAAGTTATACTTATCCTTTTCATTACCCAAATAAACAATTTGAGAATTGCAAAGAGTGGAATTGAACTCACTCCTGATTTGAACTTGAGTCCACCTGAAGTTCTGACCCATTGTCTTTGCCACTGGACCACAGTGACTTCTGAAATGAACTGATTGGAAGTTATACTTATCCTTTTCATTACCCAAATAAACAATTTGAGAATTGCAAAGAGTGGAATTGAACTCACTCCTGATTTGAACTTGAGTCCACCTGAAGTTCTGACCCATTGTCTTTGCCACTGGACCACAGTGACTTCTGAAATGAACTGATTGGAAGTTATACTTATCCTTTTCATTACCCAAATAAACAATTTGAGAATTGCAAAGAGTGGAATTGAACTCACTCCTGATTTGAACTTGAGTCCACCTGAAGTTCTGACCCATTGTCTTTACCACTGGACCACAGTGACTTCTGAAATGATATGATTGGAAGTTATACTTATCCTTTTCATTACCCAAATAAACAATTTGAGAATTGCAAAGAGTGGAATTGAACTCACTCCTGATTTGAACTTGAGTCCACCTGAAGTTCTGACCCATTGTCTTTGCCACTGGACCACAGTGACTTCTGAAATGAACTGATTGGAAGTTATACTTATCCTTTTCATTACCCAAATAAACAATTTGAGAATTGCAAAGAGTGGAATTGAACTCACTCCTGATTTGAACTTGAGTCCACCTGAAGTTCTGACCCATTGTCTTTGCCACTGGACCACAGTGACTTCTGAAATGAACTGATTGGAAGTTATACTTATCCTTTTCATTACCCAAATAAACAATTTGAGAATTGCAAAGAGTGGAATTGAACTCACTCCTGATTTGAACTTGAGTCCACCTGAAGTTCTGACCCATTGTCTTTGCCACTGGACCACAGTGACTTCTGAAATGATATGATTGGAAGTTATACTTATCCTTTTCATTACCCAAATAAACAATTTGAGAATTGCAAAGAGTGGAATTGAACTCACTCCTGATTTGAACTTGAGTCCACCTGAAGTTCTGACCCATTGTCTTTACCACTGGACCACGGTGACTTCTGAAATGATGTGAATGGAAGTTATACTTATCCTTTGCATTACCCAAATAAACAATTTGAGAATTGCAAAGAGTGGAATTGAACTCACTCCTGATTTGAACTTGAGTCCGCCTGAAGTTCTGACCCATTGTCTTTACCACTGGACCACAGTGACTTCTGAAATGATGTGATTGGAAGTTATACTTATCCTTTTCATTACCCAAATAAACAATTTGAGAATTGCAAAGAGTGGAATTGAACTCACTCCTGATTTGAACTTGAGTCCACCTGAAGTTCTGACCCATTGTCTTTGCCACTGGACCACAGTGACTTCTGAAATGATATGATTGGAAGTTATACTTATCCTTTTCATTACCCAAATAAACAATTTGAGAATTGCAAAGAGTGGAATTGAACTCACTCCTGATTTGAACTTGAGTCCACCTGAAGTTCTGACCCATTGTCTTTGCCACTGGACCACAGTGACTTCTGAAATGATATGATTGGAAGTTATACTTATCCTTTTCATTACCCAAATAAACAATTTGAGAATTGCAAAGAGTGGAATTGAACTCACTCCTGATTTGAACTTGAGTCCACCTGAAGTTCTGACCCATTGTCTTTACCACTGGACCACAGTGACTTCTGAAATGAACTGATTGGAAGTTATACTTATCCTTTTCATTACCCAAATAAACAATTTGAGAACTGCAAAGAGTGGAATTGAACTCACTCCTGATTTGAACTTGAGTCCACCTGAAGTTCTGACCCATTGTCTTTACCACTGGACCACAGTGACTTCTGAAATGATATGATTGGAAGTTATACTTATCCTTTTCATTACCCAAATAAACAATTTGAGAATTGCAAAGAGTGGAATTGAACTCACTCCTGATTTGAACTTGAGTCCACCTGAAGTTCTGACCCATTGTCTTTGCCACTGGACCACAGTGACTTCTGAAATGAACTGATTGGAAGTTATACTTATCCTTTTCATTACCCAAATAAACAAATTGAGAATTGCGAAGAGTGGAATTGAACTCACTCCTGATTTGAACTTGAGTCCACTTGAAGTTCTGACCCATTGTCTTTACCACTGGACCACGGTGACTTCTGAAATGATGTGAATGGAAGTTATACTTATCCTTTGCATTACCCAAATAAACAATTTGAGAATTGCAAAGAGTGGAATTGAACTCACTCCTGATTTGAACTTGAGTCCACCTGAAGTTCTGACCCATTGTCTTTACCACTGGACCACAGTGACTTCTGAAATGATGTGATTGGAAGTTATACTTATCCTTTTCATTACCCAAATAAACAATTTGAGAATTGCAAAGAGTGGAATTGAACTCACTCCTGATTTGAACTTGAGTCCACCTGAAGTTCTGACCCATTGTCTTTGCCACTGGACCACAGTGACTTCTGAAATGAACTGATTGGAAGTTATACTTATCCTTTTCATTACCCAAATAAACAATTTGAGAATTGCAAAGCGTGGAATTGAACTCACTCCTGATTTGAACTTGAGTCCACCTGAAGTTCTGACCCATTGTCTTTACCACTGGACCACAGTGACTTCTGAAATGAACTGATTGGAAGTTATACTTATCCTTTTCATTACCCAAGTAAACAATTTGAGAATTGCAAAGAGTGGAATTGAACTCACTCCTGATTTGAACTTGAGTCCACCTGAAGTTCTGACCCATTGTCTTTACCACTGGACCACAGTGACTTCTGAAATGAACTGATTGGAAGTTATACTTATCCTTTTCATTACCCAAGTAAACAATTTGAGAATTGCAAAGAGTGGAATTGAACTCACTCCTGATTTGAACTTGAGTCCACCTGAAGTTCTGACCCATTGTCTTTACCACTGGACCAGAGTGACTTCTGAAATGTTATGATTGGAAGTTATACTTATCCTTTTCATTACCCAAATAAACAATTGAGAATTGCAAAGAGTGGAATTGAACTCACTCCTGATTTGAACTTGAGTCCACCTGAAGTTCTGACCCATTGTCTTTACCACTGGACCAGAGTGACTTCTGAAATGTTATGATTGGAAGTTATACTTATCCTTTTCATTACCCAAATAAACAATTTGAGAATTGCCAAGAGTGGAATTGAACTCACTCCTGATTTGAACTTGAGTCCACCTGAAGTTCTGACCCATTGTCTTTACCACTGGACCACAGTGACTTCTGAAATGATGTGATTGGAAGTTATACTTATCCTTTTCATTACCCAAATAAACAATTTGAGAATTGCAAAGAGTGAAATTGAACTCACTCCTGATTTGAACTTGAGTCCACTTGAAGTTCTGACCCATTGTCTTTACCACTGGACCACGGTGACTTCTGAAATGATGTGAATGGAAGTTATACTTATCCTTTGCATTACCCAAATAAACAATTTGAGAATTGCAAAGAGTGGAATTGAACTCACTCCTGATTTGAACTTGAGTCCACCTGAAGTTCTGACCCATTGTCTTTACCACTGGACCACAGTGACTTCTGAAATGATGTGATTGGAAGTTATACTTATCCTTTTCATTACCCAAATAAACAATTTGAGAATTGCAAAGAGTGGAACTGAACTCACTCCTGATTTGAACTTGAGTCCACGTGAAGTTCTGACCCATTGTCTTTACCACTGGACCACAGTAACTTCTGAAATGATGTGATTGGAAGTTATACTTATCCTTTTCATTACCCAAATAAACAATTTGAGAATTGCAAAGAGTGGAATCGAACTCACTCCTGATTTGAACTTGAGTCCACCTGAAGTTCTGACCCATTGTCTTTACCACTGGACCACAGTGACTTCTGAAATGATGTGATTGGAAGTTATATATATCCTTTTCATTACCTCAATAAACAATTTGAGAATTGCAAAGAGTGGAATTGAACTCACTCCTGATTTGAATTTGAGTCCACCTGAAGTTCTGACCCATTGTCTTTACCACTGGACCACAGTGACTTCTGAAATGATGTGATTGGAAGTTATATCTATCCTTTTCATTACCTCAATAAACAATTTGAGAATTGCAAAGAGTGGAATTGAACTCACTCCTGATTTGAATTTGAGTCCACCAGAAGTTCTGACCGTTTGTCTTTGCCACTGGACCACAGTGACTTCTGAAACAATGTGATTGGAAGTTATATCTATCCTTTTCATTACCTCAATAAACAATTTGAGAATTGCAAAGAGTGGAATTGAACTCATTCCTAATTTGAACTTGAGTCCACCTGAAGTTCTGACCCATTGTCTTTGCCACTGGACCACAGTGACTTCTGAAATGATATGATTGGAAGTTATACTTATCCTTTTCATTACCTCAATAAACAATTTGTGAATTCCAAAGAGTGGAATTGAACTCACTCCTGATTCCCACCTCAAGGTCTGAACCAATATTTGCCACTGGACCACAGCAATAACTAGGAGAAGAATCAGAAGTCAGATTTATTCTCCGACTTTCTTAGCCTTACTATACTATGTCGATTTTTTAAAGAAAAAAGCCTTACTATATACAGACGCTCCACTACTTACGAACATTCAACTTACGAACAACGGTACATACGAACATGTCTGCAAATTGCGTTTAAGTCCAAAAATGTTCGCAAGTCCAATTTTGTATTTCGCGCCTTTTTCGGAGTAGTACTTCTTTCCGCTGCTAATACCGACGCCTGGCGCTGTGAGAGCTCAGCTCACCCAGCATCTACCTTCTTCTTCATTGCAATGCGGAAGTGCGTGAATGTATCTCCAGTGTGCAAAGAACCTTTTTCATTTGTATCATTAAATATCTCATGCATCCAATATTGAATATGCTTGCTAAAAGCTAAAGGAAGAGGCAAGCCATTTCATTTGAAACGAGTGGCAATAATAACGAAGCTTGATGCGCGTGAGAGTGGTGAGCGTTTCACAGGTATTGAATCGTTCGACCGTCAGTACCATTTATAAACAGAAAGATCGAGCAGCAGGACCCAAATATTGAGCGTTGCACAAAGTTTGCAAATCAATTGAATGATTCCATACAGTGCTACCGCATCATTTATGATGAAAAAAAGAAGAAAACTGTGCAATCGTCATTAGGTCGCTTCTTTTGGCCAGTTTCTAATACATAAATCTCTCTCTCTCTACAGTACTGTACATATTCTCTCCATTTTATTAAATGTTTTTTTTTCAGTACAAACCAATGCGTGTTACTTATACAAGCCTTAAACATACAAATGCACTTATATAAACCTTCAATATACTTATATCGGCCTTAAACATAAATTATAATACAAAATATAGCACTGAATCAACTTACAAACAAATTCAACTTATGAACAATCGCTCGGAACCAATTGCGTTCGTAAGTAGGGGAGCGTCTGTACATGAAAATAATAATGGCTCATTTCTTCATTAATATTAATCTTAATCTGGGTAAATAGACCCTAAAAAATTAAAATGTGTCTTTACTTTGAATAAGAAAACAAACTTTTCAATGACTACAGAAGCCTGTTTTAATTCAACAATGATTCTTTTATTCAAGGATAACACCACAATTGACAGCGATGGACGTCCAATCTATTTGGAGTGTTAAAATGAGTTGACCGGCCTAGTGTTGTCAATGGCAACCAGAGTTCACATTTTTACTAATTTCCAGTAATCCAAGTATCATCGGACGCCAACGATTATAAAAATAGATCCCGACCCAGGATTTCTGCCTAAACATAATTTGCACGTATAGTGTTCCCCTCATAAGGCAGTTAATTATGGGTCCAAATAATACACTGGAAAACGTAACCGAATGAATAAAAAAATAAAAATTCAATGAAATACTGAGAATCACAGCCTGCAGCAAAAATAGTTGTGTGTCCTAGAATTTATGTCGCACATTTTTCTCTTTTTGTATCATTGTTGTTATTGCCCACGCTCGGTTATTCTACGGGTGTACGCCTCCCAGCCTGACTTCCTGTAAGCCTCGGCGGCGTCCAGCCTATCCGACGCTTCCAAAATGCCGCGTCCAACGATGATGACGTCGCATCCCTTATGGAAGATGACCTCCAGTGGCGTGGTGTACTGCTGGCCCAACGTGTCTCCTGAGGGAGGACATGAGGAAGCCGAAAAGATGAAATAGATCACATTTCATTTTAGGGCCAACGGCACCGCCTTCTGCTAAAAAGTATCAATTGCAGTAACTCGTGTACGCCGACGAGTGAAAAAGGCAATTTGGTCACTCACCTCCAGCTGTCATTCGCACGCCTGGTGTCATGTGGACAAACTCGGGTCTCTTTGTGACCTTTGACCCGCAGATGAAGCCCATGACAAAGTCAGAATGCTCTTCAGCCATTTTCACCTGCAAAAAAAATGCATCTTTTTATGGATTGGATACCAATAGCAGTGAATTCAAATATTTTAATAATCTAAAATTTGTGTTGAAACGTTTCCAAAGCCCGCTAGCCTACATCCGAGGTTACAGTGATGACAAAACCCGTCCTAAAAAGACTCCGATAAAAAAGGGCAAATGATCAGTGCTAACTTACCGCCGCCTCGGTGTAGCCGCCCGTCGCCAGGGATCCTCGCGAGCTCATTTGCGCGATTAGCAGACAGCCTCGACCCAGCGGCTTGCCGACAGAAGCCAGGCCGCTCACGAGCCCGTCCCCCGGCACCGCGTGAGCGTTCACCACGTGTGACCATGAAGAAATCCGGTACAAACCGCCTGTTTCACAAAAGATACAAAATTCAGGTGGGTTTCTAAATTGCTGAGCCATGCTAGGGCTGCAAAAAAGTCATTTTAAATGGTGGCATCAACAGGCTACTTGACAAATACATTCAACTACAATGGACATTTATTCAAAAGTTGACAGATAAGACCTTCAACCCTTTAAAATAACAAACAACTATTATTTTTTGTCATTTACTTTTGATTGTTTACACTTGATTCCCTTAACCCTGCAATTTTGGGCATTATTAATTTGAGAATATTAGAATTAAAAAACAATAACTTGTATTTTTGGTGTTTTTTTAATATTTTCATAATCATACATTTATGAGTACAGTGTTAAAACGAAATTAATGACATCAAAATGGAAGAAAAAGGAAATATACACAGGTTAAAGCCACAAGTAACAGTTTAAACTTTTTTTTCATAGTAATTAACTAAAAACGCCGTTACACGTCCAGTCCATTTTGAACGTTCATTCATAAGTGTCCTTTTACGGTGGAAAAATAAAGAAATAATATTCTCCTTTTATGTCTGGATGAGGAAAACATAAATGTAGTGTATGCAACACAAACTGGAGATGGATGGAAGACACTGCCTCCTTGTGGCCGATTCGTGTCACTTGTCCTATGTCAATTAATGTGTGCGGTTTGTAGTGAATGCAGAAATTTGTCAAATAAAACTGTTTGAATGGTTAAAAAAAGGATGCAAGAATGTCAAAATTTAACCAAAAAAATTTGAATTTCCCACCTTCGTACTGGTGCTTGACCGTATTCCCAATATCGGCAAATTTCCGGTCTTCAAATATGAGGAAGTTGTGCTTCTCAGCGATGACCTTCAGCTTCTGAATGAAGGCTTCGGTGAAATCCTGGTCCAAGAACACCACGAGTCGCGTATTAATTAAGGTTTTGTTTCGTAAAGTTGTACAAATACTTGCTGTAAGTTTGCGTGCCAACCGTCAAAATATCCACGTGGGTCTTTAATAAGCAAATCTTGGGACCGAGCAGGTCGGCGAGCTTGAGCAGCTCTTCGCTGCTGGTGACGTCGGCAGAGACGCACAGGTTGGACTGCTTGGCCGCCATCACGGTAAACAGCGTCTTCGCCACGGGGTGAACATCTGCCGACAAAAAAAACAACCTTCAGAAACTGCGGCTAAATCTCACGACAAACCTTTACACGTGTCGTACTCGGTAGTTTAGCTCTATCTTCATAGCTTAACTCCCGTTCCACACATTGCCTCTTGGGCGCCGGAAGGTCACCGCCATTCTCCTTATTTGGCCTGAACAAACCAGACATTGATGGTGATGGCTACAAACGGCGTTCGTCGACGTGGCGCGATCAGAGTACCTAAAAGTGTTGTTAGCCAAGATGAACTCGCGCACGCTCTGAGCCGTGAACGCGTCGATGCGATCGGAGGCCTTAAGCACGTCCAGCAACTTGAACATGGAGATGATGGGGTGCAGCCTGATGCCTTTGGAGGCCAGCATGTCTACCGCTCCTTGTTCTCGGTCCATCAACACGATGGCATCCGTCACCTTCACATATTATCCATTAGGATGTTGCCCTTATTAGAAGCTGCGTCTTCGTATCGTACCTTCAGTCCTTCTTTGTACAGCACTTCCGCAGTTTCCAGGATGCTGGAACCACTGGTCACCGTGTCTTCAATGATGAGGCAAGTATCTCCCTCTTTGAACGAGCCCTCCACCAGACGTTTGGTTCCTAATGTAGAGAGATGATTCGAGGTTTAATCCATAGATCAAGTGTGGAAAAAGGTCATTCTCACCGTAGTTCTTGGCTTCCTTGCGCCTGATGACCATGGGCAGCTCGTGTGTGGAGCAGATGATGGTGGCAATTGGCAAGGCAGTGTAAGGGACACCACAAAGGAGGTCAAACTTGAGGTGCTCTTTTAAAGCTCTTTGGTAGATGAATTTGGACATCTAGGGGAGAGTGACTATTTAAACGTGGTCACTGGTCAACAATTTTAAATGGACATTATTGGAAAATTACATTTTTGGGGAGTATTTGAAATTTCTTATGTGCAACTATTCCGTGAACTAATCGAAGTTTCAAAATAAGAGCATAACGAGTGAACTTTTAAATGATGCGTCGATGGTGAACGTTGTTTATAGTATTAGCCATGTTTTTATCATTTGGGTAGAGTTGTATGTGGAAGACCGTGGGAAAACATGGATTTTTTAAATAATCTGCCATAACGTTGTGGCACACGTGTTTACCTGATTGAGGAGCAGTGGGTGAGACACGAGGACTCTCAAGTCGATGTAAATAGGTGTCATGATGCCGCTTTTGAGCTTATATTCCCCAAACTTCACCGCGTTTACATCTTGTAGCTTCAGGATGAAAGTATCTAAACAGACATCTGCCATGTTGTCCTGGTTGAAGTTGAGCTGCTGCAGCTAAGTTATGCTTTGAGCTCGACTTCCGCCAAATTTGCGTCGTGAAACCAGCTTGCTTCCGCATTGTCTCCTTCAACGTAAGACTAAATAAAATCGAAGTAGAAAAGAATATTTAGATTTGGAAAAAAAGAACGTATTGTTTTATTACTGTTTTTGTTCATTTTAATATTCTTTCCTATGCGATAAGACCAGCACAGAGAACACAACCGCATATCAGCCGTAATACCAAGACAGACCAGCAGACGGCAGCCTAATATTGATAATTGTAGTAGTATGTAGTTGTGATTGTTGTCTGCAGCATTGGTTGGAGAAAGAATAAACATTTCGTTTTCTCGACTTAAGTGGGGAATGAATACATATTAGTTAGTACTTATCCCCCCCAAAAAATAAATCTCACAATGCTGCAAAAATTGCATTGACAAGATTTCCTGTATTATAAATGTACATAAGTTAGTGTTTGTTCCCAAATTCCATGAACAAATACCCATTGCCATCAAAGAGAATACAAATAACCAAAGTCAGGTTCGATTTGTCAGTTTATTAAAAAGATCCACAGTAGTTCAGTTCGGCACCAACCATTAAAAAAAGTGTACAACCCTGAAATAACATTGAACAAAATGCCTGAATAAAATGGGATAAATAAAAGAAACAAACAAAAATTATGAACAATTCCTAAATGAAATCTCACCTTTAAATATTGGTGTCATTTTAAAGGTCAGATTAAACAGTTTGCATTTAGTTCCATCAATTTTGGCTTTTTACCCAACTATTCATGCACGGACGGAGGAAAGAGATGTTATCATATTTAAGCAGCAGTGCTTATTTTGGAAAGAAATTTTTCTTTGTCACAGTCTGACATTGCTTAACTCAATGCTAAATTTTGAAATAATTTGAAAAGTAGAAAAACACCTGGTGCAACAGTTCAGTATTATGTCTTTGTGTCTATGTACATGTTTGAAATGCATTAAATTTACGTCTGTTTTTCCAACTGTGTGCCGCAATTTTTTTTTAGAGCAGTAAAAAGGCATAGAGGTTTTGCTGGGCAAAATTCCTAAAGGCACGAATGTGGTGAAAAAGTTTTCTTTCAGTCACAAGAGGAGAGGTGTCCTTCTTGAAGTGGTAGCTTCTTCAACATCCTCTTTCATTCTCTACTTGGATGGACTTTGAGCATCTGCGAGCAGCTCGGGACTCAAACACTCAATTGGACAATGTATGTTCTGTTTGCAAAAGAAAAAAAAAACAGAATATCACTTGTATTTTAAGTCATTTATCTCTCCCAGTTCAAATAGATTGCACGTCTATCGCCATCACTGACAGCCAGCAAGTTAATACCAACCAGTTTGCGTCGAGCATTTTCTCTGTAGCGGTCAAAGACGTCAGAGTGGACAGGCTGAAGCAGGTCGGCGTCCATGTGGGCCTGCCCTTCAGGCCTTTTGCAGTCCTCGCAACGCCAGCCCTGACATTGTTAACATTCATTACATAACTTCCATGTTGACGAGAAAACACAAGGTAACAAAGGGGGACAACAGGTGGGTTTGTTTACCTGTTGTCCACCATAGCAGGTACAGGTGCAAATGGCTCCCAGGTATTCTTTCTGCCACTGGTTTCCGACGTGGTACATTTTGCCGTCGTCGTAACAGGTGGAGTCATCTGTTTTAAAGAGACAATCATTGAGCTAGTGCTGATATATTATATATAAAACCATCAGTTAATGAAAATCAAACAATTTGATGGTTGGTGTGCCAACATAGCAACTTCTAAAACAACTTTATTATATATATATAAATTATTATTCTTACATTTTTATAAATGGTCAGTGCAAGGCATGCTGGGATTTCCAGTATCAACACACTTTATCACTCGCCTTGCATTTAAAAACAATTGGGAATAGCTGGCTTTAACAAAAGAACAATTTGCTAAATTGTTCATATTAATTACATCATTACATATTAATTATGCCATGATGGTTTATTATTACATTTTTATAAATGGTCAGTGCAAGGCATGCTGGGATTTCCAGTATCAACACACTTTATCACTCGCCTTCCCAAATTATGCAGTGAATAATGCATTTAAAACAATTGGGAATAGCTGTCTTTAACAAAACAACAATTTGCTAAATTGTTAATATTAATTACATCATTACATATTAATTATGCCATGATGGTTTATTATTACATTTTTATAAATGGTCAGTGCAAGGCATGCTGGGATTTCCAGTATCAACACACTTTATCACTCGCCTTCCCAAATTATGCAGTGTATAATGCATTTAAAACAATTGGGAATAGCTGTCTTCAACAAAAGAACAATTTGCTAAATTGTTAATATTAATTACAGCATTACATATTAATTATGCCATGATGGTTTAATACCATAGTCTCCAAAGTTAAAACATCTGAAAAGTACTGATAGATAATTAGGTATATTTATATTACTGTAAAAATATGTATGCCACTATGCTTCTGCTTATTTTTTTTATGTATTTCACATTTACATGACAAGTTGTCATGAATGCCAATCAAAAAATAAAGTCAACTTTTAATCAAATAACTAATGTTTTGTAAAACAGTCCATATGGTGTTAGTACCGCATTGATACACTACGTCAACAAGGTAATGATATTTTTCATCCACTCACGAGGTTCGCATTTAAATTCTCCTTTGCCGTTGCCCAGACAGGTGCAGCTCATCATGTGACCGTTCTCGACGTGGCGATCCCACTTCTCGCCGATGCGGTAGTTGTTGCCATTGTCGTGGCACCACTCTGAAGGAGATAAGAGTTCGCGTATAGAGTAAGGAGATTTTTAAAAAAATGACAGTGAGGGAGTGACAAGAAAAAAAAACAAGTACTGACATGAATTTGCCACATTTCCTGCAAAAATTGAAGTATTATTTAGACAATACACACAACTGAAGTGAGGTTGTGGGTTAGCCTAGATTAGATTTTTGCTCTCTATCATTAAAAAATGCAATTTTCTACACAAAGAGCAGGCACGTCAACATGGGCAGACAGACACAATTGTAAAAACACTTAAAAATTCCCATAAATTTACCCATTGTATCAATGAATTTGTCATTATTGTCCATTCTGCTCATGCTGAGATATGATATAAATCTATATACGTATATGTACATATAGACATAAAGTGCAGCGCATAGAATTGCACAATTTTATGGCTTCATTTGATCCCAGCTTTTCAGGAATTTATAACAATGTCAGGAAGTTTATAGAGACAGAAGTCCATATTTATAAATTCCTTTGGGGTTAAATGACATGGAATGTTTGAATTCCATGGCGTGGATGTTAATAAGCCACTCACTGGATGAATCACACCTAAAATGGCCGGTGCCCAGACCCAAACAGCGGCACCACAGCTTGAAGCCCGTCTCAGACATACGCTCCCATTCGGAGCCCACCTGGTGGTACGTGTGCGTGAACGTGTCGTAGCACACATCGCGGTTGGTAGAAATGGGGAGGTCGCCTGCAACTAGAGGGCAAACACATGAACAATTAATACCATTTGCATATTACGTGCATATTCATTTGACTGAGGGAAGTGGCAGTGAATAAGAACTGGTTCCAAAAGGCCCAAACCAGGTGATAGCTCAACTCTAATTGGTTGTTTTCACTTGCCATGCAAAATTATGACTGTAGATAAGATGTAAAAATAAATCTGACTAAATATGTGGAGTAAAAATACATTGAAATATCTTGAGGTTTTCCTACCTGCATTGCCAACTGTCACAACCTCTTCCAGAACCTTCTCTTTAGCCCCGCCCCTCATGGCCTCCACAACCACATTATAGGATGCACCAGATGTCAGTCCAATAAGAGTGGCACTGTTAGAAGTGCCAGGTAGACGCATCTATAGGGAAAGAGATACATTTTAGGATTGGCATCCATGCTCTTTCGAATTTCTGGCTTTCTCGCAACTTGGAATTAATGACATGGTGAAAAACTTTGATGAATAACTTGTGTTACCTGAAAGCCTCTTTCCTCCATGTTCGTAATGGGATTGCATGATACTTCGTACTCTGAAGTCTGCGGAATGGGTTGCCAAGAGATGGTTGTGATGGTCTGCGCCTCTTGGGGCAACTCCGTCTCATTCTCGGGGAAACCAAACGCAAGGCCTGGAAGAGGTATTTCGCTCACCTGCACGGAGAAAGACGATAACGTCACAGCAAATAAAATGAACCTCCTATGTAACATTTTGGGTTATGATGTCCACTTATTTGGACACCAGGTCTTTAGGAGTTTAAATGTTCTGTCGTAGTCAACAAACCTTGACCAAAGGTACTCTGTTTCCATCAGGGCCTGCCACGGGAATGTAGACGAGAGGTTCTCTAAGAATCGATCTCTGGCCTTCTTTTGGTCCACCCTGCAGTCCGTTATTAGGACCAAGGCTCTGGTACTCTGTGTAGATGTGCTGTCCCTGCTGCCCTGGCCTGCTCTGACCACTCGTACCGGCCAATAGGACGTTGTTGGAGTCAAAGCTAAAATTTGGAGGAAAAAATGGGCTTAATTAAATGTTCTTTTTTCTTTTTATATAAACGACATCCTGCAAACTCTCACATCTTGTCATTCAAGGTCTCGGGAACATCCAAGATGTCCGTGGCGGGTCGGTGGGAAACTGGAAGCTGAGGCAGCTCGGGAACCAGTAGGGAATGACTAAGAGCTGGCTCTGGTTGAACGCAATAAAAAGCCAAGTTAAGCAAATAAAAACGTACATGGAAGCCAACTCAAATTTATTGCAGGCAAGGCCTTGGCTGAGGAGCTTTTGCAGTAGACTTGTTGGACATGATGTTGTTTTTTCAAGTAGGAAATGGTCCAAAACTTTGGGGATTCTCAGTGTTTTACACACTCTTTCCAAGGACAACTTTCCCACTGACATGGTTTGTAGTTAGACTTCTTTTTTTTGTCTATTTGTTTGTAAGGCTATTACGAATTATCAACATCAAATCAATTATCAAATTAATACATTTTTTAGATTAGTAAATTAAGGACATCTAAGAATTTTTAACCAAAACCTGAAATATTCTGTTTATTAAAAAACATGAAAAAAAATATAAATACAATATTAATCATTCTCGTGATTTTTTTTTTTAAAGGTACAAACAAGGAAATGACTTAAATATCCTTTAGTCCTCAGTGAAAGTAAATGACTCTCTTTTTAGGAGTCAAAATCAGATATTTGCCAATATTTGCAGATATTTGCGCAATTTTGCTCTGAAAAAAAAATACCCATAGTCCAACTATTCTCACAATATAGTAGTTAGGTGTACAACTAGAATTTTGAACCCAGACTAATATAGCCGTAAAAAACAGTCATTAATCATCTATTAAAATAATAATTGCGACAGCCCTAGTCCTTTACAATTGATATTCAAATATTTGATGAATTCTTTTAGCCCTATTTGCAATACGTTTTGTACTTACTGGTTCTGGCTTTGCCTGAGAGAGGTATACTTCTGAAAGTATTTTGCAGGGCAACAATCTTGATGAGATATTCACTTGCTGGTTTCAGACCTATGAAATATAATATTAGAGACCAATTATAATCTTTCCCTTAGTTCATTGACAGCAACGGACATCCATGGTCACATAAAGAGCAGTTTTTTTCTTCCCAACTCACCATTGATTATGGCATAAGTCTGGCTTGAGTGGGGTCTGGGGACGACTTCTTGAGGCAAACTGCCAGCTTGCTCATAGGTTACGTAATAACCAGTAACCCCCGGAGAGCGGGACCGCTCCCACGAAAATGAGATGCTAGTGGGGTTTAATAAATTAAACTGCAGATTGGTGGGAGGGCTGAGAATTGGTTTGGCTGACGAAAAAGAGAATGATTAGACACTCCAAATTTGATTTATGGATTGAAGCAACAGAAAAGTGATACTAACCTGTTGAGGCGGTGAGTGTTAGTGGTACACTGCGGCCATTTCCTTTTAGTGTGTAGAGATTGATTTTATAAGTGGTACCAGGCTCCAGCCCTGTAGTATACACACAGAGACACATGTAAAAAAAACAATACGTACTTTTTGCATGCTGCTTTTGTAATATCAGCGTACCTGTGAGAGTATATGAGCGTGAGTGGCCGCTAATACTCTTCTGAATGGGAGTGAAGGTTGTAGAGGAAGTGGGAGTGGCCTCAAGCAGAAAACCTGAGACTACATCCATCTTGGAGCGCCAGGTCAGACTAATTGAGGTGTCGTTGACGTCAGAGATGCGAACGCGCCGAGGGGGGCTGATGTCTTTAGAATGATAAAAAAAATAAGGTCAGCAATGGCAACTTATGGCAACGCATTTGCTACAAAAGGATAAAAAAAATAAGGTCAGCAATGGCAACTTATGGCAACGCATTTGCTACAAAAGGATAAAAAAAAATAAGGTCAGCAATGGCAACTTATGGCAACGCATTTGCTACAAAAGGATAAAAAAAATAAGGTCAGCAATGGCAACTTATGGCAACGCATTTGCTACAAAAGGATAAAAAAATAAGGTCAGCAATGGCAACTTATGGCAACGCATTTGCTACAAAAGGATAAAAAAAATAAGGTCAGCAATGGCAACTTAAGGCAACGCATTTGCTACAAAAGGATAAAAAAATAAGGTCAGCAATGGCAACTTATGGCAACGCATTTGCTACAAAAGGATAAAAAAAATAAGGTCAGCAATGGCAACTTATGGCAACGCATTTGCTACAAAAGGATAAAAAAAATAAGGTCAGCAATGGCAACTTATGGCAACGCATTTGCTACAAAAGGATAAAAAAAATAAGGTCAGCAATGGCAACTTATGGCAACGCATTTGCTACAAAAGGATAAAAAATAAGGTCAGCAATGGCAACTTATGGCAACGCATTTGCTAGAAAAGGATTTTTCATTTCCATCGCTTATTTATATCCTTTAAAACTCACTCTCCAGTGTAGTAACCACTCCTTGGACTGGCCTACTGGTCAAAGAGTTTTTTAAGGCGTGCACATGAACATCATAAGTAGTTGCAACCTAGAAGAAAATAGAAGTAGTTCAGAGGGCTGGTAGTGATTGTTTGATATAACTTTCAAAATGAGGAATTCACCATGAGTCCAGTGATGTGTGCCTTCGTCGTGTCCGGAGCTAAATTCATCTCCTTGGTGGGTCCGCTCTTGCTTTTCGGATTCACGATAACACGGTAGCCTGTGAGGCGTGTCTGGCCGGTTAGCCTGTTTTCTTGACCTGGGACAGCCCAGTGCATGGTGAAGGATGTAGGTCCAACCTGGGTGAACTGCAGGTTGGTGGGGGGTGACAGCCCTGTGTTGAAAAAGACGCAAAAGAGTCTCTGTTTCTGTCTCCATAGACAAACATTCATACCACACTGCAAATAAATATGATCTCAAACCTGTAGTTTGAGTTCCAACCAGTGCTGTGCTGGCCGTGTCATCGTGCAGGGCAATCACTTTCACCGTATATTCGGTTCCTGGCTGGAGGCCATAAATAATGGCGAACTCGGCATCTCCTCGAGGGGAAGGGCGTAGCTCTCTTTCACCCTCCTCAGAGCTGGAGTATAAAACTCGATAAGCCGTAACTATTCCGTCGGGACTCTCCCATGTGATCCTTAGAGAGGTGGAGTCAATGTCGGAGAAGCTCAGGTCCTTAGGACGATCGACATCTACGGAAATGGGAACATTTTAAATTTGGCGAAATAGAATGAAAATTGAGGTTAGTTACAAAAATCTTTGGAAAATCCTTACTCGTGAGTGCATTGACTACCAATGGTGAACTCTCTCCATCTTGTCCCAGAGCGTAAACACTAAAGGTGTACTCCACTGTCGGCATTAAACCGGAGAAGGTCATTTCTGTTTGGTCTGTATCGGCAAAAGGAGTGGAAAACAAATTTGAAGCAGAAAAGAAGAAGCTAGAACTGAAATATGTCGATAAAAACCCATTAATTATGATAACTTAAAGTATGTGAGCCAATCTAGAAGTCAGCCCGGTGGCTGCGTGGGTTTCAATCGCGGTTAAAGCACTATTTACGTACTTTAACTTGAGTTCGAAGCATTAACTTGTTCTATAGAGTTTTCCATAAAACTTGAATGAAAGTGCCAGTGAAATTGGTGGACTTGAAATGTCATATTCAACCAACTTTTTTTTTGAATGTGTACCTGGAGCCACCACTTCAGTGAAAGAAGAGCCCTGGCCATTTCTGGGGACTCCGGTCACTCTGTACCCCTTGATTGGACCTTGAGCAGGGCTCCATTTCACAGTGACGCTGTTGTCGTTAACGTCCATTACCTCCATGTCAGAAGGAGAGTCGACTCCTGGAAAAAGGATACAAGAATGTAGCTTTTGGTTTTTCGTTCAGACAACATGTATGAAATACTCGTGTTTGTGTGTTGTACCTGTTTTATGTGTGACATAGATGGGAATACTAGAAGCAGGGCTGTCTCCTCTGCCAGTTACGGCATAGACGGTGATAGTGTAGTCAGTACCAGGCTGCAGATTGGGGATTGTTACAGTAGACTGAGAGCCAGGAACGGTGAACTCCTTGGGATTACTGTGGCCTCCTGAAGAAAGAGACACAATCAGCAAAGATAGACTACAATACATTTTGCTTGAGAAGAAGATATGAACGCATTTATGATTAATGAAAATGACAGACTAGCCATTTTAATAGAAACAATAACTGTGTTTTCGTGAAAAGTTTGTCGCAAAATAAAAGTGGTATTTCAAACATTGATGGCTGACAAACTAGACCTCATTGAATAATATTTTTAACATGAAGTCAAAAAATATATATATAAAAAAGACAAAAACTTCCTTTTCTGAACTGCGTATCCTCACAAGGGTTGCAAGGAAGACAAAAATAAAAAAATTAAAAAATTTAACAACCTTTTTGATGAATTACAATCCCTTTTAAAAGTCACAATTGCTCTACCTGTTTCGCCATGAGTGATCCTGTAGTAGCGCACAGTGACAGGAGGGGCATCCCATCGGATAGTGATGCTGGTGGGGGTAGATTCGAGAACCTCGAGGTCTGTTGGGGCATCAGAAACTGGACAAACCAAAAAAAACTGTTCAAGCAAAACATTAACCATTAACTTGCTGTCATTTGAGAACAATATGATTTCATACTTGTCTTTTGATTGCCAGTCAGCGGCAAGCTCTCTTGTGTTCCACTAACTGCGTATATGTTAACCAAGTAATCAGTATCTGGAGCCAGTCCTGTAAGAGTGAAGTGGTTCCTGGAAGGGGGTAGCCTCTCATCTTTGGTTCTTCCACCGCTCGCCATCTGGTAACGGATGCGATAGCCCGTGATTTTGCTCTGAGGAGCCAGCCAGTGAATGGTGAAGGAGGTGGTCAAGATCTCAGAGAAACTCAGAGCAACAGGTGAATCCAAAGCTAAAGATGAGATAAGACAGAAAAAAACACCAAATTATTATTCTTCCAAACACTTATTGACTATGATTGAAGTCTAATCCATTTGAACTATGAGAGTATGGCATGGAATGGATCGTGACCGGATGTTTCGTCGAAAGACGTTTGGTCCCCGGACGTTTGGTCCCCGGACGTTTGGTCCCCGGACGTTTGGTCAACCGGACGTCCGGTCGACCAAACGTCCGGTTGACCAAACGTCCGGGGCCCAGACGTCTTTCAACGAAACGTCCGAGTACCGGAATGGATTGGACGTCAATGGCAACTAATGAGTTAAATCACTTGTTGAAGCAGCGCAACTAAAACTCACTGGTTTTGTGGGTCCCGACAAGTGGCGAGCTCTCCCTCTGCTCATAAACGCAGACCACACTCACCAGATACTCAGTGTTTGGCAGCAAATCTGCCCAAAGTGGAAAAGAAAACTGTTAATAAAATACAATCTATCCATTGTGCTAGCAAGTTGCAGTGTAATTATTGTTTTCATTCCAACTTACTCTTCAACACAACATTGTTCATTTTGCCGTCTACACTGGTTTCGGTAAGGTCATCATCTAAGTCAATTGGATTGTACCTAAACAAAAAATAAAATAAAATTAAAAAAACAATGATAATTCACTATTTAGGACAGACTCCCATAATTAATTGACTCAATGACAACTAATTCATCATTTTTCATTCATGCTTCTTTACATTTTTTAAATATTTTTAATGAAAAAAAAACTAGAAATGGCTCAAGTAAATACTGATTTATAATTTAACTTTTTTAATTATTGAAAATTAATTAAAAAAAGAAAAACAACATTTACATTAGTACATTTTTTAAAAATATTTATCTATTTTTAATATATGGGTAATTTATGAAATAACAATAAAACCATTAGAACAGTCTGATGGTTGATCTTTTTCCTTAGTTTCAGTGTTTTAGTAACTCTGTAGTCAATATTAAAAGAGTACATTTTTAATGAAGCTCTGATTCGACTATCACCGTCAGTGGCAGCCAATAAATTAAGCGCATTGAACATATTGTTTCAAACCTAATAAGGAAGTTGCTGATGTCAGCCATGTTGGGGACACGTGGTGAGACCCATGTGACTTCCATAAAGTCTGAGCCTACTTGGCCAAAGCCCAGATCAGTAGGGGCCGGCACAGCTATGGAAAACAAAAGAGACACAGTTTATTATAGTGGCTGAGATGAAGTATAAGCCATGAAACGTACTCTACATCATGCTTTTGCTTACAAGTCTGTTGTGTGACCGTGGTGGGTTCACTTTCTCCATTCTCTGTTACAGTGATCACGCTAATGTCATATTCGATACCAGGTTCCAACCCGTAGACCGTATAATGTCCGGTCGTGGGCATAACCGTGTCTTGGTAGAAGGGTACGCTTTCGCCCGCCGCCAACACCGTAATCCTGTAACCGGTGATGGCTGTGGAGTTGATTGGAGACCAGCGTAGACTGATCGTGGAGTCACTAACATCGTCGAAGCTGAGGTCAGTCAACTGTGGGACATCTGTTGTTGTTTTTAGGGCAAGACACCGAAAAAAATACCAGACGAAAAGAGAATAGAGTCGAGAAAAGGAGGATCACGAGAGACAGAAAGTGGAGACAAAAGATGAGAGCCGTTAATAGTCCACTTCCAGTATTGTGGGATATGTAATCAACATATCACAGCAATAGATGAACGTGCTACATTTTGTACAATATACAGTGCTTAAATGTATTAGATCACCTTATAATGTATCTATAGAATAGGCAAATTTCAGCCCACAGGAATATAAAAATAATTTACCTGACATTTAGGTGGTGGTCTAATAAATTAGTTTAGCACTATATATTATATCTGCACATCATTAAACTTTTAACAGTGGAGCATCTTCACTGAAAATGTTCAATCTGTGCAATATGTATTAGTCTAAAAAAAGCTTTGTTACTGTTTGTTGTTGTTGTTATTCGAACTCAAGTTAGTTTAGAATCACAAGTATCTAATAATTGTTGAAAATTAATGTTAAATATTAACTTTCAACTTGATACTATGAAAATATTGCTTGACAGAAAGCAGTAAAATGACAAAAACAACTATTGAAATCCAAAATAGATGCAATTTCTCTTGCTACCATATTCCATAGTCCTTACAACTATAACTAACCTGGAGTAATGGTAGTTGATATTGGCGCACTCTCCATGTCATGCTTAACTGTAAAAACACTGATGTTGTACTCCACTCCGGGACTGAGGTTTTCAAGGGTGCAAGAGTTTTCTCCAGCCTGCACAAACTCCTCAACGCTGTTTCCTTGCTTCCCATTGGTGGGAGCACAGGTTACTCTATAGCCAGTGATGTCTACAGATGGATGCAATCGAAAGAAAGACACATTGGTTTGACAAAACAAACTTCTCCTTTTGAAGTATTTGTGGCTTTTGTGCATACCTGGTGTACTCGCTCCATTCCACTGGACGGTTATATCTCCAGTGTCCGAGTTGGAGTCCAAATGGAGTTGAGTGGGGGGTGCAAGAGCTGTTGAGAAAAGTGAAATAAATGCTACAGTAAAGAAAGATTTTGTGTTTTCCACTCACGTGTGACGACTCGTCGCGTGATGGGGCTTCCTTGCTCTTGGCCGTTAATGACTGGTTGCACACTGTAGGTATATTCCACTCCGGGAGTCAGTCCGGATACGTAAATACTTCCTGAGTCCGAGGTTACGTCTCGAGGGGCTTCGCCGCCCTGACTGGGGCGCACTGTCAACTGAGATAAATGGACGCGTGGTCAGCACGGCACAGAAAAACAGCAGACACGCATTAGTATACAGGAGGCAAAGGTCAAAGGTTGGTGTTTTCCCAAGAATGAGGACGAAGTGCAGAGCATTCTCATCACTCGTGAGACATATTTGGGCCAATCCGATCATTCCCAGAGGTTTGCAGTTCCTCTGTTACTAAGGCTTCTCTATTTAACTTTGGCCTGGCCAAAAAAAGGAGCACAATTTTTTTTCTACATCCACTAGGACTCAGCACTGATGAAAAAAAGTAGTTATAATAGGGGTGACCGGTACTCGGACGTTTGGTCGCCGGACGTTTGGTCGCCGGACGTTTGGTCGCCCAGACGTTTGGTCGCCGGACGTTTGGTCGCCCAGACGTTTGGTCGCCCGGACATTTGGTCGCCGGACGTTTGGTCGCCTGACATTTGACAACATGACAGAGAATTTACTGTTGAAACCAGCTCTCAAAATTATATTCATTAGAGAGTTTAATATCTAAATATCTACTGTTGAAACTAGCTCCCAAAATTATATTCACTCGGGCGACCAAACATCCGGCGACCAAACATCCGGCGACCAAACGTCCGGGCGACCAAACATCCGGGCGACCAAACGTCCGGCGACCAAACGTCCGGTCACAGGGGTGACCCTACTTTGCGATTTTTTTCGATTATCGCGGCCATGTCTGGTCTACATTAACCGCAATATTCGAGGGATTACTGTATTTGACTATTTTTGAAGGACTTTTCAAATTCGTCTAAACTAGTCAAATCGCATCTCCACATGCATATGGTCAATTAATTAATTAATAAATTACCAAGCTTGAAGTTCATAATTTTAACTCTAGTACTTAGACTCACAAGTTAAATCTGTTTAATGACCACACTTTTACAATCAAAACACTCTTAAATCCCAACTGTGTCACTCATAAAAACATACCTTATATCCGATGTGTGGCACTGGAGTCCAAGAAATAATAATAGAAGTGTCCGTAACATCTGTGCTGAAATGGGGAGCATTACCCATTGGTGGATCTGCGAATACAAATAAAATTTGGCATATCGTCCACGTTACATAAAAAACAGAATTTATACACAGTACTCACTCGTGGTGAATACAGCTGTTTCTCCTTCACTGATTGTATTGCCTTGCTCAGAGTGCAGTTTAGCAGTGTACGTTGTATCCGGCTTCAGGTTGAGGAGCGTGTACTCAGTGAGCCGGGCCGGAAGTCGTAGCTGCTTCGGGTTCGAACCCTCGACGGAGAGGAAGAGACGGTAGCCTGAAATTTTGGCTCGAGGCGCGTACCACAGAATCACAGCGCTGTCCTCTGTCACGTTGTTGAAGTGGATATCTGTTGGAGCATCAGGTTCTGAAGAGAGAGAGATGTATAAAAGATTGGTTGAGTGAGGCTAAAGTGTCAGATTTTTTGGTTTATCGCCTCATGAGTGACCACAGGGGAGCAGCTGATTCGCATGATAGATTTGGAAACACGTTTTACGCCGGAGGCCCTTCCTGTTTATTTTGAATGTCTGAGAAATTCACCATTTGTATAGAACTTAATTTTGCATTAAAAATGTAAAAAGTATAATCAATTATCAAAATAGAGCTTGTTTAATTTGATAATTAAAATTTGTCAATTGGCTGCCAACGCTGCTTTCCACTAATTTAGCTACAACACAAACTCAACTTTTACAAATAAGACACAGCATGGACAACAAAAGGACTATAATAATGAATGTGGATTTTTTTCCCATTCAACCATCTATTTTTCTACTTTTAAAGCATTCACTGCCATTGAAGGTAACCGACGTCCAATCCATTCGCTGCCAGTGCTCTCCGTCCAGCCGGATTGGATGTCTGCCAGTATCACTGGCACCAAAACAGCCCTCATACTCACTTGTGACATGCTCTCCAATAAGCGGTATGCTCTCCTCTCCATCGTGGATTGTGTAGATGTTAAAGCGGTATTGCGTTCCAGGCTGGAGGTGAGTCACTTCAACGTATGAATTTTGGCTGACGGGAAGAGTCATTTCTCTCTGAGGAGAACCAGATTCATCCACTGGGACCACGGTGACCCGGTAACCTGAGACGTCGCCGGCTGGCCCAGACCAGGTCAGAACTATTTTCTTATCTGACACCTCGTGAAACTGCAGGTCTGTTGGGGAGGTTACTTCCTCTGTGGACAGGGAAAAGACACCTGGTATTAGGTTGTTTCTTTAACAAGACAAGACTAAAAAGGGGTTATAAAATGAACCCGATATCCTTACAATCCTTGATAAAATCTAACTAGAATCTTGGCTGTGCAAATATAACCTCAACAGTTTTAATCAAATTAAGGTAATGGCCCTAAACAATGAGTTCGTGTAATAAAACGGCCCTGTTTGTCCACTTTCCATTTGTAATGACAACTTGAGATAAACGCTCCGTTCCGAACAAGGCAATGCGCTGTCAACCTAGTTACACATCTTTATTCCATCACACAGGTTATGCAAACACATGCATACAAAGGGAGTCCTAGCATCTGCTCCAACAGGCCAACCACATGTAGGATCTGGCAGAGTGGAAAGTTTTACATAGTTGAAGTCAATCAGAATCAAAGCGCAGCAGCTGTGAACTCTGTGACATCACTTTCCGCTGGAAAACTATTGTAACTTAGCGAATTAAGTATAGGAAATATAAATAACAAAAGTTGGCTGGATGGTGTCCAAATTCAGAAATAAATACCAGGAATTAGACATAGGTCATTGGCTGCCATTGATGCATCAGATGTGGCTCTGAAAGTGTATAATAACTCCAAAAATTTATATTTTGAAAGTTTGTGATTTCTTGGGAAAAGTCAATCTGACACCCTATCATCCTAATGAAAATACACTTTATAAAGAAACTAAAGTAGACATTTTTAACAACGAGGAGGCAACAATAAACATCAGTGATAGAAAACATTTTGAATTTCACCCGTAAAAAAACGTAACCTAGATCTTCTCATGCTTTTTTTTTCCTTTCGGCAAAAAAATATTCTACACACGACATGACTACAGCTTTAAAATAATTTGGATGGTTTGCTAGCTTGTAATAAGAGGAACGATCACTACCGCGTTACCAAGGAAAAAACAGATGCCCAACTTTGTTGCTTCTAATTTCGAGACTCGCGTTGTCACACTAAATTTCTTAGTGACTTTTATAACATTCTTGATCGTTGCACGCATACCTGGCAGAGAATCCCCAGCAGTGTTAACCTGTACAAAAACAGGCTCGCTCTCCAAACTGTCCTCCACTGCGTAGATGCTAATGTTGTACAATTTCCCAGGTCGAAGGTCACTCAGTGTCACAGATGTTGCCGTGTCAGGGAGAGTCAGCTCTGTGCTTTCGCCTTCAACGGATGGGGTGTAGACGACGCGATAGCCTGCACAGAAGACAAATGTATATGGTTTAGGTGTCGAGCGGGAGATTAATCATGACTGCAAGTGAAAAAAATGACAAACCCGTGATGGGAGCCAGTGGTTTCTCCCAGGTAATTACAATCGAAGTTTCCCCGATATCCTCCACGTCGTGCTCTGTGGGGGCATCAGGAGCTGGAACATGGAACAAATGACGTATAAGATCACCAAAATCCTCTTCATGATATGCGTACTGCAATACTTAAAGCACATGTGTCAAAGTGGCGGCCCAGGGGCCAAATCTGGCCCGCCGCATCATTTTGTGTGGCCCAGGAAAGTAAATCATGAGTGCCGACTTTCTGTTTTAGGATCAAATTAAAATGAAGAGTATATATGTATATTATATATCCTGATTTTCCCCCTTTTAAATCAATAATTGTAATTTTTTTAAATCAAAATTTTCTGTGTTTTTAGTTCAAAAATCAATTTGGAAAATCTAAAAATATATTTTAAAAAAAGCTCAAATAAACATTGTTTTAGATCTATAAAAAACTGAATATTCAGGGCTTTTAATCCATTTATTAAAAAAAATCTAAATATTATATCTAAAATGGTCCGGCCCACGTGAAATCAAGTTGACGTTAAAGCGGCCCGCGAACCAACCCAAGTTTGACACCCTTGACTTAAAGGTACATTGCAAAATGTGCTCACCAGTGGTTTGTGAAGTAGAAAGAATTAGGTTATCCTCTCCAGCATCTGTCACCTCGTAGACATTAACTGTGTATTTCCTCCCTGGTAGAAGCTCATTAATGTTCACTGAGGTAGCTGTACGTGGCAAATCTGAACAAAATATACATAAACACAAGTTACACTTGATACGTACCAGTTGATTTAAGATGTGATCAACATTTTCTGTGAAATACATAGGAGGATTGCAGTACTGACCGACAACCACAGGTTCTCCGGTGCTCTGTCCCAGCTCATTGAGTTCATACTCAACTCTAAAACCGGAAACTGTGTCGGAAGCTGAGACCCAGGAGATGACAAAGCTGCTAGAGGTAATTTCAGTCACAGACTCGGAGGTGTCCACCATGGGTGGAAATGGGGTGGTTTCGCCTTGCGATGTAGCCACTACGACAAGGACAAATGTTTAAGAAATTTAATCTATCTCTTCAGTAAACCTGACTTCTCTAAACTTACATGATCCATAATGTGTGGTGAAGTCAAAGCGCGTGAGCTCCTGCCGCCCGAACCGCAATACGCTGATCAGCTGACCTTCATAGGTGATCCCCGGTTTAAGCCCGGAGATGGTGTAGGAATTAAGATGGCCTGGGATGTTCACTTCGTTCCAACCATGGTTAGTATTTTTCTATTTAAAAAAAACAAATCACAAATCATTTTACTATAATTCACCAGAATAAATGTCTGTGTGGATTAATTTTTGTACAAGGAATTGCACAGTCATTAAACTTGGTCTGTGGGAGCACCTCGGCAAGGGACGAAGTTTATTTTTTGAGCAATTGCCCAAGAAATGGCCTAAAATTGTGAAAAATATGATATAAATCTAAAAAAAAAAACATTTTTCCATCTCGACAATCAGGTCTTGGGAACCAACCGGTCCCCAATCATTGAAAGAATGTCTTGATAATTTGGTTAAGCAATTGCTAAAGAAATAAATTGTAAGGGGTAGTCCTTCTTACACTATTTGGAACAGTCAAAGTGGAATTAAAAACCACCTCTGAATGCCAAGCGTCTTGAAACTCACCACTCTCCATTTGAGGATGTATTGGGTGATATGGGCAGAAGGTGGGGCGTTCCATTGTATAGGGTGGGAGTTGGGTTGATTGCCAGATTCTGTTATGATCACCTGGACAGGACGCTGACCACCTATTGTACAAGAGATAGAAGGAATAGACAAAAAATGGTAACATAAATACAGAGGGGTAACATCAAATCAATTTTAAATGGGAGGGGCTAGCAAAGCTAATGAGTTAATACTGTGCTCTAAAAATACGAGATAACTTCTCCACACAAGAGCACGTGAATCTCCCCTGCCAAAACGCTAAGAATTCGTTCCAGGAGAAAAACTAAACTAGCACAGGACTGTCAGATTCCAATCTGGACCTCAGAGCCATATGGGAGAAGAAATATACTCTACGAGCTTGCTTTCTTTTTGCCCGTGGTCGAAAGGATAACTTAGAACAGTAGTGGCTAAGTAAAAATCCCATTTAGCGAGTGATTATTTAATATTTCGGATGCTGAAAGGACACACCCACCATAAGTATGTCAAAGTGCACTGATACGAAACGGTTTGGCCCCCATGAGGTTTTTTTTACATTCTGCCAATAGCAAGTGAACATCTGTCTTACATCTGTACAAACAATTTCCCTGATTGCCAAGGATACCTTGAAGTACTGTAGTTTTCCTCCTGGTTCTGATTCAAAGCTCTATTATGGCATTACATCTTTGATTTACATTAGAGTAGCAGAAATTGTAGGTTAAAAAAGCGGGTAAATGGTAAAGCCTAATGGGTTTCCTGTTTGAGGAAAAAAGAAGGTATCAAGTCATTTTCCAAAATAAGCCATGTGGACAGATGACTTGACCTACTGTAAGTTGTTGATAGAAACTGGTAGCGCCTATAAAAAAAAAACTCAGGCTGCTCACCACTTTTCCAAAGAGTGGACCTGTAATCAAGGTTTCCGAGCAAGTGGCTCGGTTAACCAGACATCCTCGCAGATACACAAACCTCAAAAACAATCTGGGATCCATTAAAGACCATTGCAGAGCCACAGGCCACCGACCAGTGGAGGGCGGATTCTGCTGAATCCCATCTGTTCCACACATGACATAATCACCTTCTCACTATGCAATGCAATAGGCATAAGCATTTTTCATTGTCGGAAATGTACGTCCAATCCGTTTGGATGGGGAGAGAATGGCAGGGAATGAATATCCATTGCTGCCACGGTACATGGTCGATTGGTCGCCGGTCTTTTGGTCGCCCAGAAGGTAAGTGATAATTACCATTTAAATTGTTGCTCAAATTCCCTGAATACAAACTGCGAATTACTATTTAGTCAGACTTAATGCCCTAGTAATTATTAGGCTAAAGAAAAGCTCCAAATTTCCCGGACTTTTATTGTTTTTTGTTGGAGAACTTGTTAAGACCCTGACTGACGGAGCTTCTTAAAGGGACAACGCATGTACATACAAACTCTTATACACTCACACGTCGGCTCAGTGAAACTGCTCATGGCCATTATTGGCTTTTATTGATAAGTAGACCGTGTTGTTTTACCTTGTTTTGTCGCCGGTGTTTTGGTCGCCGGTCTTTTGGTCGCTGGTCTTTTGGTCGCCGGTCTTTTGGTCGTCGGTCTTTTGGTCGCCGGTCTTTTGGTCGCCCGTTGTCGCGGTCGGGGTGACCAAAAGACTGCGACTAAAAGACCGCGACCAAAAGACCGCGACCAAAAGACCGCGACCAAAAGACCGCGACCAAAAGACCAGCGACCAAAAGACCGCGACCAAAAGACCGCGACCAAAAGACCGGCGACCAAAAGACGGCGACCAAAAGACGGCGACCAAAAGACGGCGACCAAAAGACCGGCGACCAATCAACCGCACACGGCTGCCACACAAACAAACTGCTAGTAAGAGATTGGTCAGATGCGTTTTAGTATTAGGACAATTCACCGATAGCATTAATTGAGTCCATGCTATGCGACTAATGTTGACGCTCCTTTTTACTATGCAATTGCTAAGCCTGGCACTAACAGGAATACTATACTCAAGTGTTATTCTTTTCTCTCCCTATTCCTTTTGTTACTATGTACCCTCCGAGGTAGTTTTCTTGGCGAGAAAAAGATCTTATAACACCACTTACTACTAAGTAGCCAGAATATTCAATCATGTTTTTGTGAAAATATTCTCGCAGTTCTTTATCCCCCCTTAAACTCATTTATGAATAAACAACACAACTAACACAACTTTAAAGGGACTAAACCAAACTTCCTTGTGGCATATTATAACTGTCTCAGCCTTAGACACTCGAATTTTTGTGTTTTAGCAGTTGCACAAGACAGGTAATAAGAATAATAAAAATAGACTGCTTGGAGGAATATGGGGAGTTTTTGTATACAAAAAAATCTGTGAAAAGAGTGAGTTCCATTAGAGTCAGAAAGCAAGGCAAGCAAATACCCCTTTTAAAGGATCTTATCACAACTGCACACTCGCTTTCTTTCTTTTTACCTTTTATGGCCATAGCCTGACATGAAGCCCAGACTTTACTCTCACTTTTAAAATCTACGTATAAAGTATGACACACACTTGTGCACAACCACACTCACACAGATATTGCAGCTGGTTGCCATTACAACCAGTCACAACAGAAATGTGCCCTAAATTTCTGCCCCTTTGTCCCACTGCTTAAGCAAACGTGTCAGAATAAATTCTGCCTGATGTAAAACTCCGATTTTCTTTTTCTAACTTATTTTTACTTTTGAATGAGTGATATAGCCACACTAGTATTTTCTCCAGCTGTGGTAACAAGTAAGGGGAAGTGCTACATAATAGCTGGAACAAAGGAAACGTGGGGGTGCAAAGAAGGAATTCACACTGCACCAATCTCATTCTGTCACTCATCAAAGCCAGGGGCTTTCTTTTAGAGGTGATTTATGACAATTCTCACTTCCTATGTTGGTACGTATGCCATGATATAAAGCAGACCATCACAAAGTTCATCGCTCAGGTTTGATTGATAGCAAGAACAACTTTGTAACTGCAGAAATTTGTCAAGTGGAGATTGGATCGCCCAATCCAATAAGAAAGATGCATCTTACCAGGATAAGACTGCTGCGGCTCACAGCTGAGCTCTCCAATGCCGTTGCCATAGCAATAGCACTTGTACATGACCCCGTGGATGACCTTATCCCAGGACGCCCCAATTTGGTAGAAGGCTCGTGTCTCTGGCTCCTGGCACTGATCTGTGGGCAATCATACCAAAGCCAGTTCATCTAATGAGTTTGGCTGAAAGTTTATTAGTAGAACGTCGAAATTTAAATCTTCATTCCTCTAACTCTTGCAAGCAAACTCAAACCTACCAATAGCGTCGCACTTCCAGCGTCCACGCCCCTGTCCGTAGCAGGTGCAGTTCATCGAGTAGCCTTCTTCATGTTGCTTGGTGAAGGTCTGGTTTACCTCGTAGGTCAGACTATCCACAATGCACTGGTCTAAAAGAGACAAAGAACGTGTGTCAAAAAAGACACGAGCAAAGGTCAAATGAGATGTCTTTTACGGCTGGTGAACATCTGGTGTGTGTGTGTGTGTGTGTGTGTGGTGCAGGTGCGACAAGAAACCTATAATTCACAGGTGTGCATACTTAGCTTTAACCTTTTGACATGGAGCTCATTATACTCCATCTATGACCTTTCAACTTGTCACTCACATGATATCAGCCTTGCTTTATAGCACCGGTGTCAAAGTGGCGGCCCGGGGGCCAAATCTGGCCCGCCGCATCATTTTGTGTGGCCCGGCAAAGCATATCATGAGTGCTGACTTTCTGTTTTAGGTTCAAATTAAAATGAAGAGTATAGATGTATATTAAATTTCCTGATTTTCCCCCTTTTAAATCAATAATTGTAATTTTTTAATCATTTTTTTTCTGTGTTTTTAGATCAAAAATCATTTTGTAAAATCTAAAAATATATATTTTTAAAAAAGCTCAAATAAACATTGTTTTAGATCTATAAAAAACTGAATATTCAGGGCTTTTGATCCAGTTCTTTTAATCCATTTATTAAAAAAAAAAAAAAAAATCTAAATATTATATCTAAAAAGGTCTGGCCCACATGAAATCGAGTTGACGTTAAAGCGGCCCGTGAACCAACCCAAGTCTGACACCCTTGCTTTATAGTATTACAACACACACACACACAACCTACCTTTAAGCTGGGAGTACGCAACACAGCTCCATTCTCCTCGCCCATTGCCCACACAAGTGCACCGCATCATGTGACCCAGAACATCGTGGCGCTTATCCCATTGGTCCCCCACGCGGTACATTACCCCTTCGCTGGTGGTGCACACTTCTTCGTGGGCTGGAAGACACAAGCGAGAATGTAAAATGCAAACTTCTGTCTTGTAATGACTAGAAATAAAAAAATAAAAAACATGTGTATTGTGTGACTGCTTGGAATGACGAAATGTTCAACATGCGTTGTGCATTAAGGAGAGTTAAAGTGGACATTAGTGTTGACAATGAAATTCTGAATGATAGACAGCCAATGTATTTGAACTGGGAGGGCTGGCCCTAATGGGGTGAATATTTCTAACGTGAGAGTTTATTTCAAATAATTGTAGAACATATGGGCGTGTCAGTGGTAGCCATTGAGTAAAATCTTTTAGGACCAAGGATGACGATAGGCATCCAATTATGTGGCTCTTTACAGTACACCTTTTTACTGTTAATTAAAATGACCTTGCCACTATTTGAAAGAAGTGTGTTTGATTTCTGAGTCTGAGTAACAAAAATATGAAACCCAAGAGTAGTTTCCTTTTTTTGTGTGTTCCAAAATTACACAGGAATCCAAATAAAACCTGAACATCAGATTTTAAAATTGATGGCAAAGGCTTCCATGGGTCAGGAAGTGGATCTTATCTGAAATCCCACATTGGAAGGCATTGCGCCAGGTTTAGTTCAGTCTAAACAAGCAACAATATGGTATATTGTCAGTATGAGGAGATAGTACATCTGCCGTGTTGGAATGAGGCCATAGGACAGACCTACACCTGGCCTCTTGAAGTGCATTGACATGAAGGATTTTTTTTTTATTGTGTTTAAGATGGGATCATGTCTGCAGATCCTTCATCCTGTTTTTTTATTCTATTGACTTGAAATGAGCAAGTAGTTGACACAACTTGTCCCTGATGGCTATAAACTGTCTCTAAAAGACCACATGGTTGACAGAACATTAACCTTTTCAACAAAACATGGAGGTGGTGAGACTCTATTTAACATCACCATTAACATCTCAATTACAACGTTTATTTTGACAGTCTTTGTTAAGTCATTTAAGCCTGAATCAAAGGTTCCTGGCTGCGCAGTTGACCAACTCCCCCTCTTAAAACTTTGACAGGCTGTTTTGTTAACAACGGGGTGTTGACCAAACGTGGGCCCCTCAAGTCATAGAAAAGACACAAGAAAATAAGACACTGAAGTCAATTATCATATCATCCGAGTGACATGAAGATATGTTCCTTGGCTTCGTCATGCTAAAACGTCATTAGAAAACTTAGAAAGTTATTGTATAAAAGCTAATACTCCACTATGTTTGTTATCTGACTGTTGCAGATGTTTCTTGTGTCTCACACATTTTACAGTCTGCCGCCAGACTATTTAATCTCCCATCTGACAACTTTGAAGTGCAAGAAGCGTTTGATGTCGGCCCGTTCTGCAAAGATTTGTTTTGAGAATAGCTCTCAAAAGATTTGCTTGCGACTTAAGTCTCCTTGCTATCGGAGGATATAGTTTAGTTTCATCAAGATTTGACTTCATTACCTAACTCACCTCCATTTTACACTCAGTTCTCATCAGTAACCTCCTGTTGTTTCACTGCCTTGAGATTCTTTTGTTGCCTGCTGAGGTCTGAGTGACGCCAATTCAACAAAACATCACTTCCCCTCCAGGCCAAATGACTTCAATTTGCCGAGGGCAAGGTGTCAGAGCTCAAAACAAATTCAGCCAAGTTCTCTAAACTTGTTACGAGCTTACATGCTAATTGACTTAACCGTCACCTTTTTCAGACAAGGAGGAGGAGTTCGTACCGTCTGGAAGCGTGATTGAAAGGGTAACGCTTGGAGAATGTTATGTTTATCATTAGTGTATTACACGGTAAAAAGAGAAAAGATCAAATTTAGAATAAGACACTTTTTTTTAACTTAGATTTATGGTAGACAAAATACTGGTAGTTAAGCATCTTGACTACTGAGCCACTGAAGACCAGCTGTAATGGATGTTGTGCATGTAGAGCAAGGATTAAAAGCCCTGAATATTCAGTTTTTTATATAAAACAATGATTATTTTAGCTTTTTTCATATATTTTTAGATTTTAAAAAATGATTTTTGAACTAAAACACTGAAAAAATGGACTAAAAAATTACAATTATTGATTTAAAAGGGGGAAAATCTGGAAATTTAATATACATCTATACTCTTCATTTTAATTTGATCCTAAAACAGACAGTCGGCACTCATGATTTACTTTCCCGGGCCACGCAAAATGATGCGGCGGGCCAGATTTGGCCCCCAGGCCGCCACTTTGACCACCACCATCACACTGGCTTCTAATTTATTTCTGTTTATAGTAGATTGTTGTCAATTTGACACTAAACTTTAACCATTCCACTACAATCCTGACAACCAAATTTTAACATATTTTTCTTTTTTAAATTCTTATTTATTTATAGTGTAGACACATTTGAATATGTATTTCATTGCCATTCTTAGAAAACCAAAACAGCAGGATTCAGTTTTTCCCCCCAGTTCATACTCACGTACCAGCCATGGGGCAGAATCCAAATCGATGTTCTTTGTCGTAGTCTGTCGTCGTGCCGCACCATTTCATGCCATCCCTGCGTCCGTCCGGGGTACAGTCGGTATAGTTTTGGCCGTTGTAAAGGTAAGGAAATTGGCACAGAGCACCATTTGAATTACCGCCCCTTGTTGCCACCATTACTAGAAAAGGAGACAAAATCAGTATCCGGCTACTCGGTTGCTTCTTGGGTGTTTGACAATCTGGCTCACCATTCTTTTCTGTACAGAAGGAATACTTTTGCTCTGTCTCAAAATCAGATGAGATGGAACACCAAAGCTGACCATCAGCACGTCCATCGGAGGTACAAGCGTGATATGTCTTGCCTTTGTAGACAAAAGGGAAAACACAAGGCTGACCTCCTGAGTTGCCGCCGTACACTGGAGCTGGACCATCTGGGTGGGAAAAAAATGTTGTAATGTTTGAGTCCCTCTATGTTTGCTGTGAGCACATGTACACTATGGGGAGGACGATGAAAGAAAGATTACTGCATTTTCAGAGGATCGTATAGGACAGGGGTGTCAGACTCGGGTTGGTTCGCGGGCCGCTTTAACGTCAACTTGATTTCACGTGGGCCGGACCATTTTAGATATAATATTTAGATTTTTTTTATTAATGGATTAAAAGAACTGGATTAAAAGCCTTGAATATTCAGTTTTTATAGATCTAAAACAATGTTTATTTTAACTTTTTATATATATTTTTAGGTTTTACAAAATGATTTTTGAACTAAAAACACAGAAAAAATGATTAAAAAATGACAATTATTGATTTAAAAGGGTGAAAATCAGGACATTTAATATCTATCCATACTCTTCATTTTAATTTGATCCTAAAACAGAAAGTCGGCACTCATGATTTACTTTCCCGGGCCAAACAAAATGATGCGGCGGGCCAGATTTGGCCCCCGGGCCACCACTTTGACACGTGTGGCATAGGATGAAAAAGATTGGATTTTAAAAAGAGAAGTAAAGTTAAGCAATCAAGTTTTACTTGAACTGCATGAAATTGATATATTTACTTTTTAAAGTTCTTTTCATGTTTTTGCAATTAGTGGGATTTCCAAAATTGTAAGTTCTTTGATGTAAAACTGAATATTAAAACAAGTTTGGACTGCAAAACTGATGGCAACAAAAAAAAATCTGCGTATTTGTGCTCCGTTTAAACCACTGCTGTGCTGTTTTTCAGATAGAAAAATGTGTCATTAAAACTTACCCCACTCTTCACAACTGATGCCATTTCCCAAACAAGTACACAACATCTGCTTTGTTCCCTGGCTCTTAAACCAACGCTGTCCAACAAAATAGGACAGTCCAGAGTCAGAGCGACAGGGTCCTTCTTGCGGAAGCTCAGGGACAGGCTGGTAAATGGCTGGCTGGATATTAGTGATCACACGAGAGCCGGTGCCTGAAGTAGAACGTGGGAATCAGGTCAGAGGGCAAGAAGCAGTCCTAAATATTAACTTAAAAGATTTGTCGAGAGAACACAGAGCATTTCTTTCAGCAGCTTGAATCACATTTTTTCCTGCTTAACGTTGTTCTCTCCAAAGTTTTTTTCCCCCCAGCTTTTTCTTATTTGTGAGGTCATGATCATGAGTTATAAGACATGTCTTTCTCTCATCAACACTCGGCTTTCTACCCTTTCAACATGAAAAAAAATAACATAAGGAAACCATCAGTTCTCACCCAGGCCAGTAGTGTGAAGTGAGGCATGTCTTTCGCACTTCCACTCTCCGCGGCCGTTCCCGGTGCATAAACATTGGAGCAGGTTGCCTCTGGAGTCCGTCTTTGTCCACGTGTCGCCAATTCGGTAGGAGCTTAGAGTGTCCTGGTCATTGCAGCGGTCTAGAAAAGATAGGAATCATTAAGCACGATCCTAAAAGACAAAAAACATGGCCTTCACTTCACTGTTTTACTATGCTGGCCCCGAAGGGAATAAACTGAAAGGGATTGACGGATGAATGGATGGGTTCATTTTTCTACAAAATCTTCAATACAGAGAATAAACACACACACACACAGGGCAGGTCAAAAATGTCTGGCAGTTGAAAGGCAACAGTAATCAGATACATGTGATGGCCCAGAAGGAAACCAATAATAATTCAATTTTTCTGCTTTCAGACATTTCCTAGCTTGTTACTAATGGAAGTGAGAAACCTCAAAATGGCAACTTTTATGAAGGACTACAAAAGATGTACTTTTAAAAGGCTAAAATTCCAAGGATTTGGACATTTCTTTGTGAAACAAGGTTTCTTATTGGTTTCCAAAGTTGTTGTCAGTTAATTTGATTATCTAGTTAACTTGTTGAACTTCTAAATTATTACCTATCTTTTTATTTTGACCCAAAAGAAAATATTAAGACACACTTCTACTGTTTTGGTGGAAATATACTTGTTCTAGTGCTATTAAAGAACAGAAACAGCTAGAAATAAACGTTTAATTCCATTTTTTTGGTCTGGAACAAGAGAGTATACTCTATCTCGGGCATACAAAACAATATTCTAAGGATCTTGAAAGATGAGTCAAACTTTTTTACATGTGCCAACGCAAATGCATTTAGATGGACATGAAAACACAAGTGAGGTGTCTCTTACTTCTGGAAGTACACGTGATGCGACCACTTCCTTCTCCCAAGCAGGTGCAGTCCACAACCATCCATCCTTGGTAGGGCTTCTCCCACGTCTCCCCAACAACATAAGATGTCCCTGCCGCGTTGTCATAACAACGCTCGGCTACGCAAAAACAAACACACTTAGTGGGCATCATAAAATATCAATTCTAGGGGTAGAAACCTCTGAGTACCCCACGATATGATTCACGAAACAATACTCACAATATAGTTATACAACAATTATCGATACTTGGATCAGGAAATCAATCTATGATACTTTATCACCTGAACAACTAATAATCAGAAGAACAAGCTACAGTGGAGCCTCGGTTTTCGGACGTCCCAGACTTCGAACAAAATGGAGTTCGAATGAAAATTTCAAGATTTTTTTGCTTCTGATTTTGACCGAAAATCCAGAACTCGGATTCTAATTGTCTTGTCAACCCCAATCGGTCTATTTAAACCCTATGTCTCTGTCAATAGGGAATATTGTTTGCGTTTGCCGTGTGTTCTGTTGCTGTGCTTACTTCCTTTGTATTTTCCCCCACTAAGTTAGTGAGTCCGATTTTTTAGGCTGGGAACGCATTATTTCTTTTTCAATAACGGGAAAAATGTATTCCGATTTTGAAAAAAACACTTCTCGAACAGCCTTCTGGAACGGATTGTGGTCGAGAACCGAGGTACCACTATATTTTAATCTCTCTGTTGTGTTTATCACTCGCAGAGGTCCAATTCATTTGAAGCAAGAACAAATGAAAGTGCATTTATCTGAATTGTAAGTCTATCACTGTCATTAGATTGGGTTAACACGGATGATTGTGTTGGAAAAAAATTCTAGCAACCTGTTGTTTCCTTTTTTCCTTACGATATACTGATTCTAGACAGGACATTATGGATATCTAATTCAGATAGAAGGTATTGCGATGTATCACCATATCGATATATATCCGTTTTTGCTACCGCAACCAAGATGGCGCCGTTCAAGTGGCAGCCGGTGGCGGTAGCTCCGTCCACTCTTGTTCGTTTTGTGTTTTTGCTGCTTTTCTGTCTTAATGATTTGATTTGGTGCTTCTTAATGATCCCATTTACTTTGCTTTGCTTTGTACTTTGTGCTTTTGCTTTGTCATTCTGCGGCCTTTGCGACTGTACTGTCTAACTTGTAACTGTGTTTTTTTTCTGTATCTGCATTCCCTCCCTTCTTGCTACTCTCACAATGCAATTTCCCGAATACGGGATGAATAAAGTTTTCCAATCCAATCCAATCCAATCATGACACCCCTAATCTATGCAAAAAGAATGAAATATTAAATCTGCATGTCTAGACACATTTCCCTGTAGCAGACAATAACGCATCAGCCACCAGGTTGATATGTAGTTAGTCACAAACAGTATATTTAAGTATATGTGTGACTCACCGACAGGCTTACAGGTCCATTCCCCTTTGCCGTTACCGAGACAGACGCACTCGAGCATGTAGCCTCCTGTCTCATGAGGTCTCCTCCAGGTGTCTCCGATCTTATAGGAAGCCCCGTCTTCGTGACAGCGATCTAGTGAGACGGGGGGGCGGATGAGTAAGTGTGTCACTTCCACCAAAAAAGAAAAGACAAGACATTTCTCCCATTATTTAATTGCACGACTAACTGCAGGCAGCTGCACGGCAGCACACTTGGGAATGTGAGGATAAAATAGAGCGTTACCGGCATCAGTGGGCTACGCCAGGAAATTGTTTAGCAGGGTGGACACAAATCAGTGATTACGCTCAACTTTAGGATTTCACGCTCGTGTGAAAAGAATCGAGGGGTGTGTTGTGATGTGTATTTAGTTTTAGTTCATGCAGAGTTGTTCTGTGCACATTTTTTGGATGTAACAATATGGCCATGAAAATTGTGCCTGCTGGTGCAGTTCAGTTGTATTTAACATTTTAGTTCAACTTAATAGCATTTAATTTGTTAAATGTATTTGTTTTAAAACTTATATTGTGATACTATTTAAATTTTATTTTATATTATTATATATTATATTTTGTCGTACTTTTAAGGGTAATATCTTTTAATACAATCATTATTTTGATTTGGCTTATATTTTAAGGTTTTATTATTATTTATCACATGAGAAGTATTTTATAGGTTTTACTAGGTACTTTCAATTTCAAGACGGTTTCAGACGAACCAACCACACAGATTAAAAATTAGTAAAATCAAGAATTTTCCGTCATAGACAGGCACCCACCATTTTGCTTTGATCAGAACCAAATAATTGATAATTCAAGTTTCAAACATACAATATTCGACTCATTAATTGGTTCAACCCTTAGTTAATACAGATTTTTCCTTTCCCAATCTGCTCCAACAACTGCAAAAACATTATCCTGCACAACATAAAAGATGAAAGTGAAATTTTTAAGCATGTCACACCCAATGACTTTTAGTCTCTGTTGGGTTTTACGCATTGTATAAATCAATTGCTAAAATTACTTTCCTAGCCTGGATGTTTGTATAGGTGTGAACACTTAAAGGGAGCATTTCCTGTGGAAAGATTCCAACTTACTTGCGATTGTACAGCTAATCTTTCCCCTGCCAGATCCAATACACGTACAGTCCCAAATCATGCCATCCTTAGGTCTCTCGTATGTTTCTCCCACAGTGTAGTACTGCTGGTTGATCTTATCATAGCACCTTTCCTCGGCTGCAGGGGTGGGAGGAGAAGGTGTGTTTGTTTTGTCTCAGTCAGAGATAAATAAAGACAGACTACCTGATAAAATAACACAGCAGGCACACACATGCATACTCACCTTCAGGTTTGCTTACACACTTAATGCCGGCGACTCCGTTGCAAGTGCACACCAGAGTGCTGCCCAAGTACTGCCGCTCCCATTGGTCATTAATGTTGTAGAAATGACCGTTCTCTATGCAGCCATCTGGAAGTACATTAGAAGAAAGCAGGTAAATCATTGCTGCGAGGTGGAAACAAGCTGGAAGCAATAAGCAGGACAACCCCCCAGGAAAAAAAAGGGAAAATTACCACTCGGTGTATAACGTGAGGAAATATAACCACTATGGCAAACAAGTTGGATACAAAGAGCCAGAATCTTAAACTGTGAGAGTCAGAGAGCCACACCTTATGTCAGAAACAGCATAAAAAAATCAAATTTGCCAAATGATTCTTTAAATGTAATTTATTATTTGTATTTAATGGACCCTGCGGAATTTCAGTGTGTTTTTAAGAGAGAATAAACATAAGAAAAGAGCCACGGTATATACAAAATATGATAAGAGGCAAAGAGCCGCATTCATTTTGGCCAGTAGCCGCATGCGGCTCGAGACCCACGTGTTCGCCACCCCTGTACTAAAACAATTCATAATCACAAACACAATAACTGATGCTCAAGTTCCATTTTAAAAGTGGAAACAATTCTAAAACTAATTTGGTTGTGCCCTGAAGTGCAGTTTGTATAATTACATAAGAATTTGCCCTGAGACATGCTAAGTTGACTTCAAACAGACCACCACACAGTCATAAATCATGTGCCCCAAACAAAAATATTTATTAATTTAAATGGGAAAAAAAAGTTAATGTCAGGTAAGACTCCCCCTGCCTGCGAAGTTGACCCCATATGTGTTAACTTGACTTCAAAAGGACCCCCAAGCACAGCAATAAATCATTTCCTGCAGCCACAAGTACTACTTTCCCACTTTTACTCTGCTCGACCACCAGTTGCTTTGTTCACTTCTCAGCCCCTCATAATCTTTTTTTTAATTATTATATTTTTTGGGGTCATTTGGAACTTAATTCTTGGTTTAAAAAAATGAAAAATGGAACGAGGAAGAATCTAATTTAAATCAAAGTAATCACAAAAAAGAAAACTGGCACAAATCGTTTAATTTAAAGCGGAACAATAACAAAGTTACCTTGAGACACCGAGGGGACGTGATGCTGTTGCGCCTGTCTTCGGTTCTTGTGGTTCCCCTTGGGCATGCAGTGCACCGCGGTCCCGATGCACAGAGCAACCAGAACCCTGGCAGCTAGGCTTCGACGGGACATTTTTGTAGATTTGATACTTAAATTTCACCAGAATGCGTCGGAATGTGGATTCCCCCGGTGCTCGAGAATACTGCGTCTGCCCCTCTGCAGTGCGCGTCCCCAGTGTGCAAGTTAGCGAAGTGTGGGAGTGCTTTATCTAACTGGGCTTGGCTCAGTTGGAAGTTGGAGGGGGGCGGGATTCGGGGTTCGACCAACTACAATGACAGTCCACGCAGTCTTTGGGGGAGAATGTCGAAATTATGCGCAACACACGGGGTCGTTTTGGTTGACAAAATAAAATGACTCATTTATCTTTTTACGCAATGGAATTGTGACCTTTTGATTGGAAGAAAACTGCGATCCTTGTGAGGATAAAGCGGTTCAGAAGATGAGATGACACAGTTAAAAATTAATGCAAATATCTTTTTTGTATGATAATTCATTGGAACTGAAGTTAATTGGTGGATTTCTAGTCATGAGATGCCATGGTTGGCACTTGTTGCTAGGCAGAAACTTAAATTACTTATACGCACTTAATTATATAAAAGAAAAATAGACATCTAGGTAAAATGACCTTCATGGCAAAGATCAGAGTATGTATAGCCTCTACAGGCCAACCTGGAATACTCTAATTTGATTGGGTAAAAGAGTACACTGGTATTTAAAAATATCCTACAATGCCTATTTCGCACATCAGGAACAATTAAATGTTGTGTAATGTTTTATTTTTTTCTACATAGTATATATAAAATATTGAAAACCCCTTTGAGCTGTCCTGAACTTCACCACTGATGGAATCTGTAGCGTGGCGATGACGTTCAAACTGATTTTTGAAACCAACTATTATGCAAAATCCAACATCACCGTCCTTGTTCCTCAGTCAAAAGATGTATTCCTCTCCGTTTGAATCCTTTATACGTTGCCAGATGAGTCCAAAACATCATAAAAAAACAGACATTGTTCCGTCACTCACACCAGAGATGAAATAAGACATTTTAATGGGATTGAGTTTGTGTTTGGCATCGGCCGGTCGAGCAGAGTTTTGACCTCCACTATTAGACCATGGTGCTTTACGCCATATTTATTTTCATATCCCTCAGTAAGCGGAGCCGTCTGTTAAGTATGAGAAATGATTGAATATCATTGTTGGCATTCAGTTATACTCTGTTAGAATTATGAACTGCCTTTCCTTTTAGTGCCGTTGAAATCTTCAACTGACTCATCCATACATGGGCATGTTTGCCAGTAGGTTAAAAAGGTTGAAACAGTTGAAAAGGCCTTCTGCTATATTATGGAATCCAATCTCCATTATGAACAGGGGTGGTCCTGGCAAATTTTTGCGCCCTGGGCGGAAAACCCACGAGCCCACAACACACACGCCCAACCCCAAACGTACAAACACAAGATTACATTATTTATTGTTCTTAAATAGATGCTTAAATAACGAAGAAAGGGTTCTCGTGCGCCCCGGAATAGATTAGGGCCCTGGGCAGTCGCCCACATTGCCCATAGCAAAAACCTGCTCTAAATATGAATGTAAACTTTCTGTATGTTGGTCAATTCAAAACACTTTCGGAGCTTTGTCATCATTTGCTCTAGAGCAGACAAAAATATTTATGTGGTTATAACCACACGATGAATGTCTTTCAAGCTGGACATCCCCGTTTAACGCAATTTTCTGCACATTGTGTGGCTTGAGTGTTTGTTGATGCGGTTATGAGTGCACTTTTTTGGTATTCAATTGGCTTTTTAACATTTTTTTACCCAAATAGGTCATTGTCCCAATAAAATGAGTCACACAATGATGTTTATGGGACAATAGTTGAAATCACAGCCAGGGAAAAAAGCTCTGGAACTCCTCACATGAATTGGCACATGTTTTATCCTATTTTTGTCTCTTTTGTTTTCTGACAAACAACAGAGTTGGATTTCAGTGTGGAAACGTGAAGGGCACCAACTTGTTTGTTTCTTCTTTTGGAATGTTGATTACAGAAATAGATTTGGGGGAAAATACTCACCAGTTCCATATTGTTTTGCTACGTTCTAACAATGGCAAGAAAAACAAAAATTCGGATGGCAGAAATACAAGATCTACAAGAAAAATATTCAGTCCAAGGATGAGCAGCCCTCAACATTTACATTTACAAAACTTCGCCATTTTCTCTCCCTCTCCACCTTTTTTCTTGCGAATCGCTCGGATCCCCTCAAACGAGACCATCACTGCCATCTATGGGGCACAGTTCCTTTTTTTTCAATACGTACTTTCCCTACCTGATAACCACCACATGGCCATCTTCTTGGTATCTTATACGAACACCACAACAGAAATGTATTCTTATAAATCAGTTTGAGGCATTGCTTTCCCTTACGATCTTAGTAAAAGACGAGAAATGTAGGCTGAGCCAGTTCCATTTCATACCGACGTGGAAGAATTAGGAAATGTGCATATTACACAACACGCATAGAAGGTCATCCCGAGAAAGCTGAGATGCGGAACAAAAGAGGTCACAGCTGCAGAAATCTTGACATTGGCAAAACCTATTCACCCCAATCCTGACCCCCCTCTCTTTGTCTCTGGCTCACTCTCTCTCTAAGTTATCCCCCCCTAATGCAGCATCATGAAGTACTTGATGCTTGCATGGTATAATTGTCGACTCTGCACATATTATTGTGGCTTCCCAAGGGCTTCATTGCTGGCTTATGTTTTTCCAACACAACTTTCAAATCTTCTACTATACACAAAAAAACAAGGGGAGGGGTGGTCTTGGGGGCGCTGAGGGGTAAAAGGGAGTAATGCTACCAAGTTACACAATCTATCTGGGAGTAAAGCTTCATGCAGGTGAGTGAAAGAGTTCAATGTTGTTGGTAAACTACAGTTCCAACCGGTACTCGGCCGTTTGGTCGCCAGACTTTTGGTCGCCGGTCTTTTGGTCGCCCGTAAGGTTATTGATAATTACCATTTAAATCGTTGCTCAAATTCCCTAAATACAAACTGCCAATTATTATTTAGTCATACTTAATGCCCTATTAATTATTAGGCTAAAGAAAAGCTCCAAATTTCTCGTACTTTTATTGTGTTTTGTTGGAGAACTTGTTAAGACCCTCACTGACGTAGCTTCCTAAGGGGACAACTCATGTATACATACAAACTCTTATACACTCACACGTCCGCTTAGTGAAACTGCTCAGGCCCATTGTTGGCTTTTATTGATGCGTAGACCGTGTTGTTTTACCTTGTTTTGTCGCCGGACTTTTGGTCGCCGGTTGTTTGGGTCCGGGCGACCAAACGTCCGCGACCAAACGTCCGCGACCAAACGTCCGGCGACCAAACGTCCGGCGACCAAACATCTGGTCACGGTTCCAACCACACCACTGGTTGATATAATTGAAACAAAGCAGGCAGAACTTTGAAAACCTGTTTTCAAGTGAACCAAAACTCGGTTACTAACTAAGAAATCACATTAGCCTGTTGTCCCTATACCATTACTTGTGAGAATACTCATCAAAGTAGCATGATATCCCCCCCAACAGACTCCTTTCCATTGGACTCACATTCTAAAATTGCAGACACGCCGACCATTCTTGGACAGAACTTGACTCCTCACCTACATAAACACAATTAATGAATTTATTAAGAGCGTATTGCAAAATTTAATGTACCAACTTTAAAGGCGGGAATAAATGGGAAAGACCTAAACACATGCGTCATTCCTCAAATATATTTGGAGGAAGTGAAAGAGAAAAGAAAGGAGGAGTAGCCAAAGTAAAGACAACTTCTGCATTTTGGTTGCTTGAAAACGCAATAGAAACATTCCGACATAATTCGGCTGTTTGTCACTGAATGATAACGTTTCAGTGTGATTGACAGCAATTTAATTTTTTAGAGAAAGATCTAAATGTTTAGACGCGCACCTAGGGGTGTTATTGTTTTTCTTTGGTGAAAGAATAATAGTCAGGACGGTACTTAAATACTCCATGAATGGGTCGTCTGTATTATTCTTTGAACAAAGTTCTAACTTTCAAGTGACTTTCCGTTTCACAATGACAAAAATGTCAAAATCCAAACCACATGAGGTTTTCTACAGACAAAATAAATTCAACCATATGTGCATATCGTAGCGTTAAAGAATAATACACAGATGTAAGCTGTATTTAATTGAAAAGGCTTTTTAGCAGAATAAGGATCAGAATTCCCAAGCAAATAATTATCGATTGTTAAGAGCACCTGAAAAAAAAGCGTCAAAGTGGCTTCAGTTTGTTTATTTAAGAATGGATGTCCACTTTACTCATTTACTCGTGATTCCAAATACTTATTCTAAAACTTCCATAAACAAAAAGACAGATGATGTCATCACCAGGACATTTTGGTTTATACTCTGATGTTAGGGAACGTACGTAGTCGGTTGTGGATCACCCCCAGGGAACCTAAGATGTGGTTTGTATCCAGCAGAACTGCGTGTCCATTGATTGATTTATTGATCAATAATAGAACAAGAATGCGTTGAACAATGACAGTTAGGCTTCATTTGCGTAACATCTGTCCTGCAAACACATTGTGAAATTTGAGTTTGTGACGTTGGTTGTCATAGCAACGTTTGTTTTTGTTTATTGTTGTGGAATTTTAACATGCTGATTATGTAAAACATGGGTGTCAATTTTAAGATCTGTCATTTAGTCAGGCCTGCTAGGAAAATTATCATCATCTACATCTTTTATTTTTTTATTTTTTTGAAGGAAACTGATTCTACCAATTACGTAAACTGGAAGAAAGTGCTGATGTTTTTCCAAATGCTAACGTCACGTTTTTAAAATGACTATTTTATCACGTTAAATGAAATTTACATTGTACATATCACATTGTAAAACATTATATTACGCTGTCAATTTTAATATGTTAAAACACAACAAAGAATCAAACTTTTATGACATAACGTTAAAATTAAGGGTCGTCAAAACAGTCACTTTGTCACATTGTAATGTTAATAATATGAAAATATGTAAAGATTTTGCATGTTAAAGTGGGAATGATTTGATGTGACGACGTGAATGTTGCATTGTAAATGAAAACATGAGGTTTTAGTTAGAATGTAGCACTTTAAACTGAGAAATGTATCATAACGTCACACTGAACTTTTGGAGAGCCAGATATACGCAACTATATATGTTCATAAATGGATAGATATGTTTTGGAATGATGTTTCTTACTGATTAAAATGGACGTTTGACAGAGAAATGGTGAATAGAAATGAAACTATCTTTGTGAAATTGCAGTACTACAAAAGCATTGTAGGAAATGAAGAAAAGTTTTGGAAACAACCTTTAAGCAGTTTGAGAAATGTGTGTTGACCATTCTATAGACAAAGTGAGTTTTTGCGTAGAAGGGAAGCACGAGTCAGACAATGACGCTGCTGTGCTGCTGTGTCCTCTGTCTGACTTGGAAGTATTTATCATACTCATTTGCACTTGTATACGTGCACAAAGGGGGAAAACTATCAAACCTGAATTATTTTCTTTTAGTTTTGTAAAATTAAGATAAACTTTCTCCTGGAACACATTTTTACTTTTTGTATTTTATCTCAAGATGAGTTTCAACCTTTTAAGATTTATAAAGATTGAAATAATAATCATTCATATTCAGTTATTAACTTCAAGTCATGTTTGAATTCATTATATGGTTGTTTGGCGGTTGTTTAGATTCAGATCGATGTTACCATGGTTACCCGATTACACATGTAAGGAACCTTGGAGTCATGATTTAAAATGACAGCACATACGAACGAAAGAAGGCAGGCCTATTCCACACTATGCATTAAAGGACTGTTGTCATGGTGGCAGCCCGGGGACCGCCACATCATTCTATGCGGTCCCCAAAAGTAAATCATGTGGGTTGACTTTGTTTTATTATCAAGATGTATAGAGAATATTGACCCTCTGTCCCTATTTAAATAAATGATTTGTTTTATATAATCCAATACATTAAACACTCATTTTTTTCATTTTGTGTTTTAGTAAAAAGAAAAAACATTTAAAAAAATCAAAAAATATAAAACTAAATATTTCCTCTTTTCAACTTTTATATTATAATTATACTAATAATAATAAGTAAAAAACTAATGTCTTAATTTCTTAAAATATATTTACTCTTTCATTGACTGAAAAACCAATGATTAAAAGATATAAAAACAGAAATAATTTCTTTAAAAAAGCTTTTTCATTTTTCAAAAGCAAACAAACTGAATATTTGGTTTTTTTCCCTCACACTTTTTAATTGAAAAATATTATTTAAAAAAAAATCTGAAACATAAATCAGTAGAACAAAAAACTATTGCTCCTTTTCCAGTTTATTAGAATTATGTATTCAGCTGGATAATTTAAACATCTTACCAATATTATCTTGAATCCTTGGATGAGAAAAGACAACACAGAGCTAAATTTTCTTGTGTTGATTTTTGTATTGAGTTTCTCTTTTCAATTCTAACATCTGGATCTACAGTAAAATAAGCTGATATAACAGGAATAAGGTAGAATGTACTAAGTAGCTCATACATGAGCTTGGTTGTCATTCACTGTCCTTGAATGCGACTGACCACTTTAGATTCCAATGTGCTTAAGTCTTTGTTGGGGTTTCTGCTTCCTGCCCCATGACAGAAATGACGCCTATGTGTGTGTGTTCACCTAAAGAGAGGTCAAAAAAGGGTCTATGTGCCTTTCATATATATAAGAAGGAGGCGGTTACAAGATTAGAAGCTACCTGGCCACTGACCCAACATAGATAAATCAGGTCACTTCTTTTGATGCTGTGCAGCGACCTGCCCTCAAATATCTCTTCGGACTTTAGAACACAAGGTTGACTGGGAAGGCTATAGACGCCGAGACGCTAATCCTTTTGCGATAAACAAAATATATGACTCAGCAAAAAAAGCCAGGCTTCAAATGACCAATATCCCAATGAATCAAACAATGATTCATCACATTGTAACAAGTTCCATTAGACTCTTAGACTCTTTTCCCACCATAGATGGATATAGTCTTCTGGCTGGCCTGTTTGTCTGCCCCCAGGCTCTCCAACATTATCAAATTGTTTTGTCAAGCAACACGTATGCACTGTAAAATGAGCCTTATTCCAAACAAACCTCTCACTACGGTTTATCTCTCTCACACACAAGTTGGTATACTTTCTGTGACAAACCCAGTCCTGAGGAGTAAGCTAAATATTATATCTGCAATAATAGTTGCAATGGCTTGAAATAGAATGGAATTATGGAGGTTTCCTAACAAGTCACCATCTATAATAATAGGAAATCGGTTTTGGTGAAAGCATATGATGGTTGTGGAGATAATGCAACATATGGTAAAAACATTAAGTGACTCCTTGGGTCCATGTTAAACTTACTTAGAGTTTAGTGTGACTTGTTTTCTTGTAAGCTGGAAATAGCCAGCGCCTCTTCAAATCTTGTGTTCGTGGATTTATACATATTAGCTCAGGATATAGGATAAATACACATCTAGCATCCTCATTTTTTGGAATGGGGGTGTCGACTAGTCCACATTACTTTGCCCTCGCAGATTTCAATCGAATGAAAGTTTTGTTACATCAGTAACTGAGGTACTTGCTACCACTGACGACATTGGACATGTGATATTTTTTTCCAAGTTTCAGGATCCTGTCCTTTTAGATTTATAGAGATTCGCCTTTTTTTCATTATCATGAGTCACACTTATCCAAAGGAGATTCATCAATGCCATCTATTGGGTACAGTTCTTCCTTTCTGTACTTTCTGTCCTTAACTGGTTTAAAATTAACATTCAAGAGCGTAGTACTTAATCCACTTTTCTATTTTCATTTTCATTTCTGTATAATCAATGTCATCCTCTACTTTTTCAAGTTGACCTTGTTCAATAGGACAAATGTGCTTTTCTATTGTATACTGTCCTCTAATAAAGATAAACCGTTGGTCAGTTGGCTTAATCCAAAGGGGGGTTTGGCTTTTTCACTCAAATGAACTGAAAGTTGAGTCAGGACTCACTTATCCTGTGTTATCTGTCTTTTTAAATCTTCCCCATCCTCCAGGCTCCCCTTTGCCCTCTCTCTTGCTCTGTCTCATGTATAAACAAACAAAATGAAACATTTCCGCAGCACAGACATGAGGTCCAGTGAATATCATTTTAAAGTGATCTATTCACAATTATAAATAGAAGCATGATTTCCCTTGTATTTGTACTCTCACATTTTCCAAGTCATAAATGATTTAAAGAAAAAAACTAAAGGCTTGCAAATACTTCCACTTCAACATTAAACAACTTTAATTTATGAAATGATCACTGAAGGAAATCTTGAAAACACAATTTGAAATCGTGAAAAGTCTACATGGTTCTGAATGTAGGATTTACATTCAGATGAACTGATTTCACAAATATAATATAAGATAAAGTACTGCAGAAAGCTTGCTGTAATGGCCTCTAATGACCATAATTGACTTGATATCCTCGAAGGGTTCCATCCTCAGATAGAGGTCAGCAAATGTAAATAAATGTAAAAGACATCAGACAAGTATCAATGTCACAAGGAGGAAAAAAAGGACAATGTAACTATTCAATTTGGCAAACTATATTTGTATTTCAGGAGCCAAAAAATAAAGACGAGAATGCTGGGCTTTCCCATCTTGTCAGAACAGGAAGTTTGCCAGACAATCTGTATCACACGTGCACACTCTTTCTCTCACTCTGTGGCTTATCCTTCTTATCCTGTACCACATCCTCTGCTCTCACCTCCTACATCTCTTCGCTCATCTCTACTTCTTCCTCCATTCCAGTAAAATGTGGAAACAAACAGAAAAAAAATGATTAAAAAATTACAATTATTGATTTAAAAGGGGGGAAATCAGGAAATTTAATATACATCTATACTCTTCATTTTAATTTGATCCTAAAACAGAAAATCGGCACTCATGATTTACTTTCCTGGGCCACACAAAATGATGCGGCGGGCCAGATTTGGCCCCCGGGCCGCCACTTTGACACATGTGATCTAGTCCATCTAGTGTTAAAGCTGAAAAGTGCAACACAATGTAAGGTAAATTTAACCTCCTTGTGCTGGCCATAGTCAATTATATTTTCATGATTTGCTGCGGGCCGAACAAAAAAAACGGGCATTTGACCCAGGGTCTGTAGTTTGGACCCCTAACCAAACAACATAACTGAAAAAGGGTCTTAGTCTAATGCTAACAGATACAACGCTATCAAGGCATAAATGTTGCAATAGTTATAATGCTTTTACCTATGTGCATTCATTTACCAAAAATATAGTATTATTAATTAAAACAATAAAGAATAGAATTTAAAAATAAAAGAAGTAAAACAATTAACAAATACGTCAAAATGTTTTTTTTCAAGCAATGCATATTTATATATACATAAACATATGCATAGCAATGAAAATGACAACATCTCATTAAAAGTCGAGGACTATTAAATATGAGAAATGGTGGTAATATTACTGATGTTAGAAGAATATTTCAGGCATGACTGTTTTATGTAAAGCCACAATCGGCATTTTCACCCTCAAATTGTAATTCAATCTGAGCAATAAACTAAATGTATCATCATGTCTCTACTAGCCAAACATGTAAGCTTAAATTTTCTCCCTCGATGTTGAAGTTGAACATGAAGTCAGAAAGAGAATGTGGGAGCGAACATGAGCCGGTCATGCTTCATTTGTGAAGTGAAAGCCTTTATGAATCACATGCCAGCAAAAACAAGGACTTTGTTTCCTTAAACACTCCGACCCCTGTGTGGCTCATTACAGGATGGATGGCGGATGTCATAGTCAAGTCTCTAAAACGAACTAGAATTCCTATAGAAGAGCAAAACGATAACTATCATGGGGGGAAAAAATGAGAGCCTGCAACACATCTGTACAGAAACCTAAAATACTCTTTGTGATGAAAAAAAAACCTTGCAAAACACCCCGATGCCTGTGATTATGACACATACTGCAAGGTCTAAAAATAAAAAAAATGGAAGGATTCTTCTAACTTTTAGCTGAGGGAGAATTAGAATTCAAAGTAGTAAAATGAGTAGCACGGCACTCGCGCTCTGTCATTAGCCCATGCCACACCTTCTTCGATAGATGTGCACATGTTTAATGGTTATGCCATCCGTCATGGTTAAGCCGCTCGGAAACCATCAATACAAACCACATTTTGAGATGAGGGGACACACACCATGAACTAGTTATGAAGAATGTCATCATCTAATCAATAACTTCTTCAGTGCCTATAGGCTTCGGAAGTGAGGACTTAAAAATACAAATGAAATCGCAGCCCGAAAGTCAGATAAGGAGGGCAAACAAATCATTCCCCCCTCATTTGACCTTGTGAGGGAATGGCAGCTGTTTTACGATGACTTCATATGCGTGGAAACCCACTATTTGTCATGTCTGCATGTGTTCGATGCACCGCAGTGGATTTCTAACTGTTGAGTCACACAAAATAGAGACTGCAAAGTCAGGCACATACATATCCCCCCCAGGCCCCCAAGGCGCAAATACAGTATACATCATTCACACATATACACATTATTATGTGATTGCTGGTAATAGTCATGCATGCACATGTGGCTTCTAGATGGACATTTATTACCCTCTTTTATGGCCTCTCTTGAGGAAGTTCATAATTGAGTCTCGCTGCTCTGAAATGAATGTCAGTCCCCTTACATCACTTACTGTAACGCACAATGTACCTACCCCTTTACACTCACTAATAACACAACATTAGATCCTGCTGCTTAAATTACGTCTGTTAATTTTATGACAAAGTGCGCTGTCAATGGCATTGAAAGGTGAACATTCACAGTCAGTCCTTGAATTGGACGTGTTGTTGTCAATTGGATTGGATTGGATAAGTTTATTCATCCCGTATTCGGGAAATTTCATTGTCACATAGCAAGAGGGTGAAAATGCAGATACAGGAAAGGCATTTTAGACATAAATAGATAGGTAATAAGTAAGTTAATAAATACATAAATGAAAACGTAAATAAATAAATACATACATACATAAATATATTAATAATTAAATACGCATGTTTGTGAAATATATATATACGTATATATATATATATATATACGTACGTATACATATATATATACGTATATATATACGTATACATACATGTACATACATATATATAAATATACGCATACATACATATATATAAATATACATATACATACATACACATAGATGTACATGTATACAGTATAACATCAATGGTAGACAATGAGATAAATATTTGTTATAGGGGCTGTAACCACAGTGGATTTCTGATTTGTATCCATTTTTTCCTTTATAGTCATTTATTCATACATTAAAAAAAATCATCATTGAAAAAAATATATTGATATGTCAGGTCGTTAAGTGGCTATTTATTTATTTACAAAAAACAGTCACTTGCATTACTATAAAGTGTTGAGAGTGCGCGATAACCTAAACTGTAATGGCATAGAGTGGTGCCTTCAGATAAGAGCTTTACTTTACTTTATATATTCCTGTCACTGGCTCTAAGTCCTGATGGTTTACTGCTGTGAATGATGCCATGGGTTAACCGAGGGACTGCATACTGATTTTTGTGACAGCAGGTTATTGCATGATGTCGACCAAAAAGCCAGCCGGTGATTACAAGGTGCCTGAATCATTGCGTCTGAGTTGGAACAGAAGAAAGGCAATGAAGGAAATGATAAAGGGATATAAGGGTGGTGCTCTAATAAAAATATTCTAACATTATTAGTGTGCTGAGTCCTATAGGAGAGGACAGGGATAGACATTCAAGTGGCGGTAGATAAGTAACTATGATCCTGACATGCACTCAAGTCAGTAGCAAATTACATAAAAAGGGGGACGATAAGCCAAGGTTAGGTAATGGGTTACAAATTATTGTATATTTTTTAATGTTGATGTTGACCATTTTATTTGTTATGCTTTAAAGCACGACTGGACTTTGCACTGCAACAGTCATCTGTTACCCGAGCAACCACGGGGGTGTTGTGGAGAGGAGGAGCCTCCCACTATGTTAAAATGGGGACCACGCGGGGGGGAGTGTTGGGGGTACTGTGCGGGGGCCTGCCCTCCGACACGACCTCGTCACATGAGAGCGGAAGCGCTGAAGGCCGCTAACGGGACAACACGTTAAGGTAAGACTTTTTCATATGGGAATTTCCCCCTTAATGCTGAAAACCAGTAGGCTTTAGTACATAATATGGCAACTTTGTATAATGATTGAAAATATGGAGAGATATGTAAAAGAAAACATTATCATAGGAGAAATAGGGCCTGTTTTTTTTGTGACATTGTCAAAGAGAGCAAGTATTCTAGAAATTTACCTGGACAATGTGCTGTCACCGGTTGACCATTCAGCACATGATTGGCACCTTTCACGAGCCACTCTCACACAGAGCCACATGAAGTGCATTCAGTACTTGTTATTACTTTATTATATAAAAGTTAACACTATTTTGGCGTATTTAGTTTTTGGGCAACATCTATGTTTGGTCATAAAGAAAGAAGTGTATTTTGATTTCAGTGTATACAAACATTCTAAGCATACATTTACCAAATTAAAGCCCTTTTAAATCAAATAACCAATAATATGTATCTGTTTGACGTGCTAGATCGGGGGTGGGAAAACTGGTCCTCAAGGGCTGCTGTGGATGCAGGTTTTTGTTCCAACTGATCCAGGACAGACTGTTTAACCAATGGGGTTTCTGCTGAAACAAGAAGCACCTGACTGCAATCCACTGTTTGCTTTTCTAAGATACCAGATTTGTGCAAAAGTTTCCTCTTCAGAGGTTGGAACGAAACCTGGACCTACTGTGGCCCTTTCTGGAATAGTTTGCCCAGCACTGTGCTAGCTAATACTTACAGTGATTTTAATTGAATTTACCGTATTTTCACAACCATAAGGCGCACTTAAAAGTCTTAAATTTTCTCCAAAATAGACAGGGTGCCTTATAATCCAGTGTGCTTCATATATATGGAAAAAAAGTGTCATTCATTGAGGGTGCGCCTTATAATGCGGTGCGCCTTATAGTCGTGAAAATACGGTAATTATCTTATGTATCTAGACAGAAATTACAATTTCATATGTTAATTGTAAAGAATCATACATGTGAAATTATGTAAAATAGTAAATACTTGGGGGGAGTTGGAATAATATATTTAACAGTACTTACAACAAATAATGAACTTGTTTTATTCATAACTACAGGTAATAATTTCAATTGTTTTTATCATGTGTTGCACTTCCCTCAAGTGTTCACACATGGAACTGTTCAGTAGTGTTTGTGTTTCAAGACCTTCCATTAAGGGCTCATGTGGTTTACTTCTATACATGTAAATAATTTATGCACAGGTATGATTTTTGAATGTTTTTTTCTGGTTTTTGGCAGGTTATGACTCTGCCAGACGGGTTCAAGTTGTGCTGAGAGTGAGTGAGAGCGTGAGAATGAGCATTTGTAATCGGTGAGTTAATCTTTTTAAAATCAATTTTAAACCATAGTTACACTGATTTTGCATGTCTGCGTCATAATTTAAAGCTCACAAAATGTCTTGGATGAAAACAGATACAAGTCTACTACTCTCTGGTCTTTTAGAAGTGTGTGTCATACTTGATGTGATTAACAGCAGTTTTTTGACCACCCAAAAAAGGGCCAGGGTTCATCTGCGGGTCACGCTGTCAGTAGGTTTCAAGGCAGTTTTGTCAATGTTTGATTATTATTGAACGTGAGCACCATTGCTGGAGCAACAGTACAAAGTGAAACTAAACAAAAATAAAGCAGCAAGGAACTAGTATGGTTCCCACAAGTGATAAAGGTTAAAAGTTATAAAGGTTTCCTAGGACCAACAAGTGAGAAAATAAAACGCTGACCAGAACAATGACAACATAACCACTAACGAAAGACAGAGTTGGATGTTTTTCTAACGTGGCGTTCCACAGAGAGGGCGGGCAGTGTGCCGAGATGGCCATGGTGTGCCTGACAGACTTTGAAGAGTATGCCAAGGAGCATCTATCAAAGGCCACGTGGGATTACTACGCCGCCGGAGCGGACGAGTGCTGCACCCGAGATGACAACCTGCTGGCCTACAAGCGGTACCAAAAGCTAACAGATTCACTAAATCTAAATCTGTAATTAAAAACAATCTGACCCTTCTAATTCCTAAACCTGAAATAATTGTGTTATTGTTCCGTCTTTGTCCAGAATCCGCCTGCGACCTCGAATCCTGCGTGATGTCTCCGTGAGTGACACCCGAATCACTGTGCAAGGCACGGAGCTCAGCTTTCCGGTGGGCATTGCACCCACCGCCTTCCACTGTCTGGCCTGGCATGAAGGCGAGATGGCCACAGCAAGAGGTAGGATGACTTTTTTTTACACACTACTGATAACTGTTATTTTTAAATGTTCACTCACATTGACAGCGACAGACATCCATTCACTGGGAGAGGATTTGACCTTGACAAATGGATTAGACATCTGCCACTGTCAATGGCAGCAAACGTGTTAAAAAAAATCCCAACAGCATTAAAAAATAGTAGTGAATTTTCTCACCACTAAGTGGTAGCATATTATAGCTTTTTTAATTCAAACTGCAACCCTGACTTCACATAGAAATGATTTGATTTAAAACATTCCTACTGAAAAACCAGATTTAAACCTCTAATATTATACCTAAACATCCACTAAAAACTGAAACGAGAGTGCTGAACAATACCATGTTTAGTTTCATAAATTCTATAAAAATGATGGCATAATTTACTTGATACAAGAGATAATCTCCATTTACTGTTGAAGTTCAATGTAAAAATATACATAGAACCAATGTTCCCTCTAAGCTGCGCGCGTGCGCAATTGCGCACTACTCTCGTCTTCTCTGCACACAGCAAATCATATGGAGCGCACAAAATGAAATCCCTTTTTTTTTTTTTTTTTGCTGTGAGGCCGACGCGCGAACCACTCATCCGCCGGGCCGCCCATTCATAGATATTAATCATTACATTTTATTATAACTAAATCATTTATGTGTAGTAGACATACACCTGCTTATGGCAGGTGTGATACTGGTGTGTGCCCATAGCGAGCAATGATGATGTTGCTCACACCGGTACTCAGTGTGCTCAGAGAGGTTGTCTTTCTGCCCAGACAAACAAATAATTAGAGGGAACATTGCATAGAACAAAAGGAATTCTGAGCCAAGACTGCATGACTGTTTTGTTGTTTTATTATTATTTTTTTTCTTTTTTGTTGGACTGGTGTTGCTATCGTCGGTGCAACACAATGACACCTAATCAAATTGCACAGCAACACTTCCATTTGGAATTGTACGAAAACCCCAGATAAAAAGGATAAAAGCTAATGGCCTTCCCGCTTACTTCTTCCTCCAATTCACAGCCACAGAGGCACTAAACACATGCTACATCACTAGCACGTACTCCACCTGCTCGGTAGAGGAGATCGTGGCAGCGGCGCCCAACGGTTATCGCTGGTTCCAGCTCTACGTATACCGCGACCGAAAACTGTCGGAGCAGATCGTGCACCGTGTGGAGGCACTGGGATTCAAGGCCTTGGTGCTCACCGTGGACGTACCATACACAGGAAAGCGGCGCAATGACATCCGGAACCAATTCCGGCTGCCACCGCATCTCAAGGTCAAGAACTTTGACGGCGTTTTTCAGGTAAAAGTACATTGCAACCATGTTTTTTATGATTTCCATGATTTGCAACCACGATTTCTACGATTTACAACCATGTTTTTTACGATTTCCACGATTTGCAACCACAATTTTTACGATTTCTATGATTTACAACCATGTTTTTTTCTGCGATTTCTATGATTTGCAACCACGATTTTTACGATTTATACGATTTACAACCACGATTTTTACGATTTCTACGATTTACAACCATTTTTTTTTTTTTTCTTCTACGATTTACAACCATGTTTTTTTCTGCGATTTCTATGATTTGCAACCACGATTTTTACGATTTCTACGATTTACAACCATGTTTTTTGCGATTTCTACGATTTGCAACCATGATTTTTACGATTTCTACGATTTACAACCATTTTTTTGCAATTTCTACGATTTGCAACCACAATTTTTACGATTTCTATGATTTACAACCATGTTTTTTGTGATATCTATGATTTGCAACCACAATTTTTACGATTTTTACGATTTACAACCATTTTTTTGCGATTTCTCTCATTTGCAACCACGATTTTTACAATTTCTACTATTCCTACGATTTACAACCATGTTTTTTTGCGATTTCTATAATTTGCACCCACGATTTCTACGATTGTGAGTGTAGAAAAGAAAAGCTTCTCATATTTGTATTATAATTTTCAAAACAATATACTTTGAGCGAGTGCTTAGAACATTAGCCTGTCTGGTTATACACTCACAACTAGAGATGCCACTTGCTCATCTGATATGAGGCAAAAATAAAACCTTTATATCGGATTGATGACAATTTCACTTATGTCTGTCAAGTTTGGAATTTAAAATCCAATCCATTCGATCAGCAGGCAGCGGGTCCGGAGGAATATGGAATCCCAGCCAACACTTTGGACCCGTCTATTAGCTGGAAGGACGTGTACTGGCTGCAGTCTATTACACGCCTGCCAATCATTATCAAGGGTATTTTAACTAAGGAGGATGCCGAGCTGGCGGTGGAACACGGTGTCCAAGGCATCATCGTGTCTAACCACGGCGGGAGGCAATTGGACGGCGGACCGGCTTCTGTGAGATGCAGTGACTTTTTTAAATCTAAAGTTACAATTATTTTAAATGATAATAAGCACGGATCTGACTGGGGTTGCCCTGTCAACAGATTGACGCGTTATCCGAGATCGTAGACACAGTTCAAGGCCGTATCGAGGTCTACCTGGACGGGGGCATCCGGACGGGCAGCGACGTGCTCAAAGCTTTGGCCTTGGGCGCAAAGTGCGTTTTCATTGGACGCCCGGCCGTGTGGGGCCTTGCTTACAAGGTACAATCACACTGTCTGTGTTTATGCACATCCTTGTGCACGAATGTGTGTTTGTGCCCTTCAACTATACAAAATTTATATAACTGACTGAAGATCAATCTTTTATGTCATTATTTGGAAAAATATTTTGTGAGGACAGGGGCGCTAAAAACTGTATTTTATTCCGAAAATGTCATGCATTAAATCATTGGCTGCCATTGACGCCAATAGACGAAGCAGAGTTGCTCTAAAATCTCTCAAGGAAACGCATCAACAACCTTCCAACTACTGTAATGACTGTATTGATATTCTATAAATCAAAAATTGTGAAAAAAAATCACTAAAAAATATTAAATAGAGGTATGATTGAATAAATACTAAGTATTTTATCTTATAAATTATTAATAGCCGGCACGGTGGAGTAGTGGTTAGCACATCCGCCTCAGAGTTCTGTGATCAAGGATTGTTGGCTGAAATATGCTCCAGCACCAAACCCCCCCCCCCAATCTAGTGGGGATAAGTGGTATGGAAAATGAATGAATGTATTCAATGCTCAAGTTACATATTAATATGTAAAAATATAGAAAAAATATTTATTTATATATATATTCTGTATTTTTACATATTAATATTTGCATACAGTATATATATTATATATATTGTATGCAAATATTAATATGTAAAAATATTGAAAAAAGATTTAGATTAAAAAGAATTCCAAAATAATGTATCATTGTGCTTACTTTATCAACCTGGGAAGTGTTCCAAATATTATTTTGTCTCATCTTTTCAGGGTGAAGAAGGTGTGAGGGAGGTGCTGCAAATCCTAAATGACGAGTTCCGTCTATCCATGGCTTTATCAGGTGAGTGCGACCAGTCCTCATGGCAACTATAAAAGTCGCTCCACTATCCAACACATACCTTTTGTTGTCACAGGTTGCCGGAACGTGGCGGAAATCAACAGGAACCTCATCCAGTTTTCCAAACTGTGACCGACCTGTGGAAAGCAGGGAGACACTTTACCTACTGACCCTAAATGTGTTTTACTGTCACCAACACAAAAAGGAGAACAACAAACTGTACACTCAAGCTTTGCACACAAAACATGCTCTTTGTATTTTAATAAATACAAAGATCAGGACTTTCATTCCCTTTCATTCCGGTTTCCTTCATTTTATCATGCCAGTGAGAATAAATGACAAAGAAAACTACTAAATATCCCATCACTTCATTGCAAGCATGTATAGTATCTTATTGGTGTCAGACTCTGGTTTGCAAGGCTTCCTTTAGACAAGTCGCTTGTGGCCTCAAAAGAGAAGTGACACAGGAAATGAGTGAGCTTTCCCCGAGATCACGCCATAACGCTCACTACGAAACGCTTGCGACCTCTCGACGTGGGTGCCTGACATTTTGTCTCTAGCGGTGCCTTTTCTACAGAGGCAGGCTGGGGGGAGAAGGCCTGGGGTCCGGTCTACTCAGAAGGATTTCGGCCAGGTAAGGCCAAAGTTTTGCTTGGTCCCAATATGTGTATTGGGAAAGAGGAAGTACCGATGCACAATTTTGCAGTATAACTCAACATTTTTAGGTTTTGCATTCTGTGTGTCTTATTCCGCAAGTTTATGAAGTACAGTAGATGTGAAGTTTACTTTGCCGTTGAAATTTCAGGATTGAGACAATATTTGAGTGAAATATAAGAGGGAAAATGATCAAATTTACGAGAAAATTTCGATTTCAAACAAGAAGGGAAAGTTTTTGTTCATTTCCGGATGTATTGGAAACTTTTAGTGATTCCTTTTATTATCATGTGCACCCAATTTTCTGTCACGCATTGAGGGGATTTTTTCCAAGCTTCGGATGAAATAAAACGGTATATCTGGAATTCTCTCCAAAATGACTGCCAGCAGTAAAATAGGGAATGTTTTTTTCACCATCTAGCATGGGTTCTTGAGACATTTTGTGCATCCTGTTATGATCTACAAGGGCACTTAATTTAGTCATTGAAACTGCTGTGCGGTGCTATTTTTCCCATCTGTCTTTTCTGCAAATTACTGTATCTTGCTCCATAAAGGCTGTATCCAAACAAAAATGTTCTACTTTCAGATTTTTTTGGGCATTGTTTTTTAAGGCTTGTCACGTCCTGTTATAGTTGACATGTCAGTTGATAAAACTAACGCCTTGGGCTATTTTTTCCCTTTAATTTAATTCTAAAGCTGCGTGAATGGAATTTAACGCAAAATTGCTGTTTTCCAAACAAAATGTTCTTCTTTAAGATCAATTTTGAGTATGGATCCGTGAGACCATATGACTTTATGCAACTGGTATCCGAGGCAAATTTTTGTCTAAAAATGACCTACCAGCAGACCTTCTGTTTGCTTTTGGGCAGAGATTCGTAACGTTCGTTTTTCTATCTTCTCTTATTGACATTGTGATCTGTTTCTGTGTGGAAACTCGGTGTTAAATTTCATCCTTGAGTTCCTGATGTTTTTTTTATTTTTTTAAATGTCAATCCTATAATGGCAAACCTGTTTACAGTTCACCTAAACTTGTGAAGATCAACGTAGCTAGATGTTAAAATTGAGAGGCTATTTATTATGAATTTTTGGAGTAAGCTAATGTATATTTTATTTATTCATCATTGTCCACAATTTTGAGCCATTTTTCATAGTCCAAAACTCATTAGTTTTTCACAGTAGTTGATTTGAATGAAAACTCAGGTTTTATAAGAGTTGCGGGCTTAACTTAACTTAACTTAACTTGACAAGCTTTTAATTCAGCCAATTGAGTCAGTTTTACTTAGAAATAGAGATCTTCACTAGTCTTTAAAATTTAAATAGTCCTGCATGGAAAGACAATAAATGTCTGTCATCTTGGTATGAGGCTTTCATTTTAGCGGCAGTTTGGTCATTGTAGTATTTCTTTTATTGAATTTGAAAGAAAATTCAATTGAAAAATATTGGTTAAGAATACTGTATGCACTCACTTGGAAACTATTCTTTCTTCAGGAAGTCTCGTCGGTGCGAGAATAGCCCACAAGCTCACAACGCCAGCTATATGGGGTAAGGTGTTTCTTACATATGATGTGATACAGGAAGTCTACAATTTGGGTTTGAAGCAACCATTTTCACTCCTTACAGCCAGTTCTAGGGGTCAAAAGCGAATATTTCTTGTAGATTTTGTCTGATTGCTACCAAACTATTATAACAGGCGTATGAGATTTCTATCATCAAGAAACCACTACAAAATCCAAAGAGGCCATTCACAAAAAGACGCAACTGCTTACCCCTTATGGGTTGTATGGTTCATTCAATTTCCGAACCGCTTACCCTCCCAAGGGTCGTGCGGAGTGCTGGAGCCTATTACAGCTAACTATGCGCACCAGGTGGGGGACAACCTTATTGATGGCCAGCCAATCGCAGGGCACAAGGGGATGGAAAACCATTCACGCCCTTACTCATACCTAGGGGTAATTTAGAGTGTTCAACCAGCCTACCATACATGTTTTTGGGATGTGGGAGGAAACCGGAGTATCCAGAAAATTGATAGATTTTATACGCGAACAATGCTCACAAATGGACTTCAATGTTAACTGTTGTCCAGATTCCAAATCGAGGTATACTTCCAAAGTTAGGTGTCATGGATTGGAAGATAAAACCTTTAGTAGTACAGCCACTGTGACTGATCACTGTCCTTTCCACTGCAGGATCGGAGACGACAGCGGACCAGGAAGGCTGAGTCGGCGCTTTTCCCGCTTGAGTGGCAGGCGTCAGTCTCGCGCTCAGCCCGAGAGATCGCCTGCGCCACCCCCAGAGCGACCGGCTCATCGAGGTGAGTTTTCACCATCATGGAAGTGTGAGAATATGAAAGAAAAGTTAAAGACAGATGGACTTAATATCTATTCTAGAATCAAACACTGCTGTTTTTCTGTTTACGACATTACTATATAGTATTCAACTTTTAAAAATCAGGAATTTGTACTTTTATGGTAGAGGTAGACGAACGGCTTGTTGTGGCAGACCCTGACCCACATCCAGCACCACCTCGGCTTCGGGTCCCATCCCCAGCTCCTGTTGCTCTTACCTCATCTGTGAAAATTCCACCTAAGAAGCCTGACAAAGCAACCAAGCCCAAACTTCCTCCTCGGCCTCTTTCTAAGGTGTTCAGTAGTATCGAGCACGGCTCAGCTGTGTTACAGGTACAAGCCAAGACTGCAGTCTTGAGTTTATAATGGTCATCTCTTATGGTCTTTGTTTTGTTTTTTGTTTTGCAGGGTTTGAATGTTTTTCGGTCTAGTGACGTCCTGTGTGATGTGGTTTTACTTCCTGGAGACAGCCAAGAGACTTTCCCAGTGCATCGAGTTATTATGGCATCATCCAGTGACTACTTTAAGGCCATGTTCACAGGTGAGGAATTCCTGTTGACAGGTAGATGCGACGCAACATTTTGGTCACCACTCCTTCTTGTACCATAAAACTTGAAGATGAAACAATTGTCTTTTTTCAGTGTAACCACTTTGATTAACTCTTACAGTTCCTGAAAAATCATCAGTACAGTAGCAAAGTGTTTGTACAATGTCCAGGTGGAATGCGCGAGACGGATATGCGCGAGATTAAGCTGCATGGCGTCACCAAATTGGGCCTGAAGAACATTTTAGATTTCATATACACCTCCAAAGTCAGCCTGGATATGAACAACCTCCAGGAAACCCTGGAAGCTGCCAACTTCTTGCAAGTCATACCGGTACTCAGGTTCTGCAACCAGCTTCTGAGCAGCGAGGTGAGCTCCTGTCAAAGCCAACAACTTCTGGCAATGCTAACTGTAGCATCGGTCGCTCATACGTGTCCCCTGATCCAGATCACAATTGATAATTGTGTGGAGGTGGAAGGCATCGCATTGGACTTAATCTTGGAGGATGTGCAAAAGAATGTCTGTGAGTAACATGATACTGTCATATTTAAAGGAGTTTGTAACTTTCATGGGGACTTATTTATCGTGATTTTGACAAAACCAAAGGATGTGGTGGATAAAAATCTGTTATGACCTGTTCTAAAACATGGAATCGATTACAAACTAATAACATGGTTAACGCAGAGGGTTAAAAGTTATTTTAATATAACGACAATAACTGAAAGCTTTAGGCAATTAGAGTACTCTACGAAATACTGATTTACAGAATCAAAGGTTTAAATGTTGGACAAGAAAATGAATGGATAAGTTATGGACAATAAAACAATGTATATCATAATTGTGTTTTGTTTTGGTAGCTGAGTTTGTGGGCCATAACCTGTCGACCTTGGTAGAGTGCGATCGCTACCTGCAGCTCTCCGAGAAGACCATTGTCGGAACACTGTCCAGCAACTCTTTGAGGGGTTTCTCCGAAATGGAGCTCTATCAAATTGCCAAAGGCTGGTTGGCTCATGATGGTGCCAAGCGCCGACATTCCATCTACGCCTTGATGCGTCACATTCGCTTCCCCCTGATGAACCCTTCAGAGCTGATCCAAATCTCCCAAGAAGAAGATAACCAGGACGAGGAAGGCAAATCCTTAATGCGTTCCGAGACCTCCTGCGTCAACCTTTTGCTGGAGGCCAGTAACTATCAGATGATGCCTTACATGCAGCCGGTCCTCCAAAGCGAGCGCACCCAAATCCGCTCGAACACCACCCATATCGTGACACTTGGCGGTGTCATGCGGCAGCAGCTGGTAGTAAGCCGTGAACTGAGAATGTACGATGACAAGACGGGTCACTGGAGAGCCCTCAAACCCATGGAAGTTCCTTGCTACCAACATGGCGTGGCTCTTCTAGGAGGCTTTCTCTTTATCGTTGGAGGTGGGAACATAAAAACAGTTAGTTTAAAATGGAAGAATTTCTGTTACATTCCACTTCCACTTTCTTCTCAGGTCAGAGTACCTATGACACCAAGGGTAAGACGGCCATTGATAGCGCTTACCGTTACGACCCACGCTTCAATGATTGGCTTCAGATCGCATCACTGAAAGAGACGCGGACTTTCTTCCACCTGAGCGCTCTGAAGGGGAAACTCTATGCCGTGGGTGGCAGAAATGCGGTTGGAGAGATTGGTGAGTGGGTTATTTTGCTCTTGGGTGACCATATTAGCAAGCGAGGTTTTTTTCCGAGCTTCTCGTAGCACATAGAAGTGTGTTAGGATGAACAAACCTAACCTAACTCTTCCCAAATTAGGTCATAGTGTTCTGTTTAGAATTGTTGAGGTGAACTGAAGTGAGGCCTCGGGGTTGGGATTAGAATAGGATTGATTTAAATGTACTTTATATAAACTAAGGTTGATCTGCAACACAATATGAAGTATGGCGAGTTTGTCACCTGTGATTGACAAGATACCAAAAAGCACAACTCTATACCTTCTTGTCAACAAGACTTAAGTTCTAGAAATGTTATGAATGCCTCATTTCTTGTGGAAAACCTGAATTGACGTGGAGTTATTTTCTACCCGAACTTTAGACTCAGTGGAGTGCTACAACTTGAAGACAAATGAATGGACTTTTGTAAAGAGCATGGCCCAGTCTCACTATGGGCATGCCGGGACGGTCCACAGTGACATGTTGTACATCTCAGGTAATCTGCCATTATGGCGTTACAGCGTTCCTTCCCAATAAACCATAACAAAAAACTAAAATTGGAAAATCAAGGCTCCGTGTGCCCTACGCCTGACTGGCGACCAGTCTAGGGGGGAGTCTGCCTTTCGCCCAAAGACAGCTGGGTTAGGCTCCAGGAACCCCCACAACCCTTTCAAGGATGGGCGGTATGGAAGATGAATGAATGAAAAAAAATCAAGGCTACAGAACTCTCAAATAGAATGCAGCAAAATGTTGCCTCTGACCAAAGCAACTGGAACTGATAATGGATAACGGCCTTGACTGCTAGTCTTCACAGGAAATTTTAAAACGTTTTTTTTTCAACCTAGATAAACACAATCGGGACATTTAAGGCTCACAGGGGAGATTGGTTATGGCAAACCATGTAGAGCAAGCTAGTGTGAAATTCAATTTAGGTTTAACAAGTTGTGTCATATCATATTAACCTACTTAAAGTTGAAAGCTAATTATATAAGAATTTACATAAACTTTTTAAAATACTTTTAACTCTTTAATGGTTTATTCTTTTGTTTCAACGCGTATGCTCAATTTTAACCATTTCAATATTTTCAAACAGTTTCTTATTTTTATTTTAACAATTCCCTTTTAAAGTGCATGATTTTGTATGTTGATAGCAATGGCACAAGTGGTTATAAGCAAGATAGAAACGATTTTTAACGATAAATAATACATATTTTACTACAATTAAAGTTATTTTTAGGAAAAAAAATTAAAAATGCTGAAAGAAAATCAATTAATAATTAAAGAAACGAAGTTAACCCCTTTGAAATCTCACAATCATAAAACATATGTAGTATATTGTTTAAAATAAAACAAACTAATTTGACATGCAAAATAGACATTATGGGCAAATCCCGGTGGATGAGTGGTTAGCGCGTTGCCCTCACAGTGGGAGACGTGTGTTCAAATCCAGGGCGGTCCACCTGTGTGGAGTTTGCATGTTTTCCCCTGGGCCTGTGTGGCTTTTCTCCAGGCCCTAGGTATTAATGTGAGTGTGAATGGTTGTTTGTCTCTTTGTTCCCTGCGATTGGTTGGCCACCAATTCAAGGTGTCCCCCGCCTCTGGCCCAAAGTCAGCTGGGATAGGATCCAGCACCCCCCAAGATAAAGCGGTTCAGAAAATGAGAGATGAGATATATATATATATAAAATAAACATTATACAACGTGCATTTTTGCACGAGGCATGCCAATTTCTTGTGGTGAGCGTCTGAATATCATCTCAAAAACTGCATGAAGCAGCTGGGTTTGACCTTTTCTCACCAACCTCTTCCTGCCGAGGCGTTGTCGCAGTGTGAACGCTCTCGGCTTCAGCACACCACAGGAAGCAGGTGTTTGCACATGATTGTAGTCAACACAGTGGTAGCCAAAGTTCTCAGTACTATGCGTGTGGAAAAGACTCCTTCACTTAACTAAGAAAAGATAGACTGAAATGTACTTAAATTGGCTGCCATTGAGGTTCATTCCATTTTGAACTATGAGGGCTGGCAATGAATGATTAGATCCGCTATTAAAAATCATTTATTGTAAAATACTAGCAACTGTGGTTGCCTAGACTTGGACTGTTAAAAAAAATTGAAACTCGTTACATTTAATTTTACAGTATTTTTTTTCATTTGACTTAATAATGCAAAAATAAGAAAACATTTGCAATAAATCACATTACATTCATATGTAAATGAATGAAAACAATTGATAAATATAAATTAAAACAGAATACTGGCTCTCCTTTTATTGCTTGAGAAAACAAAAATGGAAAAAATAAAAATAATTTAACGCACCTCCCTTCTTTAAATTAAAATCCACAATGTGTCCATTGTCAGAACAAGTATAGCCTTTCCCCCTGATATATTATATATATATATATATATATATATATATATATATATATATATATATATATACATATACATATACATATATATATATATATATACATATATATACATACATACATATATATATATATATATATATATAGTATATTTCAGCAACACACTTATTTATTTCTTTATATATTTATTCATGTATTTATTTATTTATTAACTTACTTATTACCTACCTATTTATGTCTAAAATGCATTTCCTATATCTGCATTCTCACCCTCTTGCTACTGTGACAACGAAATTTCCCGAATACGGGATGAATAAAGTTATCCAATCCAATCCAACCCAATTGGCCTTCAGTATCTCATTAGTCAATATACATACTATGTATGAATTATTCTTTCCTACGCTATCACTAGGCGGCATCACCCACGACGCCTTCCAAAAGGAGCTGTGGCGCTATGAACCGGCGGCTGACGAGTGGACCCGGTGTGCGGACATGAAGGAGCTACGAGGCCTACATTGCATGTCCACGGTGGGGGACCGCCTTTTTGTCATGGGTGGGAACCACTTCCGGGGCAGCAGCGACTACGATGATGTTCTGAGCTGTGAGTACTACAGCCCCACGGACAACCAGTGGACGGCGGTGGCGCCCATGCCGCGCGGGCAAAGCGACGTGGGCGTTACCGTCATGCAAGGCCAGATCTACGTGGTGGGCGGGTATTCGTGGAACAGCCGCTGCATGGTGGACATTGTGCAGCGCTATGACCCCGAGAAGGACGAGTGGGAGCGAGTGTTTGATATCTTGGAACCTCTGGGCGGGATTCGAGCCTGCACACTGACTGTTCACTTGCCAGAGGGCTCAGTGGATGAGGCTCACCTCCAGGAGGGACCTCTGCCCACAGGCGAGAATTGAAAGTTGATAGTTGCAATTGGACAAAACGTTTTTTCTTCAAAAAGCACGGTCTAGTTAAGCCGGGTCAAAAGTTTGTCTAGATGAGTAGGGTTAAATTGCAAGTTTTTTTGAGTCAAGTTACAATTTCACTGTGCTATGTACTGCAAAAATCAAAAATCTAGGGAAGTGGTTATCAAGTCTGGCTCAAGGGTACAATGACCTCCATCCAAATTGTGAAAAACAACCCCAACTTGTGCTGGGGCAAGCAATTGGCTACCTATCAAAACTCTAGCTTTGGATTCGTATTCTTTTTGATGGTAAAACTTTCAGACCTAGAACTATTGTAAAAAAGCTCGGCGCCAATAAAAATAATGGTGAATACCTTGTCAGGAGCGGCTCGTTTGTCCCTTCTGGCTTGCTGTTAGGCTAGAGCAGCTGCAAGTGATCCTTGATTACTTCCTGATGTGTGTATTTAAGCACCACGGAAGTGCTTTCAGACCTAGAACTATTGTAAAAAAGCTCGGCGCCAATAAAAATAATGGTGAATACCTTGTCAGGAGCGGCTCGTTTGTCCCTTCTGGCTTGCTGTTAGGCTAGAGCAGCTGCAAGTGATCCTTGATTACTTCCTGATGTGTGTATTTAAGCACCACGGAAGTGGTTAGTCATTGTTGAATTGTCCTGCGTGACACTGCATACATCGCCGCAAAGGTACAGTTCTCCCTGCTCCGGTTTTGTTTCGTTTTGGGATGTACAAGTCCTTGTTATTTTGTAAAGCTTTTGAGTCATTAAAGTTACTGTCATGAGCTCAGTTCGTCTCGCCTCCTCCTGCTTCCCTGCTACTGGGTCCAAATCCTTCCGATCGCGCCACGATGTCGCGGCGCGATCATAACATACCTTGCTTTTTTTTTAAACTTAGCCTTTTACCTCAAAGCGACCTTTAAATTTACAGTTAAAAAAGTACCATATTTTCCACACTATAAAGCGCACCGGATTATAAGACGCCGTAGTATTAGTGATAGTAGGTGGTAGTAGTGGTAGTAGGGGATTGTGTTATACATTCACTTGAGGGAGTTGTAGTAGAAGTAGTAATAGTAGTAGTGATTAGAAGTTGTATTATACGCCAACAAAATCCATATATATAAGTAGCATTGGATTATAAGACGCACTATTTTCAGAAAATCTTTTAGTTGCGCCTGATAGTGTGGAAAATACGGTCGTTTTTTTCTAGGCACATTATTATGATCATTTCTATACTCATACTGAGCAACATCGTCTTCTGTTGGTCAGGTTAGAATAAGTGTGATAACCACTTTGTTTTCCCGGGATACCCACCTTGTAACTTTTATGTGGGTCTACGCATCATTGACAGATTTCATGATATTAAATTAATCTAGTATCAATGATTGAATTTTCCAAGAACTAACAAATGTAACTTGTCATCATTATTGTTTGATTTGAAACAAAATGGCAGCGTTTTAAACGAATTGTCATGTTAATGTGTCATTAACGGCGTTAGACATACAATTTAGATATTTGTACTGTTGAGCAGCAACCATCCAGAAATGGCGACAAGTTAGTCAATATTGCTAAATTAATCTGCCTACAGGGCTGGATTTTTAAAATAATAAATCATATAATCATATCAATAAAAATCTGCCTGAGGGAATTTAACATTTTGGTGCTTTCCCAAAATGTTTGTTAACTCACACTTGACAAAGCTCTGCACTGTGGCTAAGCATGAGCTCTAGTCATGAGTTCTTCTGCCAACTATGGAATTCTGACTTCACAAATAAAGTGGCATTCTTTTTTCCAATAAAGCAGTCTGTTGCTTCTACATTTGTTCTAATAAATTATAGACTTGACACCCACAAATTCCAGCAAAGGAGCATTTGTCCTTCAGTTTGAGATAAGAGTGCAGATGTGGCCAAGGACACAAAAGCACACAGAAAAACATTTAAATAGTCGTTGAACTTGACATCACTATTTGTATTATGGTTGTAACATTTCAAACTTGATTTATCCAGGATATATTCCGTATATCAAGTACACCAAAACACAAACATTTCAAGTAGTATAAAAAAAATCAATGTTCTCACACTTTGTGAGAAAACGTCATGAACATGAACGATCCTTCAGATCCTTCAAGATTGAAGTGAATTAGTTTATTACGAGTATAGACGTCCAATCCATTGGAATTAGGAGGGTGGCAGCCAATGAGGTAAGTATTGCGACTATCTGGGAACATATAGTAATACACATTGGAGTCGGGAAGCCACTGTACTCAACTGAAACATTTTCTGTTCCCAACTTCTCTTAAAATAAGATATATAAGAAAAAAATGACTTGGTGACGGGAAATATTTTCGTTCCACTTAGTTTGAATTTGAAACTTCATTTCAATCCACTGACTGTCACTAATTCATTCATTCATCATCAGTACCACTTATCCAGATAAAGTTTTGCCTATTCCAACCAACCACAGGCAGCAGGCAGGGGACACCCTGATTTGGTTGCCAGCCAATCGCTAGGCAGACAATAAAACGGAAAACCACACCATCACCAAGTGGGAATCGAACTCAGACTGCCCTTACCAAAGTCAGTCACCGAATTCACTTTAGTTAATTTCTTGACAAACATTGTTGTCATTACCCTAGGCTAGGCTATCCCAGCGGGCCGCAAATGATCATTTACATAGGCTACATTTTGTTGTTGTTGTATTTTCACTCAAATTTTAAATACAACTTTCTTTTCTAATTGTAATATTTTCGAGTAATTATTTATCTACAACTAACTGGCGACCAATCCAGGGTGTAGTCCACCTTTCACCTGAAGTCTGCTGGGATGTTGCTGTTGAAAATGAATGAATGAATTATGCATTCCCTTAATGCTATTTGACGTATATTTGTTCAATATCAATCAAGGGATGTAAAAATGGTTAGAATTTAAAACAGCGTGAATCTTTTCAATGGATTATTCTCCCCTCTGGTTTCCTAGCTTCCAGGCAGAGCTCGGCCCCTCCCCTACTGGAAGAATCTTCGCCCATAAAAAGAAGAAACGTCGGCCAGTTCACTCACTTCTCGTGCCGTTATTTTTATTCCCTTTCTGTGCTGCGGAGGATCTGCCATGTCATCCCTGGATGGCGAGGTGTGCGTGGTGACGGGAGCGTGCGGCTTCCTGGGAAAGACGCTGATCAAGATGCTGCTGGAGCAGGAGAAAAATATCGACGAGATTCGACTCCTTGACATTATCATCAAAAAGGAGCTGCTGCAAAGTCTGGAAGGTGACAAAAAAAGGGAAGATTTGCAATTTGGAAGGGATTTTTTTTCTATTAAAAAGAAAAGGGTTAAAGGTCATAAGTCTAAAAAAATATTTTAAATGACCAAAAATAAAGACTTATTCTGTGTTTAAGTGTTTAAGACAGTAACTTTTGAAGAGTTGTGCATTGTACTGACCAGTGTCCTTGATGTGGTTACCGTATTTTCTCAAAATTAAAATTGCCTTAAAATCGTTTAATTTTACAATTTCTTGCGTTTAAGCCGCCCCCTGATTCACAATTTTCACCTCCATATTCATGCTTTTAATAGTGAGTACAAATGTGTTGCTATGAAAGGAAAATCTCATGACATAATCATTGCACGTGGTATTTCTGAGATACTGTATGAATCAAAAGCACATTATTGCGGTCAATATCATAAGGAAGTTAGTATAATTCATCCAGTAATGGTTGTTTTCTTACTGCAAAACAGAAAATAAACAACAAATAGCAAATGTAATGCGATAGTAATAGCAAAACATGTTATTTCCAGAAAAAGTAGGAGATTTAAAAATGCAGAATTCAATTTGTTTCAGAAATCCGGGGCGACATTAAACTGACCGTGTTTGAGGGTGACATCCAAGACGCCGACTTTGTGAGGAAAGCATGTCGGGGAGCCACGCTGGTCTTCCACATCGCCTCCATCATTGATGTCATCGAGGCCGTCATGCCTAGCAAGATTTATGGCGTCAACGTCAAAGGTTCACTTGCAAACCGGCGAAAAGATGCTTAACTCGCTCACTGCCATCTACACTAATAGTCATCCAATCCATTTTAACCCCGATAGCTGGCATTGAATGATTGTATTTCAGTGCCACTGATAGTCATAGATGCTCAATTCATTTGGACTGCTTCCAATCAGATATCCATAAAATGCCCTTTTATGGTTGACGCTATCTTGATGTTTTAGGGACAGAGAATCTCCTGGAGGCCAGCCTCCGGGAGAACGTGCCCTCGTTCCTCTACACAAGTACGGTGGAGGTGATGGGTCCCAACCTGGAGGGCGACCCGGTGGTGAACGGCCACGAGGAGATGGCCTACCGTTGCGCCCTCAAGTCATCCTATAGCAAGACCAAAAAAGAGGCGGAGGATCGCGCCCTGGGGTACCACGACGAGCCTCTCGCCAACGGAGGGCGCCTGGCCACCTGTGCCCTGAGGCCCATGTACATCTACGGCGAGGACTGCCGCTTCCTGCTTGGCCACATGGCGGACGGTGTGCGCAACGGCGACGTCCTCTACCGTACATCCCTGCAGGAGGCTAAAGTCAACCCGGTGTACGTGGGTAACGTGGCGGCCGCCCACCTACAGGCCGCCCGCTGCCTTACGGACCCGAAACGGCGGGCGGACGTGGGTGGAAAATTCTACTTCGTGTCTGACGATACGCCGCACATCAGCTACTCGGACTTCAACTACGCTCTCCTGTCGCCATTGGGGTTTGGGATCCAGGAGAGGATGATGATGCCCCTGCGCTTTTTCTACGTGGTTTGCTTCCTGTGGGAGATGGCGTGTCTAATGCTCCGGCCTTTCTACCGGGTGGTGCCGCCCATCAACCGGCAGCTGCTCACCATGCTTAACACGCCCTTCAGCTTTTCCTACGACAAGGCCAAGCGTGAGCTGGGTTATGCGCCCAAGTACACCTGGCAGCAGGCACGCAGTAACACCACACAGTGGCTTGCGGAACAGCTGCCCGAACAACGCCAAAAAATATGGAGAAAATAATGTGCCTTCTTGTAGTTCTAACCAAAGTTTAAACATCAAAAAGGAGGCTAATTGCTTAAAAGACACCATACACTACCATAGATGCTTTTCATGCTTGTACTGGACGTGTTGTGGTTTAACAGAGTAAAACTTCCGTTGTAGTAGTTTAAACATCAAAGAAAACATGTACAACTTCTTTAGTATCCTTCAGTAAATTAAAGAAAACACCGTACACAGTAAAGTTACATTTACATGAAAAACTGGCACTGCTGCTCCTAGAGTATTAACGCTAAAAAAGGCAATTGTAATCTCCTCAACCGATATTTTTATTGTTGTGTTTTTGACAGATTCTTGACCTAAAATGTCTCTGTTGACGTTTGTGACACAAACATATTAAAGTGTTAAACCTTATATCTTTACTTCTATATTTTTTGCCCTTACAACACGGAAACAGCTGCTCACACATCATCGATCCGGTACATGTACACAAACGCACAGCTGCACACATAAACAATTATCCACCCACCAATGTCTGCGAAACTAGGCCAGAGTCCAAACTCTGATGAACACTATAAAGAAGAAAATGTCTGTAAACTGAAACATTATACACTCATACCTCTACTTAAGAAATTAGAACCCGTTCTACCAGGGCCGAAAGCTGTCCACTTTGTAGTACATATTAGACTTTTACGTGTGCCCTACGTGTGTGTGAAAATATGTGCCACTTTGCATTTGTACAGTTTTTAATCGCTTAATAAGGGGAATTCAAAATAAAATAATGGATAAGGAAATGCATTTACTTTCTGGGCGATTTTGTAACTTGGATCTTTTTCGTATCTCGAGTCACCCATTTGATATTTTTTTTTAAATCGTAACCTGAAACTTTTGGACCCGGGGGCATTCGTAAGTAGAGGTATGACTGTACAGCAATGGATACGTGGAAGGAGATGAGTATGAGAATAGGGTTAAAAACTTTAAATTTTCAGCTTAACTTTCATACAAGTGCTTAATTGTTATTTTAATAAAATTAATCAAATATTTTTCTAACAGTTACATGTATCCTGTTGTGGGTTTTACCCCGGATTTCTCAGTTTAGCAATTTTTGTCCCATCTTGTTTGTTTACCAAGTGACGTTACCTTAACCGACCAATCAGCTGCGAGCTTCTGGGGACGTCGACAACCAATCGCGTTTGTCCCCACTCAACTCGGACGTGAGTTATGATAAATTAATACTAGACGAATTGACGTAAATCGAGCCTGTTGGAAGTTAGAAGGTGTTGTCTTTGTGGGTTTTGTAGCTGGTGTGTGGCCGGCGCCGGCTGTTGTGTGACGCCAAAACCGAAAGCCGATCACCGAAGACCGGACACACTGAGCAGCTGAGCGGCGTTAAGCTCCCCTTAACACCCGCAAATGTGCCCCCCGGACAAAGTCGTCCTGCTGTTCTTCTGTCTTCTCCCAGTCCAGAGTGTCCAAGGTATGTCCTTCACTTCTGATAATTTTGCCCCAAGCGTGGACTTTTCATTCAAATAAGGTCACTGTCATAACGCTTTGTGTACAGTTAGTGCACTAGCAGAATGTATCAAAAATTACAAAAAAAACTTAACAAAATATATTTCGAAATATATTGGAAGCAATAAAATATAACAAATATTCAGAGCAATTTTGTAGTTAAGTATAAATACACCTTAATATTAACATATAATAGATACAGATTTTTCAAAAGCATACACATTTAAGTCATTGATAAACTAGGGCAATATAAAAAACAGACAGTAGGGGGGAAATATAATAATAAATACAGTAGTATATAAATAAATACATACATTCTAAATTCGAGTACATAATAGTAATTATGTCAATGATGATAGCGCTCATCTCAGCTCATTTTCTGAACCGCTTTATCCTCATTAGGGTTGCAGGGGGTGCTGGAGCCAATCCCAGCTGTCTCCAGGCCAGAGGATCGCAGATGATGATACATAACATTTTTAAAAATAAAATAAATAAATACATGTTTTAGCAAACTAAATACTGTACAAAACAACAGAGTATGGAAAAAACGAAACTAAATAAAAACAAATTCATGAAAAAACAACAATGAAATACATCCAATTAAAAAGGAAAACTAGAGACTTTTAAAATAAGTATGCATGTTCTTTTATTTGATAAACTGATACATTGGTGAATTAGCAGCAAAAAAGAAAGATGAGAGTAAGATCAATTATTTAGCAAATTAAATTAAATAAAGCACTTCATAATATGGAATAAATGGGTCACAGCTATTTTATCAATTATTAATTTTCACTCACATAATTATTAATCTGAGCTATGATTATTGAGTGTACATAGCTCACTCAGCAACATATTTATATTGTCAAAAAGAAACTAAAAAACTAAATGTTTTGTTCATTGTCATCACATAAAAATGGCATGGCGCCAACATGAAGGTTTGGAGGCATGGGCGGACGAATGCGTCGAAATGAGCAACACAACGTGGCGGCAATATCGCCAACTGAGACAGCAGTTCACGCAGCCGCGGGTTCGCTATCTGTTGATGACCCGAGAGCGCCCGGGGTGCGCTCTCGCCTTCCAGAAAACCCCGGGGAGCACCTTCAACGTCACGCGACCCACTAAGATCATTGTACACGGCTACAGGTACGGACTGTACTGGTTAAAGGTGTTAAAAAAACCAGCAAAAACAACATCAAGTGACTTTAAAATGTTAGCAGACCTTATTTTGAAAACAAGTCCCTCCATAAAGGTAACAGAAAACTCTTAAAAATGAAATTAGATCCTAATTAGTCTTCCTTTCTCAACTGTATTGGCCTCATTTTTTGATAAGATCACCAATTCATAGCACCTTTACGCTTGGTTGAAGACCAGGGTAATGTTGTTGTGTTTTTTTTTGTTTGTGTTGTTGCTCAGGGCATTGGGTAGCAAGCCTGGCTGGGTTTTGGATCTGGCCCAGGCGTTGGTAGAGGCGGAGGACATCAACGTGCTGATGGCCGACTGGGTTTACCGCGCCTCCTTCGCATACAACCTGGTGGTCGACGGCTACAAGGAAGTGGCGTTGCACATATCCAGCCTTGTTAGCAAACTGCAGGTCAACAAGCACGCAAGTCGGTCTTAATTTAGGCATTTCTTCTCATAACGTCACCATTTTTTTATTTTTTTAAATGAAATTCATTACTGTCCTCTTGTAACATTAATGGTTCTCTTCTTGTTTTTACTAATTTACTCCAAATGCGTATTATGGTCTTCTATACATTTTTTCCCACATGAATTATGAATCCTCACAGCATATGTAATATTTATGACCATCTAATGATATTCAAACTTTTCCACCGTATTTATTATATGACTCAACTTATTGCATTATAGATTATTTCTACAAATTCCATCATGATTTTTTTTCTTAGTTTTTCTGTTAAATGTATTATCTTTTTATAACATTCTATTTTTATCACATTCTTTCCAAGGCATTTCAACTCTTTATGTGCTTAATGAATTTCTTCACATGCAACATTGCAACACATTTTCTTTTCTTATTTCTTTTCTTAATCTATAAGTATAACAATGTGTTATGCTTGTGTTCAGCTCTCTGCACAAAAATCTCCTAATTTATAACCTTCATTTTCCAATACGACACATCTTCTCTTAGTGTTTTTTTTCTTTGTCCCTGGAAAAATACAACTTTGTTCTCTTTTCGACGCTCCTTCAAGCAACATCCCAATTTTTCTCATGCATACTTTGTGGATTTTTTTAAAGTAATACTGTGCTTGATATTGACATAAGACCCTCTCTTTCATGAACCAGAAAGAGGGGTGCAAGCTGGAGTCATTCCACTTCATCGGTGTCAGTATGGGGGCCCACGTGGCAGGATTTGTGGGAACGCTATTCGAGGGAAAAATCGGAAGAATCACAGGTAAACTTTGACTAAGATATGCTTAATATTGATTGAGAATCAGTTACTGTTTTCCTTTTACTGGTTTTGTTTTCCAGCTCTGGACCCTGCCGGTCCCATGTTTAAGGGGAGGGACACCTTTGACCGTCTGGACCCGTCCGACGCACAGTTTGTCGACGCCATTCACACTGACTCAGACTGTAAGAAGTTGTATTAAAAACATCAAAGTCATGTCTTTGAGAGACAAAATTGTTTAAATTGTCTTTGACATTTGGAAAAACATCTGCACATAAAGAACGTTCCTTGATACGGAAGAGGATTTGAGCCACTGATGAAAAATAAAAGGAGGGCATGATTCAAACTTTTAAGTTAGTTAGAGTTATTAGACTAAAGTCAAAATTTGGAGATTATGGCCACTGAAGAATTTTTTCCAAGATTCTAACTTTTAAAGCCAGAATTCTGACTCAGAAATTGTGAGAATAAAGTCAGGATTCTGATTTGGAATTCCTTTATTTAGAACCTTATTCTCAGAATTTGAACTTTAAGGTTTTGCTTTTCCCCCCTCATTATTCAGACTTAAAATCTGTCTTTTTTCTCAGAATTGAGTCTTAATTTCAATTTTATTCCCAAAATTCTGTGGGAAAAAATCTGTTTCTGGCTTTAAAGTCAGAATTCTGAGAATTAAGTTAGAATCTTGCCCACCTTTTGATTCTATAGTGGTTCTATTACTCTTCCATTCCTTCATGTAACATTGAAAGTGATATTTATTTATGTTGTGACGACTTGTCAGACTTTGGCATCTCCATCCCGGTTGGCCACGTGGACTTCTTCCTAAATGGGGGAAACGACCAGACGGGATGCTCGCGATCCAAATTCTCCTCTCGTAAGTGTCAAGCATACAAGACATTATTTAAAAAAAGAAATCTTAAGTTTTCAAAAATTAAAAAAAAAAATCTTTGAACTGGCACTTCACGTCCATAGATTCCATTCGGGCCCGGCGGATGAGTGGTTAGCGTGTCACCTCACAGTTCTGGGGTCCTGGGTTTGATTTCAGGTCAGTCCACCTGTGTGGACTGCATGGGTTTTCTCCGGGTACTACTCCGGTTTCCTCCTACATTCCAAAAACATGCATGGTAGGCTGGTTGGACACTCTAAATTGCCCCTATGTATGAGTGTGAGCATGAATGGTTGGTTGTCTGTCTCCTCGTGCCCTGCGATTGGCTGGCCACCGATTCAGAATCAACTGGGATAGGCTCCAGCACCCTCTGCGACCCTTGTGAGGATAAAGCGTTTCAGAAAATGAATGAATGAAAAATAAAAGATTCCATTTGAACTGTAACAGTAACTTGAGAACATTGGGCTTTGGGCTTCTTTCTAGTGTACGGCTATGTGATTTGCGACCACATGAGGGCGCTGCACGTGTACATGAGTGCTTTGAACTCGTCATGCCCCCTGATTGGCGTCCCGTGCGACAGCTACCAAAACTTCCTGCAGGGACGCTGCCGTCACTGTGATGCTTTTCGTGGAAAATGTCCCACCATCGGTGAGTGATTTAGAAATATATATTACATAATCTCCGTTATCTACATGTGTATTTATATACATGTATCTTTCAGGTTTGAAGGAAAAGTGCGGCATCACTTCTTCCACGCTCCCAACGGAGCAAAAGTTGTTTCTTCTGACGACGTCGCAGCCACCTTTCTGTGGTGAGATGCAACCTTTAAATTGCTGGCTGTCCTGGGCAAATGGGGACTCGAGGCCGGTAACGTGCACGCTTCCTGACGACCGTCCTCACGTGGACAACAAAAAAATCGAACGAAACGCTACTAATTGCGCCACAAACATGAAAGACAAAGCCAGAGGGCGAAACGGCATAAGTCAGCAGGAGGAAGTTAATTAGCTCCTTTGCGTATACCTATTCAGGGCGGCCCGGTGGAGCGAGTGGTTAGCGCTTCGGCCTCACAACTCTGGGGTCCTGGGTTCAAATCCGGGTCATGTCCATCTGTGTGGAGTTTGCATGTTCTCCCCTGGCCATGCGTGGGTTTCCTCCGGGTACTCCGGTTTCCTCCCACATTCCAAAAACATGCATGGTAGGCTGATTGGACACTAAATTGCCCCAAGGTGTAGGTGTGAGTGTTCATGGTGGTCCATCCGTCTCCTTGTGCCCTGCGATTGGCTGGCCACCGATTCAGGGTGTCCCCCGCCTCTGGCCTGGAGTCTGCTGGGATTGGCTCCAGCACCCCCTGTGACCCTAATGAGGATAAAGCAGTTCAGAAAATGAGATGAGATATATATATTCATGTTAATGAAAATATATATAAATATGTGAGATTAGAGCTAAAGGCTAATTTTACATATTCATGTTAATGAAACTATATATAAATATGTGAGATTAGAGCTAAAGGCTGATTTCCATCTTTAGTCCCTTGTGCAGGTTGAAGATAAACTCCATATAGCATACAAACAAAGAGACGTACACACAAGTAGGATTTTTTTTTAAATCATTAAGAAGGACAAATAACTAGGTTTTCCCTCCTTTTATTATATATTCTTTTTATTTTGCGAGAAACATGAAGACATCAAGTTGTTTACATTGCCAGCCACACAACATGATGTAGCCAGCTGGTTCTGGCCCGAGCTAGTTAATTTAGCATCCATTTAGTATGAGGTATTGAGAACTGTGGTACTCTTCTCTAAATATAATTTTTCCACCAAGCTATCATTTATTTTAATTGAGATTTCTACCAATTGTTTGAGGAATACCAGACCAATTGTTGTGAACCATACCTTTTTGTGCCCTACCCATCAAGCAGTACAGCAAGATCCTTTGTGATAGCTTGTAACGGTCCTAAAGTAAAATTCTAGCTCCATTCATTGTGCCTAATGGTATTGATAATAAGGTCTCGTGTGGTCTGTGCGCCTTAGCTCATCACATTCTTGTCGTGTTGGAGACATCGGCCCTCACTAAAAGCGCTGAAGTGGAAGTGACGCTGACCACCGGAGTTCAGGAGACGCAACGTCGACTACGACTGTGGGTACTTTTGCCTATTCATCGCCGTTTTTAGTGTCCAAAGATTGTCAAATTACTAAAAGCGTCATCTGTTGGGGTATCAGGATCTTTGAGAGCCAACATGTCCGTTTTCCACCATGTTTTGGTTCACTTTGGTACACAGGTTTAATTTTCTTAAAGACTACCAAAACAATCGATACCTACAGTGTTTGTCTTGTCAGTTTTTCCACTTCCACATGCCTTGAACTACAAATAGACTAGATGCGTTGACCTAATAAAGTATCTTAATTGAAGGTCCACTGAATGGTTTTGTGACCTTAACATGTCAGCACCTTCCCTGCTGGCCTTTTGTAATGCTGACGTCCTTGGAAGTGGGAAATAACTGTCTGAAGTGATGAATGTGTTTGTGTTTTTAGTCGTACGGACACCACAGTGTACACCACGGTGTTGGCTCACCCAGTGGTGTTGTGCAAGATCCACTCCATCACCCTGAAAAACACAGGCGCTCGGTTCTACCGCCAGAGCGACGTCCACGTCAAGTCCGTCTGTCTCTCCCAGATCGCCTCACCCACGTATGTCTTCTAATGTGCATGCCAAGCAATTAAATGGGGATGTTTTGCAAATGTTAGTGTTTTGGGCTCACAAGCATTGTTGTCTTTGCAGCTAACGGATGATATGAGGCCTACGAAGGGCATTTGAGTTAGCAATAATATAGAAAAAAATGTTCAGATTGGTTTTTCAGATTCACTAAAGTAACAATCCATTTTGGTGGGAGCATTTGCTACTAGGCAGAATTGAAAACCAGGTGGAGAAGTCGCTGCTTGCCAGAATAGTTGTTTTGTGTGTTAAATACTGTACTTGTTCCTGGGAAGAACTCATAATGGCTTTAAGGTAAGAAGTGTCTTACTAAGCAGAATTCCCACCTTCCTGGGCTAAATTTACTAGCATCTGTGGGATACCCTTGACGTAAAGCAGAATGAACCCCAAATCATTTGGGAGAAAGAAACCTGGCTAGCAAGCATAATTATTCAAGGTGACTGACTCTTGTTGCTAGGCCAAATTCGCAATTCTTGAGGGAGTCGGGTTGTTTATTTATTCATTTTTTCATTTTCTAAACCGCTTTATCCTCATTGGGGTCATCGGGGGGTGCTGGAGCCTATCCCAGCTGCTTTCGGGCACAAGGCGGGGGACACCCTGAATCGGTGGCCAGCCAATTGCAGGGCACAAGGAGACAAACAACCATTCACGCTCACACTCGTACCTAGAAGCAATTTAGAGTGTCCAATCAGACTACCATGCATGTCTTTGGAATTTGGGAGGAAACCGGAGTACCCAGACAAAACCCACACAGGCCTGGGGAGAACATGAAAACTCCACACAGGTGGACCGACCTGAATTTGAACCCAGGACCCCCACCGTGACAACTTGTTTGGTTGAATTCATACTTATTTGGGGGAGGGCATTTGTCACAGATTTTGTGTCGTTATTTGAGGAGAGACATTTATATGCAAAATTCTCAATATTTCATTTGAAAAACACTTCTTCATTGGAAGAATTTACAATTGTTTGGGTAAGAAGCACACTTATTGCAGGGCATAATTCAAGTGATCATATTGGCATTTATCGTTGCTGGGTAGAACTTGCTATCATTTGGATGGATGTTGGAGAAAATAATTTGTTTGGAGAGGCTTGATGCCAGGACGAATTTGTTTGCTTCCTTCCAGGCACGAGGCTCCAGTGTGCGTGAACAACTTCAACGTCAGGAGAGGATCTCTTTGGTCACATGATTTAGTGTTGGTGTGTGGCGACTTCTAACGCTGCCTTTCAAGAGGAAAAATGAGGGCAAGAAGAAGATGCAGCGTTGCAGGGAAGCAGAAGTTGTTATGGAAGCTAAGTTAGCATGTGTTTTTATTGTTTTCATTTCACACTAATGCTCACACGATGATGTCACATTGGCAAAAAAAAATAGCACCCAAGCGTACCCTGTACATGAGGCATTCCAGAAAGTAGACAGTCCCATAATTTTCATTACACACGGAAGCTTGCAGAAATGTTGGCCCCGTTGTCATAATTCAACTTTAATTAGACAAATTCACATTATATTAACATCTAATCAATAGTTGTAACATGCTAATGGATAACCACAGTTAACACCTTTTTAGATTATTTACAGATGAAGCAGTCAATTTGTCTCATGTTTTCCTACAAAATAATACTTAGTTAACATAAGTGATTTGTGAGAAAAAAACAAAAAAAGGAAATCTCTGGTCCGAATAAGTGAAAGTTTTCAATAAATGAAAAGAAAAGAAAGCCTGTTCAGAGTTTAGGAGTGTCAGTGGGCGCTAACGGTGCCCGGCCCCTCTGGAAGCGAGCTGTTCCTCCGGCCCCGGCTTTCCCCTCTGTGGAGACAAAGAGAAGTTACATGCTGCCAAATTGGGAAAAGTTAAGGCAGAATTCGTGGGAGCGATTTTGCTCGCTGGTAATGACAACACACCATTCATCAAACATTTTAGTCATGAATAATTAGGTTAATAATGGATAGTTAATGCGGGTTATGGATTCTAAGAGAATTTACCAAAACTGATTTTCCAAGAAAGTCGCAATTTTCCAAGAACAGAAGTAATTTAATATAATTTCCCCACAAAAAATGTTATTTTTGCAATCAAATAAAAGTGACTTTTATAAAAGAAAAAAAATAGCACAGCTAAATCTCAATAATGACTTTGTACTTTAAGAGATATAAGATACGGGGTACGCTGGAGCAGAAATCAGGACAAAAAGCTTTACGTAAATACATAAAAATAGGTCATTTCATTGATATCGCAGTGCAACATCTTGTAATATTACATAAAGTCAGATAATTAATACTTACTTGGCTCTGCTGCATCCGTACAACTTAGATACACTACTCAAAATTATGCAACTCCAATATCGTAATATGACTTTTTCTCTGTGCCCCAAATAGTACGTCTCTGTTTAAAAAAGTAATGTTCTATTTTTGTAATATTGTTGAGGAAAAAAATGGAAAGACACGTGCAAATTCCAGACAGTTGTGTTTTTTCAATAAAAGTAGAACACTTCCCAGAAAAAAAACATAAAAACGTCAGTTTTTGTTTCACGTTTTCCAAGAAAAGATGTCTTGTTTGTGAAACTGTTGTTGTTAGTGTTTAAGGTGGAATCCATGCAAGTTCGGTTCCGCCGTGCCCCCAGGTGCAGTACTTACATGTATCTTAAGCGGGTGAGCGGGTGTGTTAGGTCGGGCCCCCCTGGCGCCCTCTCTACCTCAAATAATCACTCTCACTGCCATAGTCGGTTAAGGAGCCCGCCATGTCGGCAAAGTCCTCCAGAACCAGGCTAGTGGAGTCCTCACCGGACGGTAACTCGGGCTCCGAGGGCCATGCGTGTTCGACGGGGGCGTCGGAATCCCGGTGGGGGGGTTGCTCGGTCCCCTCATGGGCCTCGCCATCGCCATCGCCGCTCTGCGACGACGGGGCCAGGACGTGGTAGAGGCTGGGCAGGCGGATGTCCAGCAAGACGCCGCTCTTGACGTACAGCTTGTTGTTAAGGTTGTACAGCTTTTCGGCGATGTCGTATCCCAGCATGACGGCGAACAGGCGGCACACGTAACGCTCCTTGGAAAGGAGGGATAATAAGCGCCGCCGCCGCCAAGACACGTAGCGGCAGTCTTCCTCTGCTGTCAAAGTCACCTGGAAGGGAGGGCAAAAAGTGGGACAAGAACGTGAGTCGGGGGCAACTTCATGTTCATATTCTGAATATGGAGTCTCCCTGTTTATGACTGTGGGACCAACCATGGTGATTTCCTTCCTATCCAAATTTAGTTTAGCTCTAAATAAACTGTGAGTTTGTATTTGAGAAGCAATTCAACTGCTTGCTTTTGTTGTGCCATGCGTTTCAGTACCGGTGCTACTAAAAATGACAGAGATGTAGCCATGTATTTATTTGTTTATTCGTGCAAGTTAACGCAAGAGAGACACTGTGCTGCTGCTCTTAAATACGCAAATTCGCTAGGGATCGAGTTTGTGAGGGGCAGCCTAGTTTAATTCCTGTTAATAAAACTTTGATGAGAACGACTTTATAATTTTAATATAGGCGACAAAGTTTTAAATTAGAAAATTTTCAGATAGTGATGTGCCTTGAGATTTTTTCAATGCAATTAATGTGTGCCGCAGTTCAAAATCGGTTGGGAAACACTGGCCCAGGCAACTCCCATCCCATCACCAAAGATGGCCAAATTGAAGTACATAACTTTGGCACATGTTTGAAGTGTCCAAGTTCAATGGATCACTTAATGAGCAACTGTAAGTTTGTCTAGCAATGCAGCTGTGAGAAGTGCAGATAGCCTGACGCGCTAATTAAATGAGCCAAAAATGAACTAAAAAAGTGTTGCACGGCCTACGATGTGGGATAGAAAACGACACATCGTTCAGGCCTAAACGAAACCAACAGCCTGGATCCATTCTTTCTGTCATGTGATCTACCAATAACACATTGGTAGATTTAGACTTAAAGTCTAAAAGTAACAGTCCAAGAATCCTAAGAAATTCCATTAAAACAACAACAAATTAGGCCGTTTTGGAGAACATTTTAATGTAGTTTCTCAAGGAAAAGGGCTTATGTAAGAAGGAAAAGAAAGAAATACTACTTTTCTGGGTAAAAGTTCATTTCAATGTTTTTAATTATTTTCTGGTAGAAAATATGCATTAGATTAAAAAAAAATCTCATTACCTGGTATTGTTTTTTTTTTTAATCCGTTCATCCTCTGATTTTTCTAAAAGCAGACTGGGGAAAAAGCTTGGCCACCTCTGTATTATTAATAATGACAATATGGGCTTTTTAAATTAAATCAAATGAAAGCAAGGTGCGTTTTGAATAATGTGAATTATCTGGGTACCTGAAACTTTCCGTCCTCGTTGGGCCTGAGAGATTCCCATTCTGGGGAGTCGAGGAACTGGTGTCGGTGGATGTAGTGCAGGAACTGGCCCTCCAGAGATACGTTGATCCTGACGTCAGTGGTGGCAAGGTTGAAAGGGGGAAAGAGATTAGAGAGCTGGAGGTCACTGATGACTTTTCCAACGTTTGCATAACCACCTCCATGGGGGAGCAACAAAAAATGCACTGCTTTTGGAATTTTTGCCGTCAAGCTCCGTTTGTTGCCTTGCCAAAGAGCGCGGATAAAGTCATTAGGACGATCTTCGGCGGGGGACTTTAAGATAATCCACTGACTAAAAGTGGATCGCATTAAAGATTCCTTTTTCTCCTTCTTCGCCACCTCGTTTCTTTCTCGTTTTTGCTTACTCGCCTTTGAGACAAAAATTGTTGTAAGTGGGTTATTTTAGACAAAATCATTTTCCCACGTTGTGTTTGGAAGTTTTAATTAGGCAAAAAAACATTTTGGTTTGCCAAGGGAGCAAAATGTTATTTGTAGAAGTAAAGTTCTTAAAAGTCAGCCACATTAATGTCAGACTGTGTTTGGGGGAGAGAATACATATTCTCATGTATTTTGCAAGTCCACCAAGCAACATTTTTGTCATATATTAAAGATTTTAGGAAAAATATATATATTTTTGAACAAAATGGTAGAAATATTGTTTAAAAGATATTGAAAATAATACCAAAAGTCCTTAATGTTCCTATTTTACTTTACTACAGTGTTTTTTTGATGATTTTTTTTGAAGTTTTAGTGAGCTAAAATTTTATTCCACTTTTCAATTAATTTACGCAATCATTTAGAGAAATATCTCCAATTCACTGAATTAGCCCAAAAAGTATTCATTCATGGAATACCAGCTATTTTAGATCATTTTGACCAATTTTAAGATCTTACCAATACTACTATGTTCAATAATTGACCAACTCCAAAGTCATTATTACTACATCAGTTTTACTGTGTTTTTGTTGACAATTTTTGCATGCTGCTGTGCTGTTTAACTTTCTTGTTCAAAACGTGTGCCTTTGCCAGAAATTAAAGTAGGGAAAACAACTTTAGAGTCCACTATTGACTTTTTATGTTAAAGAGCTGTATTGTAGTTCACTTTGTTAATTTGGAGGTTGTGATAACTCTTGACCTCGCCTGCGTGCACACATTTGGTCCGAACAGGAAGTGTAAACAGAGGCAAAACATCCCTGTGGCGTGTTGCTTGAAACATCTGCTCGGGAAACCTTCCAAGTACACGCTGACGTGTACCAACCACAGATTAGCGCTTTTGAGCTGACCCCTCGCCGTTGTGCTTTCACGTGTTGGCATACTTGATTAGGGGGCTTTGTTTCTGTGCATATGAGGACAACTGATGACAGGTGTTTTGGCTTCTAGTTGGCATCGTGTGCTAAAACAACTATTTTTATATGGAACATTTTTTAAAGGGGGGAAAGGGTGTTGCAACAAAAATTTATATAGTGCCGCCTGTAGTTAGCTGGGAAAGGCTCCAGTAACCCTTGTGAGGATAAGTGATTCAGAAAATTGAAATTAATTGTTTTGGGGAGGAGAATTAGCATGAAAAGTCAGTTTATAAGTCAGTATGGTGAGCAGAAAGCAGGTTTGATTTTGTTTTACTTGTCAGAGAAAGTAACCTATTTTCTGTGAAATTTCAGAAAGAAATTTAGAAAATAATGCAAATATGCCTGTTTTGGGATGAATAACTGAGAAAACATGGTAAGATTGTGTGGAATTAAAATGCAGGCTTTTTTAGTTTGATGATTGAACTTTCCACATAATAAAAATATTGTGGATGAACAATTTAGGAATCAGAAGCCATTTTTTAACTAAAAAGAAAGTCCAATTTAAACAAATCAATTTTTAAAAAATCATTACACAGATACAACAGTCAGAAACTAATAGCTGCCCCTGTTTTCACATGTTGTCTCTTCTTTTCATTTCAATATCATTGCATTATTTATAAACGAAAATACTTTGTCCGCCACATATCACATCAGTCTATCACCATTGTAGACAACATTAGAGCTAGTATTGGGTTCAGGTTATATTTCCTATGGCCATGAACTAGACCGGCAGAATAGAAAACTGTTGGTTTATGGCCTCATCCGGTCATAAATCAACACTCATCACCTATCATTATCCTATTCAGGGTCATAGCTGTTGTTGATCCCACTATTTTGAAAAACAGTTGCCAAACAAGGAAGAGGGACAAACAAACTCAGCCCAATCTTTTGGAATTTTCCAACCTAATTCCCAACCAAACCCACGTTTATTCAGGTTAAGAGCAGAACTGCCTTTCCTTGGGAACCAAACCAGTAGCTAGGACCTTGAACAAGGTCAGCAGATAACACTGCACTACCTTTCATGATTTTATCTGTTGTCTTTTGGGGGGAATTGAATCAGATCATACACACTAGCTTCATACCTTTAGTCATTGTTACATCAGTTGCCCTTCATGATCCAAAAGCCCAATTTTTCCAGGTGAAGGGTGTGGATTGGGAACCGGTGGTTTTTAAGGCCTTCAGCTAGGAACCTAATTCTGGTCAATGCGGTTAGGTGTAGGGTGGAAACCCTGCATGAGGAGACTCATGTATTCAAACTTGCAACTGGGGATCTGAGTTGACTCCAGTGGGTGCTAAAAACACTCCCATTCAGACTGTGATTCACGCAGTTGGTTGTCCTTGCTGGCCACTTTTTGGGACCAGTCTAAGCTTCAGTTCCTGGATTTAGAGGAACTGACCAGAAACTGAACACAAACCTATCACTACACGACTTTTCGCAACCCTGAAGGTTTGGGGACTTCAAACCTGTGTTTCCGGTCCCCGGTAGAAAACCAGACCTAGTCTGATTGCCTTACAGTTGGCAAAATGCATCGCCTCTATGACGAAAGTGTTCTGCACTTTACTAGTTCACACCCACCTGCCAGACAGCAGGAAGGAGAGCCTCTCGATTGACGTCTTGCCCTCCACTGCGTACGTTTCACCCGCTTTCATCTCAAGGACTTTGTTCTCAAAGGCACCCGAGATCTCCTTGAAGACCCGGATAGGCACGCCCAACGGGAGATAGATGGTCTGGTAGAGGTCAGCCAGCTCCTCGCTGGGCAGGCCCTCCTTGTGCAGGCGATAAAGCAGGTGGCAAATCTGCATCAGGCAGGCAAGAAGCAGCAAGGCGTTCCAGGTGAGGGCGTCGGGGCCGCAAATCGTCATCCAGCTCCACAGAATCAGGCACACGAAGGAAGGGGTCAGAAAGCCGAAGATAAAGAGACACCCGTAGGCTCCGCTGCCCCCCATGTAGCCCAGGAACAGAAACGTGTTGCCCAGATGGTAAAGGGCTCCCTCGGTGTTATTACTCCAGCCATTGCAGACCGGGGCGGCGAACAGGTGATCCAGAAGGGCAGCGTTCTGCTCAGTCATGTCAGGAAAGGAAAGCAGTGTCGTATATCCAAGTTTGTTCCCTTGTGAAGTTCTTCAGGGTCTTCTCACGCTTCTGGATTGAAGTCCTGTTCTCATTATGTGTCCCCCCCTACCCGTCTCAGTTGGCGACGCTTTCAGTTCCAACGTAGGCCAACACTAGAGAGACAACAGCTGGAGGGGGCGGATAAGCCCGGAGGAAGAGGAGGAGTGGGAGTGAGGCCTCGGGCTTGGGGGGGTGTTGATATGGAGTCCCCACAAGGATCACCATGTTTGGAATTGAAACCCAAGGAGGACACGAGTTGCCGACAGAAAGCAGGCCCGCTACTTAACATAACAGTCAGAGAGGCGCATGCAGGAAGTGGGAAGAACTTTACTTCGCGCTGTGAACTCTGCAGAGGTGCTGGCCGCCCAAAACGTTCTCGCGTTGTTCCTGTCTGTGTCAGTTCTCTCTAAACCCACCAAGTGGTTTTTGACACATTCACGCAAGACGGGTAAGCCAACTGTAGCTCGGATTCCGGGTAAAAATACCCACAGCCAACGCCCGACACAAGCAACTGTCCATCAATCCACAAAAACAAGTAGTAAGGGAACAGTGCTGACCTCTGCCAAGCACTTGAAATTATGAAGTCATCGATCGTCTTAATGGACAACAAAAACGATGAATGATCCACCGAGACACTAAACCTGTTTTGATAGATTGATGGGGGAATGTGATCACGTGTGTTGTTCTGTTGGATCCAGATTAAAGTTTATTTGATGTTTTTAGGGGGGAAAATTCATTTCCCAACGTAGTTTTTTTTAATGGAAGATAATCTTTGCATTGCAATCACATTCACAGCATTTTGACTGATTTTTCAAGGCCCACTTCAGAAAACCAGAGGGCTTTAAATTAAAGTGTAGACTTTCTCCTTTCATTTGTTTCTCAATACTTTAGGCCAGATTCACCCAAATCAACTATTTTGGTTAACACATAGAAAAACTACTTTTCCAAAACTACTGTATCATTTTTGTAACATATTTTTCCTTTGTGATAACGCAAAAATCCGAGCAGTGCATTTTTCATCACTGAGTCGCTCATGTCTCAATCCCACCGATTTCTATCAAAAATTCTAATTGATGGAGTTTTCAATGGTACTCAACATTTGGGAGTCCATTTGATAACTTTTCACGAGAATGGCCAAAACGTTTTAATAATTCATTCCAAAATAAGTGAAATGGTAAAAATCTACCTCAATCATTTGACAGTTTTAGACATTCAACCCATTTGAACTGAAATTCTCATAGGGAATGTTCATGTTTGAAAATGATCCAATATGAAAAAAAATGGCTTCCCCCATCTGCATTTGTATAACTCTGCCTCCTGGCCCTTAATACAGCATCCAAATTTTAAATTTCACTCCAATAGAAGTTAATTTAATGAAATGTATGCTTTCCTCTTGCCATTAACATCTTCATTCATACTACTACATTTCCTATTACCTCTACAGAGGACAAAATGGTGTTCGGTCCCCTACAGAAAAGAATACAGACATGTCACGTATTGACCCGAGTTATTTTTAAACCCCGAGTACATACCAGGGACAGCAACCATTCAGGGAAGGGGGGGAGAAGTGAGCACTGGGGATACCTAACCAAGACTTTTAATAATGAACATTTCATTCTTAAAAAAAAAAAAATCCAGCAGGGAAATTATTGCATAGAACTTTTATTCAAATTCCAACTGCAGTACTTGCACATAAAAAAATAAATTAAAAGGAAGGACGAAACTTCCTTGTTTGTCGGGATCCGTTGTGCTGGATAGGGAGGAAGAACAAAATGTTACATACATTAACTCATTGGCTGCCGTTTACAGCGATAGACGTCCAATACGTTTGAAGTAGGAGGCTTAGCAGCCAATTAACAAACGTTTGTGCTCTGCTCTCATGCTTTGTGTCATGATAAGGCGGCACAGGGAACTTTGGTGTAGTCGAATTGTCACGCTAAATTTAGCATTTCCCGCAGATACTTGATGCTCAACATATCACTGACACCATTTTACACAGATGTAGATATACAATCTATACATTAGCAACTCCTGTTTAAAATTCATGAGCATTTACATAATACATAAACCCTGAAATTGAACATTTCTTTTAAATTGGTGTGGCAGTAACAGATGTTCATGAAATGACACCTTGGTAAAATCTCTCAATCGCTCATATTTTTCTATACGCACATTAAAAAGCATCAAAGGCTCTAAGCCATTGGTGCTTTTTTAAGACTTAACTTACCACGCACATTCAGACACACGACAAAACAATTAAATCTTGAATCCCAGCTGCCTCATGCAGTCTTTGTGGGCCTCGATGAGTTCCACGCAGTTCTCTTCCCCCTTTTCAATGATGCTGAAAATTTAGCGCAAATAGTTACAATGTAGAAATAGGTACATCAAATAATTTTTTTGTTTTGTTTTGATCAGCAAAATTATTACCATGCATCTCTGACTTTTTTGGTTTCTGGACAAGCACAGCAAGGCCTGAGTGGCTTCTTCTGCTCACCACTCTCGGTAACAGCGGCAGGCTCCACAGCGGCAGCGGACACAGTTGACATTTTTCAATCTACAACAGGACAATGGATATTCTCCCATTATCTAATATTCTGACCAGAAATAAGATTTCATGATATGGTCTGACCAATGCCGGACTGGACGCTACCAGGCCTCAAACAATGGACAGTCGTTACCTTTCGGAGAAAAATCCAGCTTTGATAGCAGAGGGTTAGGGGTTAACCTGCTTTTTCAAAATGAAGATATTTTGAATTGTTGTAAAAACTATAAAGATGTTTTTTTACAGAAACGCATCCCGTACGCTCAAGAGAAAACGAAAGAGTGCAGTCTGACATGTGAAGCCAGTCTGTCCTGTTTATTCGAGGCAAAAAGTGGTGTCCGCATTCTTTGCTCTTAAAAACCAGAAAGTAGTACCAAAGTTGAAATTTTAATAATCTCTTTGATTCTGGCCTAGATCATGCATTTGGAACTGGTGGGGCAGCCTAGCTCAGAAGTCATTCCCCAACCCTGAGGTTGCGAGTTAGATTCCCTGCACTGGTGACCTCATCTAAGTATCCTTGAGCAAGATATTGAATCTTACATTGCTTTACTCCTGAAGACCTGTCATCACTAAGTGAATGATATCTATATGTCAAAGCGCTTTGAATGCCGCAAGTTAGAAAGGCACTTCTATTTCAAAGCATTCTGCTATATCAGGGATGGCGAACAAGTTAGAGAAAAAAGTATTTAAAAAATCCAATTTGCCAAATAATTTTTGAAAATATATTTTATTTGTTTTTAATGGGCCCTGTTTTATGAAAGGATAAAAATAAGAGAAACATGAAATGAGGCAAAGAGCCACAGTATATCCAAAATATTCTAAGAAACAAAGAGTCACATTCATTTTGGCCGGGAGCCACATGTGGCTCGAGAGCCAAGTGTTCGCCACCCCTGTACTGTATTAGTCTGATTTTTTATTTTATTAAGGTAAACTACCAGCTATTCATTCGTTTTTCATTGTAATCTGTCACAATTATTACTTGTTTCACTTAATAATCACTAATGGCAAACAATGTATACTATATATGGTAAAATTTGCCATTAGTGATGTATGTCCATATGAAGACCAGTGATTAGTACCAAATCTGTTAATGTATACTATACATTAACAGATTTGGTACTAATCTGGTGTACACAAATAAACAAACAAAGTGGAGGTTTGTCCGCATGCCATGGCATCACGAATTTGAGTTAAAATCAGCACCTAATATTATGCTTTACATTAATGGGACAACGTAAAAACCAAAACAATAACCATTACGAAATCGGTTGCTTATTAAGCGTAAAAAATCTCTTTTACCCTATATTACATAACACACGTGAGGGACTACATAACATTCCATCTTAGGCTAGCGATGTAAGTGCTCCAAAACCCTTCGATCTACGGTCAAAAAACGGCAAAGTATCGCGGAATTCTGTGGAAAAGAAACGATCGAAAAAGATAGGACTAACTTGTAGGGTTTCTCGCGTAGGTTTGGAGTAGTAGTGGCAGTATGGAGACTGATGCACGCTTTCTGTCACCTTCACAGGAGAGCCGTCAAACAGGAACCGGCAGGCTATCACGTGACCTTCTTACTCGCTACACGGGCTTCTGGGATATGGAGTTTTCATATGGTGGTAAGTGTAATTGAGAAAATGACATTTTATTTGACAAAAGAAGATGAATACATTTTTTTCCCGAAAATCTTAAATTAAGAAAATCAACTAAAGTAACATAATTTACACTCAATGATTAATTGATTACACATTATGTTTAAAAAAATAATGATTAATAATTAAATCACAAAAAACAACACATTAAACACAACACAACTCATTGTAATAGAATAAAGGAAAATGCATTAAATGAATAACAAAAACAATACTAACGCAAAATACATTACAACTCATAATATAATAAAGGAATATAAATGAACAACAAAAAATAAATATACAGCAAATTGTCATTAATTCTACACATGGGATAAGTACAATGTTTTATTTCAAATGAATCCATTTAATTTCAGTACCATAAGTACAATTAATTAATGAATTACAATCAAATAAAATGTAAAAAAGTGCACTAATCTTATTGCTTCATCATGATACAATAGACTATGTCCCATTTGCTTATTAATTTATGACAAACTAAAACTAAATTAAAAGAGGAAATAAATATTATTCCCATTAAATAACAACAATAAAATAAAAAGTAATTAAAATTAATCTTTAAAGTAAATTTAACCAAATTAATTGTATCACGTTAGTTAATTCTGTAAAACATTTTCATAATGAAACTGATGAAAAATCTTAATGTAGTTTGCTTTCCATCTAAAAATATTTAATGTCGTTTTTTCCCCCCTTTCAACAAGTTAAAGACAAGTGCAAAAGACAAATTTAAGTAAAGACATGAACGTTTAACATGAAATTAACTCATGGCCAATGAAGCACATTCTACGTTAGGACTAGCTGAATGCTTGTGTATAACCGTGCTTTAAAATCATTTACTCTCTGCTGGATAAAAAATAGAGAAAAGACTCGAGAGTGAAATATGAAAAATGCATGTGCATTTGTGTCTACGCCGTGCGTCAGCAGCAAAAGAAAATCCAGACGTAAGCACGCAGAAGAAGCCCTGAATCATTCTCCCAGCAGCAGCTGTGCCCTGCTTTAACAAACAACTAAGCAAAACACTATCCACATCATTTATATTTTGAAACACTGCGCTCCGGACATTGCCAACATCCTCCTTGTTACCTTGCATGTTTTTTTGTAAGCATTTCACACAATTGCAGCTGCTCTGATGTCTCTCCATGCCCGCTGATTAGCATTTACCGCCAACATTTGCCTCCCGTGGCGACTAAATGAAGCCAAGTTTGGATAGGAAAAAGATCAAACACATCACTATATGTGAATAAAAACAGTCAATATATCTCTTTATTAAAGTAATTTCAATTAAAAAGGATGTCAAATGAAGAAGCATTCATTTTTCAGTCCCACTTTGCATCTCCCCTGATACTCTCCTTATCAATTCCTCTCATTTGAATTCTTAAATGTTGATTCTGTCTGGAATCAATAAATATATATAGAGGATCAAGTGCAACTTACCTGATTTGCACCATTCATCTTTTGCTCTGTTCTCAATCATGTCTTTTGCATGTTTTGAAGCACACCTTTGCTCTCAAATTGTTAAAAAAAAAGTCCTTAACCCATTCACTTCCTTGGACGGAGATAGACGTCTAATCCATTTGAACTGACAAAACTTAAAGTGATATTTTTGCAAAAGAGTTAAAATGTTGATGCCAGTCAAAATTTAAAATAATAGGCCAGAATATCCAAAGTAAACAAACACATGAGAACTCCATTTACATTTTATGACTAATATGACCTATTTGTTAATCCTCTCTTCTCCACAGTTGCATAAAATTTATCCAAGCAAAAACACACATTATGAAATAAGTCAGCATAAATGTGCATGCTGGAGTGTTAATAAAATGTTAAGAATGAACACAGAGCTGCTCCTGTGTGCTCAGATAACAAAGTCAGTATTTCATTACAAGCCAGATAAAAATGTCCCAGACTGAACTCACCGTACATATGACGCACACTCACACACACACTCACTCACACACACACACACACACACACACACACACACACACACACACACACACACACACACACACACACACACACACACACACACACACTCGCATACGACTGGTACACAAGCAAACACACTCAGACACAGACAGACAAATACTGTCTAATCCTGACAAAAACAAAGGCAAATGTTCTTTCAAAAAATGAACAGGATGTAACACACAAATTGAAAAAGATAAGAACATACTCATCCATTCACTTATTCATTAAACATACATCCAGTCATCAGTGCATCCACTACACATTTGTATTATCCAACATCCACCCATACAAAAACATAAATATAGATTTACAATATTTACCCATAACATATCTAACTATCTATCATCCATCAAGTTGCACAAACACACACACACACACACACACACACACACACACACACACACACCGGCCGGTGCCCACCGGACACTCGGGGATGAATGCGAAGTGGACTTTTGCCCTTTGCCATGATTCATCGAGGATGAACGTCACATCGTGAATAGTTGATGAGCGTAGGGAAAAAGAGAGGAAGAGACAGCGGAGGTGCAGATATATCGAAAGAGAGAGAGAGAGAGATGCGATAGAAGGAGGGAGGGAGGGATGAGAGCGGGATGAGGGCGGGTATCATCCTCACTGGCCTCGCCCCCACGTGTCTTCATTAAGGTTGAGCTTCCCAAACATAAAAGTCTCTCGTGCAGTGGAAGTAATGACAGACCGGGAAGGAGGGGAGTAATTCCAGGAACTAGAACAAGACGCAGTATACGAACATGACAAAGAGGAATGAAGAACCAGAATAAGAAGCGTTAAAGTAAAAAAAAAAGGAGAACATGAAAAAAAACGAGATTGGATTACTAAAAGACAAACATCAGGAACTGCAAGTATTAGCGGAGCAACAATCTGGAGAATCATTTCAAGGCTATCAATAACGAGAACTGGTGGGGGAAAAGAAAGCTAGAAGATTAACTTGACGAAGTCAGGATGGATGGACGAGTCGAGAAGATCATGCCCCGGCAACCATGCAGAGATTAAGGGCTTCGGGAAGGCGCCGGCAGTCGGCCGCGGCGGGATGCGAGCGTGCCGCCTGCGGATGGCGCTCGCTGCTGCTGCCTCAGCAGAACCGACAGTCCCTCTACATGTACGGGAGCGAGGTCGCCGTGGAGAAGGAATGCATGCGGCAACTGGAGAGCAAAGTCTTTGTCATCCATCCCTTCAGCCTTTTGAGGTACACGCACGTGCATTGACTAAACTTTTTGACTCGTACGTGACTCCTAATAATATCAGGGCAATATTTTCACAAAATTTATGTGCGCACATGGTTTTAAACGTGAGCCTCTAAAATTACAAGTCAGCCATCCGTCATTCATCATTATTATCACACATTAGAATGCGCAAACCCCAATTAACCATCATCTCCATCCAGGTATCCTTCCATCCATCCCTCCATCCAACCTTTCATTCATCTAGTATGTCTCCATGCAAACAACATACCTGTCAACCTCTGCCGATAACTGCCCTTATAAATGATTATGATTCCCCTTACAAACCCCAAAAAAACCTTACAAACACCGTGTTTGTAAGGTTTTTTTGGGGTTTGTAAGGGGAATCATAATCATTTATAAGGGCAGTTATCGGCAGAGGTTGACAGGTATGAAACAATACACATACCTGACATCCGTCCATCTGGTCATCCACCCATTACAGCCGATACACTATCACGACATCCAGCCATTATTCCGACATCTATCTATATAACCACCAAGCATCAAACTAAATTTACCCCGCCATAACCCATCAATCCAAAATTCATGTACCTATACACTAAACATACCCTACACACATAGAGGACATACACCTGCCACCCATCCAAAATCAGTCCTTTTGACATTCATCTTATGAGCTATTATATCCACATTATTCATTTTATATGTATGCTTTTAACATTTTACCATCCATCTAGGTCTAAATAACAACTATCTATCCATCCATCAGTTCGTATATCACTAAAATCCTTGTTGACTGTAATCCTACACGTGTAAGTAGAGGTTAACTGCTACTACATTTCACACGCAAAAGAAACAAAACACGCCCGACAACACTTCTCAATTATTCACATGCGCATAGTGTCACACAAGCACAAACAAAGTCAACCATTACTTAATATGTCAGACCCAAACAATGGAGTGCTGAATTTCCCATTCGAAGCAAGATTTGCTGAGCATGCAGACATTTTCAGCTATTAATAAAGCCGGGCTGTTAATAATAGCAGAGTGTGAGGGGGACATTCGGGGACACTGAGGGACACCATTTCCGGGAAGAAAGCATGAAATGAACATGATTCCCCGGCAGCTTCTTTTTAGTCAAGTAAGGTGATCACGCTCAGTTATTTGAGCCCTGTAATTGAGATGTGTACTGCGTGTGTGTATAGGATGGCCTTCACCGGCGGGTTTTCTCATGCTGTCCCTCCCACAGGAGTTACTACATCATGGGTATGATGGCTATCACCTTCCTCAACCTGATCGGCATCCCCATGGAGATCGCCTTCCTGGAGGGTACCAGCGGCCTGGCCTGGGAAGGCTTTAACGTCTTCTCAGACACACTTTTCCTCATAGACGTAGCACTCAACTTCCGCATGGGCATCATCAGCGAAAACGGGGAGGTGAGGAAAACAGCTGCTGACTTCCAAACAGTGATCTTACTTCTGATTGTACAGTCATAGGTACAAATATTAAAGTCCCACAATCACTTTACTGATACTGATAGTTTGGAATTCACTGATCCACAACCCATAGTCCTTGTCTTTATCAAATAAAGCAAAAAGTGCAAAACACAGTTTAGTCAATCACCGGGAACGACTTAGGCATTTCCGTGTGCTGCCCCGTTTAGTTGCATGGTTGTCAAAGCCACCTTTTCTTCAATGATTCATTTTCAAAATTGCTTATCCTCGTCAGGGACGCAGGGTGCTGGAGGCTATCCCAAGAGACATCGAACGAAAAGGGGACTGTACAGCCAAAACTGGTTGCCAGTCTTTCAATTTTGTGTTCCGAATTATCGCATGATAAAGACAACGAGTCTCAACTACTGTTTTCCATTGAGTCAGAAGAAAACCATTCAATCAATTAGTTTTTATTGCAACATTTTAATAGTTAGGGATCTTTGTAAGTTGGATCTATTATTTTTGAATACACTTTGACAAGTATGATCATTTAATTAGTGTAAAAGAAGTGTGTTTTTTAAGCCATGCTGAGCCCCACACTAGCAAGAATTATAAAAATAAGACAGTTTCCTTGCTTTTTGAATAACAATAGTATCAGTGATTAATGCCTAAAAACACGTTTGACCGACAAGTCGACCCTTTAATAGATTATCTCTCATTTCCATGAATTCCTCAAGGGAAAAAAATGTGGTTTGACCTTAAGCTTTCTTTAGAGGTTCTAGTATATGTTTCTCATTAAAGTCTAATGAGAGCCATTAGGTTGGGTCAGAACACACGGGTGTATCCAATTTTGAAAAGATCCTGCGGGTGAGTCATGAGAAAGCAGAAAAAAATGTGTATGTGCGTGGATGGCATTATACAGAGTGCAGATGGGTCTTTGATGATTGGCCGGCTGGATGTCAAAAAAGGTGAACAGATGAAAACTCGGCTTAACGACTGTCACGTCAGCACGCTGGATCTGCTTCGCTTCACTATCTTTGTGACCGGCCTGGTTAATCTGTGTTATGCAGTCAAGTGACAGATGAGAATGCCCGGACAAACATGGGATTAAAGATGCACTGCAGTGTCAAACGCTGCATCCTCACTTATCATACCTTTTCTATTATTATTTTTTTACTGTTGGACTAGTTTAAAAACAAAGTTAATTGATTTTATGTTACTATTACTCTTATGACTGATCTGGAATTCTTCACATGAACAGCCATGTCTATAAACAAAGAGAAAACGGATGTCATCAGTTGGCAGAAAAATGTATGTCAAATGACTGGGGCATTTTGGTTTAATTAAGAATGAGAGTGTAGAAAGGATTAAACGTTAAAAAGAAGTCTGCTATTGCTAATGAATCTAAAATTCCAGAGTCCTTTGAAACCTGCTAAATTATTTTTACCAGTACCCATTTTGGATGGGACCTAAATCAGCAAGAGGAAAAGTGCTAAACAATGTAATATTTGTCTAATTAACAAAATTGTAGGTGCACTGTGAACCAGTACGAATTTGCCATTGTAGCAATGATCCGTATAAAATTTCTATTTCTATTCAAATCAAGAGTTGTAGTGTTTTTGCTACTACCAATATTAACAAACATCCAAATGTTATTTGTGTCTGCTTTCCCAGGAAGCAATTCTAGACATAAAGCGGATCCGACTAAGCTACCTGAGGACCTGGTTCATTCCCGACATCATCGCTGCGTTCCCTATTGGATACATCCTGCTCTTTGCTGTAATCGTGAACACCATTGTCAAACATATAACAATAATAAAATATCATATGATGATAGTACGTGTCTGTCTTTTAGGACCTGCACTACCACAATGAAGACAACCCTTCTAAAACCACCAAGATGATGAGGATCCTCATGTTTGTACGAATCCTCAGCCTCATACGATTGGCAAGGGTGTCCAGGCTGGTCCGCTTCTTCAATGAGGTGGAAAAAGTAAGTGTTTTCTAAAAAAATCCTTGTCCTGGACTAAAGTTACTGACTTACTCCTCAGGTTTCCAATGCAAACTTGGAGGTGGTACGACTGTTTTTCCGGATTTTATCGCTGTTCATGATGATCTTCTTGCTGTGCCATTGGAATGGTTGCATCCAATACTTTGTACCGATGTTGGAGGAATTTCCTACAGATTGCTGGGTCCGTAAGGAGAACCTGATGGTATGCTTCACGTTCGGCTCGTACAGTACATCCATGTTCGTCAGACATTTGTAATTCAAATGGCTTGTTTCAGAATGCCACAGTCATTGTGAAGTACTCTTGGGGGGTCTTCAGAGCTCTCTCACAGATGATCGCGCTCTCCTATGGATCCATGGATGCGCCGACCAGTGCGTACATATATCATTTATGAGTCTTATAGTAATCTGCAAAATAAAAACCTCCACCACATACAGTGAAAAATATCCTCAACAGCTTTGTCCCCATTCGCTCATGACTCATTAAATTGTAGGAATTTAGACCCAACAAATTACTTCAGTCTAATCACATTAGAGTTCTTGGGGTATTACTTGGAAGTACAAGTACTACACGATACACACTTCATGACCCAATGAATTACAGTATATAAAATGAAACTGTGGTTATGTGTGTAATTCTGTGGTGTTTTTTTAGATTATGTAGAACTTTGGATCGTGATGGTGAGCATGGTGTCCGGGTGCCTGATGTACACAGTGCTGGTAGCCAACGCAACTGCTATGATTGCCAACATCGACCCCGCGGCCAAAGAGTATAAAAGCAAGGTACACATTTTCAACAAGAGATAAAACAAGAGGGTTGACCTAAGTTCACACAAAATTGAAAATGCAGGTATCAAGAAATACATAAACAGAGAGAAACCAAAATCTTCACAAGTCGTATGGTAACCTTCAAAACCGTTCTTGGTCTAAAGACGATATTTTTAACGTTATCTTTATCTTGACGGCCTAAAGTTTTTGAGTTGTCTTGGTTTCTGGTGGAGATAAAGTCTTATAGAATAGAATGTTTTTTAGAGCAACACATATAAGACAAGTACCACAAGGGTTAAACTGATAGTGAGACTGCTAAAGATGTCGGTACAGATTTAGAAACAGAAGGGGGTAAATATACTTATCCAGAAAGCGATACATTTGCATGATACATGTAGAGAAACACACACACAAAAGGTACCAGTTAAAGTACAAAGAAATTTACCGATTCCGAATACAGCTTAAACTTCAGATACTTGTAGAGAAAAAGTATAGAAACAGATAAAAATCCAGCTAACGTTAACACGTACTGAACTTTACATACTTGTATAGAAACAAGGACAGTCCAGCAAAATTTTACATACAGAAATAGACTATACTGGTTCAAAAATAGAAAAAGATTGTTTTGAAGGCGAATAAATACCATAAAACAGACAAACGCATTGATAAATATAGTGAAAAGACAGGACAACAAGATAATGTAACGTGTTGTCTGAAGTGATAGTCTATGTCTCTTTAAAGATGAGCCGCTTGGAGCACTACATGACCTTCATGAAGCTTCCAGCAGAGCTGCAATTGCGGATCAGCAATTACTACCAGGCCCGATATGGAGGGAAATGGTTTGATGAGAACTATGTCATGCACACCGTATCGTCCGCCTTAAAAGAGGTAACAACAATGTAAAACCGCATAATTCTTTACCTACCAACCCCAAAGTAGGTCCAATGAACCATCAATTTTCCTCCTGGGTTTATTTTTTACTAGCAAATCCTGACGGTGATGTGCAGCCGCCTGCTCAGGAAAATGCCGCCGCTGCGGAACAAGGATGAAAATGTGATTGTTAGCATGGTACAAAAGCTGGACTATGAAGTGTACCAGGAGGGCGATGTTATCGTGCGGGAGAACGCACCGGGGGACCGCATGTTCTTTATAGAGCATGGCCAGGTTGTGGAGGAGAACGACGACTTCAGCAGGGAACTCTGTGATGGGGATTTCTTTGGAGGTATGTTTGGATTGCTTTGTTTTTCAACCAGAAATGACAATGAACAGAAACAAGTATGAAGGTCCACATACAGACAGGAACAGAAACGAGTCCAAGTCCAAAAACTGAAACGCAGACATAAAGTATAGGAACAGACAGAAATATAAGAAGGAGAATTCATTATGAATATGGATACAGAAACAGGTCTTGTTCCAGAATCAGACATAAACAGGTATACAATATATAGAAGTATATGTAAGAAAAGATAACGTTACACAAACAGACGCAAAATGGCTCCAGGTCTAAAAGTACAGAAACAGATCCACACAATACAAAGAAAATAGATGCTGATAGAGGTACTGGTACCACACACAACTACAGATACAGAAATAAAAAAAACAGAGAAACAGGTACCTGAGTAAAATTAGTTACAGAAACAGATACATAGAGAGAAACAGGTGCGAGCACAGAAGGATAGAGAAACCAGTATATAATCAGTTTTAGACACAAAAAAAGGAATAGTAGATATATGTACAGAAGCATGTGCGGAAATAGAACATAAGATGAATAGTTGCATGTATAGAAACAGATATGAACTCTATATATAGGTGGAAAAGCACACAATGTAACTAAACTAGGTGTACAAATGGTTTGGAAAAATGCCCAATCATCCACAGGAACAGATACAGAAACACTGTTTCCCTCTGTGAGGATGCCTGTTAATCCAGATTGCCAGCTAAAGAATGTTTATCTCATTTTTCTGCAGTTGTTGTTTGATGCCTGTGTCATGTCGTCCCCAATTTTTCCAATCTCTCTGTCATCATTTGCTTTGCCTCAAATTGTTTCCAGCAAAACTCTTTCCTAATCCTCCAGCGCGGCTGAGATTGAAGACGTGAATGGCAGATTTTCATGGATAATCCTCTCCATTGGAATGTTGTTATTATAATCGAAAAAGATGCTTGTTTTTGGGGTTGTTGTTTTTTCAGGAGGTAAATTAAAAACTAATATGGTCTTAGTACATTTAGTAGCCTCCAGTAATGCACTATTCCATGCAGGTTAAGAAGAAAAGTGTTGGTGATGTTACTCTTGTTCAACCACAAAACACTCAATTGACCCTTTTAAGGGTGACAATACAGACTTTTATATGGAAAAAAATGGGAAAAGGTCATTGTAAAGTTACAGAGACAGATGCCAATACAAATATTGATATAGATGCATAGACCCAAAATCATAAAAAAAATGAAAATGAAAGAAAAATTCCTATACAGAAGCAGAAGAAACATATACAGAAAAGATGCATTAACAGGGACAGCTACAAGAGAACCCACCCAGAACTCACAACAGAAACCGGTTTAAAAATAGACGGAGATATAGAAATAGATATTGAGTTACAGTAAGTTACAGATGGGAAAACCCATGCATAAGTTGGTACCAGTTTAGGAATGGTTGTAAAATCATACAGTACATGAACACAAACAAGACCAAAACTGCTATATGAACAAACACATCAAGAAAAAGCTGTACAAACAGGCACCAGACATTGATAAATATAAATATATTGTAATAAGAGTGAGAAGCAGATATAGTAACTGCTCCTGAAACTCCGGATGAAATAAGACATTAAATAATGAATGCAACTTTATACCGTATTGCACAATTAATGGCGTCAACACCCGCAGACTTATCTCATGCTAGTGGCAATCATGTGAGCATCTGTTCAAAGCTAAGTAAACACCTCATCTTCCCCAGTTGGGGGGGGCGGCTGATTTAATTCTTAGCCTTTAAGTCCTTCTTCTAGTTTAGCAGGCGTTCCACATTAGGAGAAAAAAAAATGTTATTTATGTAATTTGGGATTAATTGTCAGTTCGGCTTGCTTGTCAGTGCTTGCTCATTAACTGTGACTATGCCTGTGTGTGTGTGGAGCAGAAGTGTGCGTGCTGACCAGAGGCAAACATCTGGCCACGGTGAAGGCTCTGACAGACTGCCAATGTTTCAGTCTGTCCTGGGACGACTTTCAGGGGGTGCTGCAGGCCTATCCGGATGTGCGCAAGGATGTGGACAAGATTGTGGAACTGGATGAGGAATTCGCGTGAGGAAACATGTAATGTCAAAAAACATTTTATAGCAGGGGGTGGCAAAATTTAGTCCTCAAGGGACATATTTTGGATTTAAAAAACAGCCACATGGGGCCTATGTCATTCAAAGGTGAGAGAAAAAAAACACCAAAACTGTGTAAGATAGTATCAGGAAAATCTACTTCCTATAGGACCACATTAGCAGTTTGGGAGTTTTTTTTCCAGCATTTTTTGGGGCTTGAAAGTGTTTATTGGAGAATTCTTGGGCTTTACGTTTTTTCTATGCAATTGCAATGCAATGTGTTCATTATTTGTGGGTTCCAACGGAGGTCCAATGTAAATACATGTATTTTTAGCATTTATTATCTATACGAGTTTATCTTATTATCTGTATAATATAGTTATATATATATATATTATGTCGATGTACTAATATATAGATGTAGAAAGAGAGAAAGAGACAGAAATGTACAGTTTATTTAATAGTTAGTTAATAATGGACCATTCATCCTGTCATCTTCTGAACAGCTTATACTCACCAGGGTCGAAAACCAATTATTTTTTAATTGTTTAATATGTCATTAGATTTTTATTTTGATGATAAAATCCACATTAATCTGGAAGCACCTTAATTTATATGCATCCCAGTTGACAAATGTTTTGAGTTGTGAAGCATTATTCACTAGTTATTACATAACTGTTTTTTTTTAAATATTTCACTAAATATTTCACTGCAGCAGGCCCTATTTTTCTCATGATATTTCAGATGCCTCCATCATTTTACTCATCACAGCAATAATATTCAATAAAGACCATCAAATACTCTGTTCCCTCATGAATTTTGCTGCTCTTTTAACAAACCTGTACAGATGGCACAAACTATTTTGGGTAAAATTAATAAATAAAAGTACACACACACACACACACAGTCTGGACACTGTCAAAAATTGAAGGTAATGGGGACCTTAATTGCTTGGAAATACTATGCACAGCAGGGAAAGACTTAAAATGTGGGATAATTTAGACTGGGGAACAACACAAAACCTGTGTTAATTAATTTCCTTTCATGTGTATCCCATTGTCAATATTCATAATGAAAATGCAATTGTATTGCTCTTTAATTTCAATTGTTCGTGAAGCTAACTGTGATTTTAAACATACAGAATACAGACAGGCGGTCCGGTGAAGGAGTGGTTATCGTGTCGGCCTCACAGTGGGGGGGACCTGGGTTCAAATCCAGGTTTGGATGTTTCTGTGTGGAGTTTGCATGTTCTCCCTGGGTGTGTGTGGGTTTTCTTCAGGTACTCCAGTTTCCTCCCACATTTCAAAGACATGCATGGTAGGCTGATTGGACACTAAACTGCCCCTAGGTATGAGTGTGAATGGCTGTTTGTCTCCTTGTGGCCTGCGATTGGCTGGCCACCAATTCAGGGTGTCCGCCGCCTCTGGCCCGAAGTCAGCTGGGATAGGCTCCAGCACCCCCCGCGACCATAGCGAGGTTGAAGCGGTTCAGAACATACTGTTACAGTCAATGGAACAGAACTAACTTTGAAATATCTATAGATTGCTCAATTTTTGACAGGATTTTGAAACAACTCCAGTAATTGTACTACATTCTTATGAATATTTGTAGTGTAATTTAGTGGAGAAAATAAGTCAATGTATGTCCACTGTTACTGAGCCTGCCAGAGAAATTTTCCGACGCAAGATGATCGTCAATGACTTATGCCGCCAAGTACTAGATAGTTATCTAGCCTTGTATATGATATCTATGACAAGAATGACAACAAGGAGCTACGCTTCCGGGTTACCGTCAGTGGCGCCAAAAGAGAAAATTCAGTTTCCCCAACGTCTGGATTTTGGTTTTTGGCAATCTCGCATGAATGTGGCATGAACGGTTTTAATCAAATATGGATCCCACGACAGAGTTTTTCGCAAAGTTGAAGAAAGTGTGCGGAAAGCTGGAAACGGAGACAGCCCGACTCCGGCAAACCTTCGACAGCCGTCATGAGAACGTCGATAGCGGTCAGTCATTTGAAAGACACATTTCATTTTGGACATAAATAGCACAACGATGTGAATAAAAGCCTCTTTTCCTTTTTCTTCTCGCAGAGTTGGGAGCAAAGGCTATGCAAGCGTTTCACGAAGTCAACTGTGACACGTTGAGCCTCAAAGTAAGCACAAAAAGTATCACATTAGAATCTAAAATGTACTTTCACCTAAAAAGTCATGTCCAAACATTTTCCTCCAAGGGTCGACATCTTAACATTTGAGAGACGTTGCGGCCACCATTCAAATATTAAACTAAAGTTTATTTAACAATCTCACGAACCCTTTTAATCACTTTTTAAATTATACAACATAAGTCCAAGTTGTAACTCTGTACGGGGCAATTATTTAACTCAGTCTGCCACTGATGGCAGTTTACGTCTTTTTTTTTTAAAAGCTCTCAAATGGCAATGAATGACTTAAGTTCATTTCCATTTATTTTGATCCCACACATAGACCTAAGTATTGTCATGTGACACATGTCCCAAAAGAGTGAAACAAGTGTGATTACAGAGTCAACTTCAAGAGTCGTTAAGGAAGCAGAAATCACACAAGAATGAGATGGACACTCTCATCCAAACCTTCACGACTGTGGAGAGCAGGCTTACTCATGATGTTCATGCGCTCAGGGAGCTCTTCGAAAAGTACGGATACCATGCTCCCACGGACACAAAGGCTCCAAACGGTAAAAAAAAAAAACACTGTTGTCGTCCCGTATGTTTTCGGTCGCATTTCATGTTACTTTAACTGCTACATGCATGTGACCTGTAGGTAATGGTGAGGAGTTGGAAGACAAAGAGTCGGGTAAGAGTGTCCCAGAAGGAGAACAAGAATCAGGCCAAGATGAGGAGGGAGACAGCGGGTCAAAATCTCCACCTGATGGAGTGTCGTCGCCTGACCACGGTGCCCGCATGCGCACTCCCAAACTTTCTGACTTTGGGTTGTGCGAGTTGCAGCTTTCCCAGAAACTTTTGGGGTGCAGCCAGTTGCCCGCCATGCCCGAGATCCACCTCCCCCATGTGAACATGTGCACTCCCAAACTTTCTAACTTTGGGTTGTGCGAGTTGCAGCTTTCCCAGAAACCTTTGGGGTGCAGCCAGTTGCCCGCCATGCCCGAGATCCATCTCCCCCGTGTGAACATGCGCACGCCGTTGCCTCCCTCGCTTAAATGCGCACTGGTCCCGGACGAGGATGAGCCGCAAATGATAGACTTTGGCATATCTGAGGAGACCTTGTGCCTGAATGAATTCACCATGGATCTTCTTCGGAAGAAGTATGCAAAGGGGTTTGTAATATTAACACTTATTTGTCATATTTTTATCAACACTTGATTTTTTTTCTGCCATAGGCCGACCCAGAACCAGCCGGCCATCGCTGTGAGTCCACAAAAAGAAGGTATGAAATATAATTCGCTGTCAGCCCTCCAGTTCAAATTGATTGGATGTCTTCTATTGAAAAAACAATTTGAATTATCAGCAGAAGGGTGAAAATGTGATTGGACGTCTAACACCGTCTGTGGAATTGAAAGTGTTAAAAAAAAGTCCAAAAGTTTAGATTAAAGACAATTTTATGGAAAATGTTGCATACTTTCAATTAAAAAATGTTTTTAGGGACAAAGTTTATATATTTGTATTGAACTTTTTTTTTAGAAAACAAATGTTCTCTTTTTCTAGAGAATTTTTCTGTCCATTTAAGAAATGCATATTTTTGTTGGAGAAAACTGGAAAAATGTAAAGAAATGTTCACGTATTACCAGTAAGGTTTTTTTCAGCTTTTGATTAAAACAAATACTTTTTAAAAAAATTGGTTGTATAGTTTTAAGATATAACGTCTCATTTCTGACAGGTAGCCTTGCATATTTTTGGCAGAATAAAAAAAAAATGTATTTCTATGGCAAAAGCTAAACATTTGATGACATCAGACATTTTTGTGGAAGAAGTCATCAAATTTAAGTGAGTTTAGATATACTAATATCATATTTTGCTATTTTAACAATCTTTGTGTGTCATTGCTAGACTGTTTGATGTCTCCTGAGCCTCCTGTATTCTGCACACCTGGCCTTCAGGTTAAAAAAATAAAGAGCAACTGTTCCTCACCACCACGAGGGGCCGGCGGCCACGCCCAACTTCAAAGCGCCGCCGTCCTACCTATCGACATCCCCGAGGTGCCGGCCTTCCAAACACCCTTCTTGAAGCGTATGCTCAGCAACAAAAAGGTACACAATGAAACACATTCCCAACAATGGTGCACGGTTTACTTGAGGTTGATTTATATTGCAGGACGACTTCATAGTTGCCAAAAATGACCACGAAGACTACATATCGCTTTCCCATTCGCCTCACGACGGCTCCGTCGGAGACGGACCCACGTGGGAATACGATGTACCGGAATTCAGCATCCCGGGCGTGCACCCGTTGCCCCTCTCACCTGACCCCATGTCCACTTTGGTCAACACTCCTTCTACTGTAAGTCATTTGTCAAGACTTTGTCAGCGTGTTAGTGTAAGCAATGGTCTTCAGGTGAAGTGGAAAAATCTTTAGGCTGAATTTGCGTCTTCACTCCTCCAGTATTTGGACGGAGCTACACAGGATTTCTACTTGAGCCCCCCTCGATGCATTAGGGAGTCCCTGGAGATGCCCGAGATGCCCGAACTGAGCTCCGTCACGCAGGACATTTGCAAAGTAAGTAGCCAATTAAAGAATGTTTGGTTTTACTAACCTTTTGCAAAAAAAAATAGTGGCTCACCAGTGTCTGCTTGTTTTTTCAGGGGTATGTGATCATTTCTAATTATGTCTTGCCTTGTTCAAGTGTATGTTTTGTGTTTGTAGCTGGTGTTGCAGTCTGAGAAAAAAGCTGAACCCAAAAGCAGGTACTGAAACTCAACAGTTGCATGATGACTCTTGCCTCCATTTTAATTTTAAGGGTTGTAATTTCTCATTTGACTTTTATGATGACTTTTTGAACTCAGATGTATGGCGATGGTGTCCAAGCAAGAGTTTCACAGCTTGTCCAGGTTTTTGAAACAGATTACTTTTGACAACCTGAACCAGGCAATCTTCAGCATCAACAATTACCTAGCCCAATGTCCAGGTTAGTTTTTAATTGACATTTAGCGTGTCTGTAATGGACAGTTTAAATGAAACAAAGGCCCACGTTGACCTGAAATGTGACTTGTTGACTACCCAGGGGAAGATACTCTTGAGTTTGGAATGGAGGAGCTCAAGGTGATGATGAACGTGGACATCGAGGCACCGGTCTATATTTTGTGCTTGAGTGAGCTCAAGAGGCTGGCACACATGAGAGGGGAGCGGAACCATGCTTTCTACAAGCTTAATTTGCACAGCTGAGTGTTGCTATAGTCATGACCGACACCTATTTTGCATACAATTTCATGAGCATCCTAACATTAATTTGCCTAAACTGTTCTTCTGTATTATATATATTTTTTCCACCTGACACTTTTAGTTCCAATTTTGAAATACTACATTAAGAAGCATATTGGAGAATTTTGATAGATGAGTTCAGTCGCAAAAACTGGTGAATGCCTTTTTTATCCTTTAAATTAAGTATCTGATGTTTGCAATTAACTCCTTGCATGTGGTGGGCTTTTTTGAACGCTAAATAATTTTGACACAAAGAACTACTTTGAGGTCTAAAAGGAAAATTGGTTTTGAAAAGATACTTTGTGCTACATGACACAATGAATTTTTATTTTACCTCGTTAGATGTCGTTGTAATGGGGCTAAAGAAAGTCAGTTATTTTGTTAAATCATGGTCAAATTGACCTTTGAACTTTCTTGCTGTTGCTAAGACACAAGAATTAATTGAAAATAATTTAATGATCACTTATTTGATTAATACGCATATTCCATCAAATTATGAGAATACAAGATCCTACTGCAAAATTGTCCATTAACATTCGGGATTATAGTGAATATGTGAGACATACTTTGATCAGGGTTTCTTAAATCAAGGAGAATTTGGAAGTTTCATCCATTGTGTCCCTTATGAGCCTTTTTTCCTCATTCAACTAGAGTTGTCTGGATTTTAAAATTCTGATTTTTAGCGGGTCACATCTTGGCCTAAAGAGTCTCGCAAGGACTGTCCTGCCCTGACAGTCCTGAGAGTAAAGACTGCGATGGCGACTTCTCCCCGTCTTGCTTTACATTGTCTATCTCGCCAACTTCCTGGTTCCAAGCAAAATTGGATTTCTCGCTTTTTCCTTGGACCGTCGAAGGCATATCCATATTGGGGTCTTTGTAGGTCTGTAGAGTACTGATCAAAGCATCGAGAAGGGTGTTTGAGAATTTTTTCATGGCTTCATTGAAGTACTCCTCCAGGATCAGTGGAGCCTTTTTCTGCTGCGTTTCGTCCCCCGAATCCTTGTGCCTAACGATGTCCTCCAATGAACTCAAAGATGAGGCTATGCTAGAATCATCTCGTGATACTGGGCTCTGTAATTTTGTCGGCGTGCCTTCTGACATGCAACCATCCTCAGCAGAGGTCTTGTCTGGTGCCACGATAGCCCGGATGTCTTCACTAATGGTTTCGAGATTGCTTTGGGGAACTTCAGGAATTTCTTCTCCGCTCTTTTCTTGAGCTGATAAACATAGTTTGACTTGAACGTCACTGATTTGATTGCCAACCAAGTTGTCCCTACTAGGAGATGTGACTGTTTCCTCTTGCTGTTGAGGTTCTGATGGTGGTGGGATCAAGGACTTAGCTGTTGTCGTGTTGTCCTCTTTTTCAACTTCACGATCTGGCACCTCACAAACAGCCATCATGTCTGATGTGGCGCCATCTCTGTCCTCTTTTGTCGGTGAAGTACACAAAGATTCAATTGCAGTTTCCTTCTCCCGTTCAAAATCCTTCACCTGATCCAGTTCTTGACCAGTGGAGAAAAATGGTGTTACATCTTTAGGTTGCTCCTCTCCGGGAGCCGAGCTTAAGGGTATTGGCACCTGTTCTTTTGGTTCCACGTCATCTTCCTTGACGTTCATATCCTGAATCGGCCGGACTGTTGTCCCATCTATGCCCCAATCGTTTGCCGATAGTGGGCTCGAGGACTTTGATGCTTTCTCAGCTTGACCTAGGTCACCCTCCTTTTCACCTCGTGCCACATTATCTTGCGCAAGATCTGAATCTGGACATGCGGGCCATGAGACGGCCGACACATCTTCCTCTTGCGGCCCTGCCGAGCTCAAAGGTTTGTAAGCCAGGTCCTCTTCTTCCTCATCTGGAAGGTAGAATGCCTCGCAGGCATGTGCTTTCTCGTCTTCATTCTGGTCCTCCTCTACCAGTGAGGGGCTCGGCAATTTCGATGCGTCTTTAACTCCGGGGTCACCCTGGACATCTTTCTCCAGGCATGCCGAGTTTCGGGAGAATGTCTGAGGCCCCGTATCTTTGTCTGTTGGGTCTGGGGTGAAGTCCTTTGGCAAATCAGGACCCTCCTTGGGTTCCTGGGTGGCACTTTTGCGCAAATACAAACCATTCTGGTAATCTGGGCTTGAATCCTTGTACATATAAAGAGCAGACTCGCATTCTGAGCTAGAATCCTTATGCATATCAAAACTAGACGCAGGTTCTGGGCTTGAATATTTGCACGCATCTGAACCAGACCTCGGGTCTGGGCTTGTATCCTTCTGTAAATCAAAACTCAAATCCTGGCATGTCGAGGAGGCCGATTCTAGTGCGTTGTCTCCAGCCTGCTGCCCCTCTGGGGATGAGCTGAGTGATTTCGATACCACGGCTACGTCTTGTTCATTTTCAACTACTGCAAGCTCCAGATTTACGCCAGAGGACGCCAAGGCCGGTGGCTTGGCACTCTCAACGTCACTCCGCACTGAGGCGCCCACGGGCACTTGGCCGCTTGACTCGTTTTGCAAGGGCTTTCGGGTGGGATCGATGCACAGGACGATGCTACCATCTTTTATCGTGGGATCGTTGAACCGGTCAACATGACGGACTAAGCCCTGGTATATGGTAATGGATGCCATTTTTATTGCCGCCTGAATGTCTGGATTCAAGTGGATGGAGTTGGGAGAGGTCGGTGGAGAATTACTACTGTCATCTTCATCTGAGGGCTTCCGTATAGACACTCTGCGTGAAGCAATTAGGGCAGATATTTTCTCACTATTCTCCGACGACGATAACCGTGAATAGTTTGACATCAGCCTCTCCAGCACCACGCTGCCTTCCTCCGTTTGGCTCGGTTCTTGACTGGTCGAGCTCCAGGCGGACCTGATGGTGCTGTGGATCTCGTCTTCCGAACACGCAGTGCTGGTGCTGCCCAGATCGGAGCAACTTCCGGTCCTCGAGGGTCCTGACATGTCCTGCAAGACCTCCTTTGAGAGAGAGCTTTCATCACTCTCTAACGAACTGGATGCCCCCTCGTTACAAAAGTTCAACCCATCCAGTAGCCCGGAAAGGAGCATGTTTGTAAAGTCGGTGGCGTCAGCAAAGAATGGATTGACATTTGGATCCATCGCTTTATCTCACAAGATTTTATCCAAAGTTTCTTGTACTCCAAGAGTAAAAAATGAAATCTGATCCTGACATGCAGTCTAAAATTCTGTCTACCGACGCTGATTCTGAAATCAAGTTTGTTGTGCGAACGTCCAGCCCACCGTAACTTAACCGTATAACTTTATGACGCTAAAGATCTATCCTTCGATGACGCGATGCCGACCTTTATGATTTGCCACACGTTGCCTTAGATGACCAGAGTTCAGTCGCCATGACTTCGGCAAACAGTTCACGCCTGATGACCAAAGCTTTTATGACCTTCAACATTCCGCTGTGACAGACATCATCATGGTGACATCGTTAGCACCTTTACATTGTTGGTGGTGTACAGTTTACCTGAAAATGAACGAAGCCGTGTGTGCTTAACATTATCGCCATCAGGTTGGCTTTTGTGAAATGCAAAACTTGAGCCGGGTCGCATGCTTTTCAGTCCCCAGCACCCAACTCAACGATTCAATCCAATTTTGACTATACTGAAGCTTGGCTTTATTTGTATGCATAGCTTCCCCCGACCATTATTCGCACCACCGTCTACATAAATATTAAGTTAATCACTTTTGTACTTCACGGCTAAGTGAGTAACGTCTTTTAAATCAAGTGGATGTTTCTCCAAGGGCCACTGTCCAATTACTCAAACTAATTCAAGCAAGGGCTAGCTTGAAATACTTTGACTTTCATTTCTCAAACAGAGGATGAGAATTGAGTAAAAAGACGGTTCTAAAAATGTTATTTTACGGACAACTATATGGACAAAATACTGAAAATATGTAGTGTCCTACATTGAATTCAACATGTCAGATTTGACCCTTTTAGCTAATGGAGAGGCCTTGTTTAAGTGGCTAGCTCCACCACGTGTTAAAACTAAGAAAAGCAACAGAACGTAGGCTCCATTTAAGATTCTTGTATGGGTGATATTTTTTCATGTTTTCAAAATTGGCTCTAGCATTTTGCAACTGCTTTTCTACTTGTACTCATTAGTGAACACTACACAAAATTGTTTCTTCTGAAAAAATGTACTTTTTATATGTGGGCAGAAATAAATCTCAAGGTAATTAAAAAAATGTTTTCTTTTGTATTTTTTATTTTATTTTTTAAATCGCTGACGACCAACGTCATGACGTAAGACTTGACTTGGCTCCTCCCACTTCCCCCCGCTCACGCTGTATGGCCTCCATTTTGGGAGTCAAAAACACACCAGCGACGGCTAGCGTGTTCGGCAAGACTTTGCTTGCAGAGCTCTACGCACTGCCCGGGTGGCCTGGCTATGGTCCACACGTGTGTGGTGGCCGGCTGTAGGAACCGCAGGACCCCCGGCACCGGCCTGTCGTTCTACCGCTTTCCGCGGGACCCTGAGAGGAAGCAGCGGTGGATTGCGGCCGTCAACCGCCAGGGTTGGGCGCCCAACGACGGCAGCCGCCTGTGCAGCACTCATTTCATCTCTGGTGATGACTTAACTGTTACTGTAATCTACACTTCCCCACCCCTTTCTTTTTTAAAGTACGTTTGCGATTTTTTTTAAATTTATTTTTATTATTTTTGTTTTTAGCAAACTTATTTGTCTGACGCTTTGACTATTTTCTTTTTATCTCATCTCATTTTCTGAATCGATTTAGTAGCCTCACTAGGGTCGCAGGGGGTGCTGGAGCCTATCCCAGCTGACTTTGGGCCAGAGGCGGGGGACACCCGGAATTGATGGCCAGACAATTGCAGGGTACAAGGAGACAAACAACTATTTATGCTCACACTCATACCTAGGGGCAATTTAGAGTGTCCAATCAGCCTACCATGCATATCTTTGGAATGTGGGAGGAAACAGGACTACCCGGAGAAAACCCACGCAGGCCCGGGGAGAACATACGAACTCCACACAGGTGGACCGGCCCCTTATAGGCAGAACAAATAAAAGCTTAACCACAGTAAAATGGAAAAATGCAACATCAACTTTTGCCTGGATGTCATTCCAGTGTCATACAGTTTTTTTCCCAACTAAACAGGCAGACTTCATCCAAATGGGTGAATTTGTGACTACTATTTTTTCAATACATGTTCTTTTTGGCTCATTAAATTTGTGTAAACACAACTTGTCAAGTTTATTGGAAATCTATTAATAGTTTTTTTTTAAAGTTTTGACACTTCAGTTTAATTTAGTAAAACATTTGGTTGTAGAAGCTACCATTTGATGATATTTCATCACTTATCTGGTCTCACAGACGCTGATACTGTTTTCTGTGTTAAAATTGGATTCAGTTTTTCCTGTATGTGCTCCGTTTTCATGCAGGTAAACAAGTTAAGAACCCTCGTTCGCCGGACTATGTTCCTTCAGTGTTTACGCCTCATTCCGTTGAGATGAAGGAGCCTGGTCCAGCCGAGGTCCCCGACAAGCTCGAAGCTCGAGTCGAGGCGGCCAACGCCCTCCTCTTTCTGCAGCGCCAGGGAGAGTCCAGACCAGAAGAGCCGATTGAGCCCAACGTCGACGGAAGTGTCTTGTCCCTCACCGATGACGAATCTCTGAGTGACAGCAAGGATGAAACCTTTTCACAGACTTCCAACGTCAGCTTCGACGATGTCCTCCAAGGACTCCGAGAGGAAAATCGAGCCTTGCGCGAGTCTGTGGAGAAGATGTCCCTGTCGGAGAACTCCCTTAGGAATGATGCCGAAAAAGTCAAGTTCTACACGGGTCTGCCCAATTTTTTTGTCCTGGAGACTGTCATGCTCCTGCTGGCACCGCACATGGACGCCATCAGAAATGCCAAGCTGTCCAAGTTCCAGCAGCTTCTGCTCACGCTCATGCGTCTGCGCCTGGATCTACGCAATCAGGACCTGGCCTATCGCTTCGGCGTCAAAGTGAGCACGGTAGTCCGAACCGTGCATCACGTGGTCAACATCATGTCTTCCACGTTGGTGCCCACTGCCGTTTTCTGGCCCTCTCGAGCCGAACTGCGGAAAAATCTCCCGGCGGCGCTGCGCTCCTCTTGCCCAGACTGCGCCGTCATCGTGGACTGCTTCACCGTGCTTTGCGAGGGCCTGGCCTTCAGCGGTAAAGAGCGAGAGACGGCGCCGACTCGCAACGTCTTGAACTACCTGATCGGTCTTGCCCCTCAGGGTGTGGTCACTTTCGTTTCTAGGGGTGTCCTCGGAGATTTTAGCCCTCGAAATTTAGCAGAAGGTTCTGGCTTTCTGTCCAAGCTGCTCCCAGGGGACGTCGTTTTGGCCAGCAGGGATCTGGACATCGCCGATTCCGTGGCTGCCCGCGGGGCTCGCTTCGGCATCGCTGGTTGTTTTCAAGACACCCCGAGTTGCAGGGAGGAGGGCCCTCTAGTTAGCACGCTGAGTGTGCAAGCCCATGTGGAAAGGGTGGTCTCCATAGTGAGGCAGCGCTACGCTATGCTCACTGGCCCTGTCGAGAAGCCGTTTACCACAGCCGCAGAGCGCACCTCCAGTCTGTCCACTTTTGACAAAATCGTGCAAGTAGCTTGTGCCTTAAACAACTTGTGTATCTCTGCTGCGCCTCTGGAATGATTCTGTTCAAACCAAACCTTTCCCCAAATGATGAGCAGCAATGGGACATTTTATGGGTACACTGTGTAGCTTGAACCCTAATAACAGAAACTTGACTGGTTAAGGCAGACAACTTTGGAGCCAGGGTTGCTCAGGGTTCCGTCTTGCGCTCTTGATCTGGACTGTGAAAATAATACTTAAGGGGTAATGACCCACTTGGACTGAAACGGGTCCCTGCACTCTGATCGTATGAGTTGTGCCTTAAACAACTTCTGTATCGCTGCTTTGCATTTTAATTATTTTGTTCCGTCTCAGGTGTGGACCAAATCCAACCGGTTTTATGGTCTTGGTCCAGTTTAGTTTTGGGGAGAAACACATCCAATCTGTTTTGAGAAAATCATATACGTTGGTGTAAAACTGATGCGTTTTAGCAAATGTCTTCTATATGACTTCAGCGGAATTATATGCAATCTTACATTGCTTGCTGTGCCGATGTCAATCAAACAATAATTAATAGCAGTTTTCAGTTTGACGATAGCTTTACCACACACAAAGTAAAAAAGTATCCATGATAAGGCAAAAGGATATGATAGAAAGTTTTTTTCCCCTTTCATCATAAATGATCACTCCCTTGAATCGAAACTTAACCCAAGATGGAAAAATGTTCTGTTATGTTTAAGTCACTTTCTGTTTGCAAGTGATTATTTTGCACAACATGACTGGCACTTATTTGATTATTGAATTTTATTATTTTTTTTCCACAAATGCAAGATTGTTTTTTGATTTTTATTATTTTTCCAAATTGGTCTTGTTTAAAATAGATTTCCTATTCTACTGTTTACTGGTTAATGTCCCAGCTCTGGTAACTAACCTTTAATAGGTTAAAGTAATTTATAAAGTGATTTGGGTGCCTGCATGATGCTTTAAAGATAGAAATATATTTGTCCCGCTGTATGCAACTGTTTTGAAGACAACAATGACAATCGAGAGGAAAAAAGTAACACTAGGACTAGTAGATATATTTTGTAAGGTGCTTTTTGGCGGAATCCAGTGGTAGATGTGAAGAATGCAGGGCGCGTTTGCTTTGCTTTTGACTGGATTTGCAAGCCGGCACAACCAAATATTAAAACATTTGTTGATTTATTGACCTCTAGCCACATTTTAGGTCTTCCTCTGGGCACATTAGATGCTTTAATGTGTTGACTGCTGTCACCCGTTTAAACAGATAAAATAAAACAATATTCCATCTTATTCTTGATCCTTGAGAAAAGACTGATCATACATGTTACAAACTATTTTCCTTTTCAGTTGGGCTAAATGGGAATTCGTCCATTGAAAACTGAGAAATCCACAATCCAAACTTTATCAAGATAATTTTGTAATTTTTACTCTTTACTTTTCTTGCTGTGCTGTTTTTATCATTTTGACAACCTACAAAGATCGTTGCCCTGAAATGTTACTGCAGAGACTGATATAAATGAATGTTAGTTTATGAAGACGTCTCACTTTGTGGTATAATATATCCGCTCGAATGCTATTTCATTTAATGTTTTCACAGGTATTTTGGTAGAGCATCACTTTAGTTGACGATCTTTGCACGGCCCCGCTGTGACGCGCGTTGGTGCGTCACGTGACCCATGGAATGTTAACAATGCAGCGAGTGTCCAACTTTTTTTTTAACTTCACTTTCAGCCTGTTGGAGAAAATGGAGGCTGCTATCATCACTACTTATTTTCCCCCATTTAATCACTCCTGAATCGGGCGGATAGATCTTCAAGTTCGTCATGAAGTTTTAAAAAGAAGATTTAAATGCTGCTTTTCCATCACATGGTAGGTAGAATACTTTTGGGGTAGGGGGTGGTGGTGGTGGTACTGGTGGGCTTTTTTTCACGAAAAAAGTGACAAAATGGCGATCCACTTCTGCTTTGGCGATTGTTTTGGGCGATTCATTCTGCTTTTTAGAGACGAGGAGAAAAGCCTGGAAGGGGAGCAAACTTGGGGTTACACTTAATTTCCAACGTTCTGCGTGAACAGAACGGTGGGTGATATAAGGGGGGCTAGTTAGTAGCCTAGCCCACTGTTGTTTTTAGCTTCCCTTGCCAATATAATAACTGTATATTTGTAAAAATGTCACCCCGTTAATGCCATGGTTAAAAGTGTAACATTTGTTAAAAGGCTGATTTGCATCTAAAACATTCCCGCTTAAGATCAATAGTAGTTTTGGGACATTTTATGGGTACACTGTGTAGCTTGAACCCTAATAATACTATACTCCGTTCCAATGTATTCGCGAAACGTTGCAAAATAGCACATTTTAGACCAAATTCTCATTTTAAAGTACTACAACATTTGTTGGAATGTTTATTTCCCCCGAGGCGAAAAAACAACGCGGGTTATCACACAAATCATCACAGATATAATGTATATATCTTTTTGATCATGGAATATCCCCAAAATTATGATTATTTTAGCAAAATTGTTAGTTCCTTTTTTTATGTCAACTCTATTTAGTTATTATTTATTATACTTTTGTTACATGTACATTTAAAGTGAAACATTTCATTAATATACCTGCAAAGAGCACTAGATAGCAATTTTCTTTGATTTATCTCATCTCGTTTTCTGAGACGCTTTAGCCTCACTAGGGTCGCGGGGGGTGCTGGAGCCTATCCCAGCTGACTTCAGGTCAGAGCCAGGGGACACCCTGAATTGGTGGCCAGCCAATCACAGGGCACAAGGAGACAAACAACCATTCACGCCCACACTCATACCTAGGGGCAATTTAGAGTGTCCAATCAGCCTACCATGCATGTCTTTGGAATGTGGGAGGAAACCAGAGTACCCAGAGAAAACCCATGTAGTCTTAGGGAGAACATGCAGAAATGCCAGATTTGGCCCCCGGGCCGCCACTTTGACACCTGTGACTTAAGTAGTCAATTTAAACGTAAAATATAAATAGTTTGTTCTCCCCCCAAAAATCAACGCCTTTTGCATTTTTACAGTCTAAACATTCTTCCCTTCTATTTTTCCGTTTTTTTGGGCGGGTGGAATTGGCAGCATATTCAAGTACAGGCAACAGTTTTTAAATTTCCTGTGAAGAGCTAGCTTTCTTTTTCCTTGTATCATTATGTAAATTCCTACTTATTTCTATCAATTGCTGCAGGAAATTCCCTGAATTTCGCCGCAGCGTGGTACATAAAATCCCACACCAGGGCTTCTGGGACTGCTACACTGAATCTCAACCATGCCACCCGGCCCGCCGCCTACGAAACAAACGCAAACATGCTTTCCCCCCACATTTGTTCCAGAAAGGGAGGGGGGGAGGCAGCGTTCTTCTTCGAAATAGTCCAAAGCTTTGGGGGCAGCCAGTGAGGAGGTGGGCAAGGCTTGGTGTAGTTCAAGGGCTACTTGTGTGTTACAAATGCCCCCCCTCCCCAACCCCGACTACCCGGGCTAGCCGAGATCACCTCTGGCTGACCCCCCCACCCCCGTGTTACAGAAATAATAATACCAGACTTTTGTCCCCGGCTCTGGTTACGACTTTACGCATTCCATAATTATGTCAGAAAGTATTTTTATTTCCTTTTTTCCATGCACACTTACAAAGGCCCACACTTCCGAGTTTTGTTCTCGTTGTTTTTTTTATAATTATTTTTAACCATACTTAGTATTGGCCATCGCTATGAAACATTAGTTCAATTTACAAATAAAATGATCTTAAATCTTGCTTAGTTTGGAACAGTGAAATATTTAAATGATATTTAGTCCATCCAACTTGTCTCATCCTCCATGGGGGGTCGTCGAGTGTTTATCGATGACCACGCAGCACAAGTATGCAGTGACACGCTGACTTGTGCAATTGTGCTATGCGCTAACGGCGGGTTAGGGCGGCTCACTCCGCCGAGGTGGGGGCCACCAAAGGCAGACATTCAGCATTCCGCGGGCACTTTCCATTCCATCTATTGCCCTCTTTATCAAGATGAATTCTGCTCCCATGCTAGCTTTGCTCATTTTTTGTTGTTGTTGTTGTCGGTAGCGACCAGACCAGGCACTAACGCCTTGTCGCCCTCCTTCCTTCCACAGGAGCAGATGGGCAGCACCATGGTTTGGCGTAGCAGCACCCTTGCAAGCGACTGCATTTCCTGGAATAAGTTGGAACCCGAGCCTTGAAAGTCACACCATGGAGCGCCTGTAGAACCCCTGCCACTAGACCTCTCCTGCTACCCCCTCCTGAGTCATCTGACAAACAAACAAGGAAGATCAATCGCAGAACCCTTACAGGAGAGTCTTTATTATCTGTTTAGGTTCGCCACAAAGGGCGCTAACTGGACTGCCTGAGCCCTTGGGCACCGCGGCCATGAGGCCCAAGACATTCCCGGCGGCGCCCTACGTGGGCAACACGCGCCAGAGGCTTCAGGAGATCAAGGAGGGCCTGAAGCAGCCGGCCAAGCTGGTGAGCCAGGCCCTCCACGGGGGTGGCCAGCGGGCCGAAGGCGCCGGCCGCCCCGCCGAGTCCAAGGGGAGCAAGGACGCAGGTGGGCGGCCCCAGCCCGTGCGACCACCGCAGAAGTTTAACAACTATCAGAGCGCCCTGCGCGAGATCCGCAAGTCGCTCATGCCCTTTGCTAACGAGTCGGGACCCTCGTCTGGGTCCGGGCACCCAGCCGGCGAGGTCAATCGGCAGATGCTGCAGGAGCTCGTCAACGCTGGATGTGACCAGGTGAGGCTTTCGCCTACTGCTACTCAGCTCCATTTTTTTGCTACTGTATCAGTATAGATTAGGTCCAGCATTCTCAAACATGAGATTTATTTAATTATTTATTTTTCCTCCAAGACCCCCCACATGTTTGCACAGTAACCTCTCTTCCATTTTAGTAGTCACGGTCCTGACCTAATGTACTAAGGCAAAACCTGTCAAATGCATGTTTTTGTAACATTTACAGAGAAAATTCAGGGATAGTATAAACATGCAAAACAAATATATTTAGACATAATTTACCGAGTGAGAGCCAGAGAGATGAATAACCCAAAAATATTGTACAAACACTAAAGTAATTTGAGTAAAAACTATCAAAACATTGAATTGCAATACTGTGGTGTACCATAATAAAAAAAAAATCAAAGATTACAAATCACGAGTATTTGCAAATATTTAAACCCCATGTTTGAGAATTGCTTAGGTTGACAGCTCCTTTAACTCATTTATACGTCAATGTTGGGTTGGTTTACGCTCCGTAACGCCTTTGTTAGGATAAGTGTAGTTTATGATATGGTCTTAAATTTGTTGATAATTTATACCTGCCTGACATGGTTAGCTCAACTGACGTTGAGTGTCAGATGATGCTCTACTTTAAAGCGATAATTGACTTTTTTGGCTAACGGGTTAGAAAAGTGTTCACTTCTGGGTTACAGTTGTTAAACTCAGGAAATCTTCAGACTAAATGCTAGTTTTCAATCACATATTGGAGCGCTTCTTAACTCGTATGATTATACAATGGAGGCCACTTCCTGGCCCGCTGTGCGCCGCTGCCGCCATTGTCAAAGCAGGAAGTCCACATTCAATGGCAGCAGGGCGGATCAGTTCCTCGTCGTCGTCACCAGCGCCGAACCGGCACCCAAACCGTGACACCCCCCTCCTTTGTGTGTACGGGAATTTCAGGCCACAACAATACCATCATATAGAATGCTACCACATAATTGCAGTAGAACATAAAACACGATTTTTCTGTGCTGTTCTGGTCGATATTTGTTTTGGTGTATTTCTTGCAGTTTTCTTTGTGGTGCCTTTGTGTGTTGTTGGTGTGTTCGTTCTGTGTTAGGTTTCGTTTTTTTATGTGGTTTATGCATTTTGTTTGTGTTGAATATGTATGCTCATGCTGGGTGCCTTTTGTCTTATATATTTTATGTGTGGGTTTTAGCTCTTTATATATATATATATAAATATATGGGTTTAGCTCTTTATATATATGTGGGTTTTAGCTCTTTATATATATAATGTGTGTGTATGTGTGTGGATATATGTATATATACATATATGTATATATGTGTATGTATATATGTATGTATGTATATGTATGTATGTGTGTATATATGTGTATATATGTATATGTATGTATATGTATGTATATGTATGTATATGTATGTATATGTATGTATATGTGTATATATGTGTATATATATGTATGTGTATGTATGTGTATGTATGTGTATATATGTGTATGTGTATATGTATGTGTGTATATGTGTGTGTATATGTATGTGTGTATATATATATATATATATATATATATATATATATATATATATATATATATATATATATATATATATATATATATATATATATATATATATATATATATATATATATATATATATATATATATATATATATATATATATATATATATATATATACACACACACACATACACACATGCATCTATATATACACTCACTCACTGTCAGTACTAGTGGCATACTAATTGAAATACACAGCAGAAGGATGGCAAGATTCACATGATTGGACGTTTATCATCGTCAGTGGCACTGAAAGAGTTTAGCTGTGTGTGTGTGTGTATCTATATTAAGTGTCAATATGGTATCGTCAAGTCTTATCAACTCAGGTCGTCTTCTGCTCGCTGGACTTCTCCAGCTGCAAATTAGCCCACAATGTGGCTGGTTGCATAACCACCGAGGAGGAAATGTTTTAGAGGGGGAGAGTGGGAGGAGGACGGTGGGAGCGCTATGCCACGCATTGACAGCACAGGAAAATCTGCGCGTACAGTGTATACATGGCTTTGTGTGAGCGTTACAGTCGAGTGTGTGTGTATTAAGTGGCTGTGTAACTGTTGTGTGTTTGCTTTTGTGGTTGTAAAAGTGTGTGTCATGTGTACTTTGTCGTCTGTATATCTAGTTGTAAAAGTGTGTGTCATGTGTACTTTGTCGTCTGTATAGCTAGTTGTAAAAGTGTGTATTTGTAAAAAGTAGTTATAGTCAATATTCTATTCTTATCACAACATAGTTGACCAGTCAAATGTTTAAACTGAGAGAACATTTAAGGAAAAATCGGTGGATTTTTAACAATAAATATCTATTTTCAATTCAGTGATTCATTACATAATTATCTGAATATGTGCACATTATCAGTATAGTAGTTGTGTACATGTGTTATAGTTAACTGTGAATTTACTATTTTTTTTATGTAAATGTGAATGGCATTACATTTTAGTATGCTCATTTGTTCTTGTTGTGTATTTTTGCGAGTGCATTTTTGTAGTTTGTATGTTTTTTCCTATGGATTCTGTGTCACTGGCACTTACGCAACAGACAGGATGTGACTTGTCTGTTTATTATTTACGTGTTGAAAGCTTACATAAAACTTGGCCTTTACATTTATTAACACATTGGTTGCCATTGATTGCGCTACACATCCAATCTATTTTGGATAATTGACGAATGATCGCCGTGGCAACAGCAAAGCTCGTATAAAAAAGTCTGCTTTTGTCGAATATTGTGCACTTTTGTATTCGGGTTAAATAAATCATGGAAATGTTGAAGTCTTTTTAGAAACTTAAAAATCGGAATCGGAATAAAACTTTTTTTTAGTTTAAAGATTGGCTTTTTATAGTACCCTAACTTTACATTAATTCATTCATTTTCCGCACCGCTCATCGTCACTAGGGTCGTGGGGGCGCTGGAGCAACCAACTGTGGCATTATTTTTTCATTAAGTGCACTGATTTTTAATTTTTTAAATCATTGTTGGGGGTTTGTATGAGCAAGATTAACATACACTGCCACTTGATTGGAGTGGAAAAAAAAGAAACAATTGTAACACTATATTGCCCCTGCATTGAATTGAATGCTTGTATCATTATACAAGTATAATGCACGTGAATGCATGCTCATGACAAAACTATGTCTATGCTTGAATACATTGTTGAATTTCCAGGCACAACTCATGAAAAGGTTCCCTTTTAAAATATTTATCTATCTTAACTGTAAAATTGCCATGATTTTTCTGTTCTTGGTAATCCTACTGTTCATGGACTTAGTCCTACAGTCAAACACAACACCGAGAGGCTCTCAGTTGTACAGTTTCTATTTGTTTTTATTTCCCAACTCTCCCCCCAAAAAGTGTTATTGAGACAGTTTGAAATTCCAAAGAACATCTGGAGGGTGGCCCTCCTCAGTGCCTCACTTCCAATTACTTTGCACTTCATACGACATTAAAAGCGTGTGTTGTGTACAATACAGCTGCGGGCGGTTACATCAGCTGATCTCATTTGCTGTTGCCATGAGGATGATTTCCAAACTTGTACGCGTATCAAATTGATTCCCTTGAATTTGTTGATTATCATTGAATTTGAATTTTCTGGTTCATTTGAAGCTGGCCCGGCGGATAAGTGGTTAGCGTGTCAGCCTCACTGTGGGAGACCTGGGTTCAAATCCAGGTCGGTCTACCTGTGTGGAGTTTGCATGTTCTCCCTGAGCCTGCGTGGGGTTTCTCCGGGTGCTCCAGTTTCCTCTCACATTCCAAAGACATCCATGGTAGGCTGATTTGACACTGAATTGCCCCTAGCTATGAGTGCGAGTGTGAATGGTTGTTTGTCTCCTTGTGCCCTGCGATTGGCTGGCCACCAATTCAGGGTGTCCTCTGCCTGTGGCGCGAAGTCAGCTAGGATAGGCTCCGTTACCCCCGCGACCCTAGTGAGGATAACGCGGTTTAGAATATGAGATGAGAGATGGTTGAGCATTTTCATTCTATGTTGTGAATTCCATCCATTAAACAACACAAGCCAAGCAGGTCCCTTCTGAGCCCGCTTTATCCTTACTAGGGTCGTGGGGGTGCTGGAGCATAGCCTGGCTGACTTTGGGCACGAGGCGGGGAGACACCCAATCGCAGGGCACGAGGGGACAGACCACCACTCATGCTTACACTTGTACTTTGAGACAATTTGGAGCAAATGTGTCAAAGTGGCGGCCCGGGGGCCAAATCTGGCCCGCCTCATCATTTTGTGCGGCCCGGGAAAGTAAATGATGAGTGCCGACTTTCTGTTTTAGGGTCAAATTAAAATGAAGAGTATAGATGTATATTAAATTTCCTGATTTCCCCCTTTTAAAACAATAATTGTAATTTTTTTAATCAATTTTTTGTGTTTTTAGTTCCAAAATCATTTTGTAAAATCTAAAAATATATATTAAAAAAAGCTAAAATAAACATTCTTTTAGATCTATAAAAAATGGAATATTCAAGGATTTTAATCCAGTTCTATGAAAAAAATCTAAATATCATATCTAAAATGGTCCGGCCCACATGAAATCGAGTTGACGTTAACACGGCCCGCGAACCAACCCGAGTCTGACACCCTTGATTTAAAGTGTCCAACCATGCCTTTGGAATGTGGGAGTACCTGGGGAAAACCCACGCAGGCCCGGGGAGAACATGCAAACTCCACACAGGTGGACCGACATGGATTCGAAGAATTCTTGGCCCCAAGTTGGAAAATTATTGGAAGTTACTTGGAGCCGAGGAAGTGGCCAAAGGAATGATGGCTGTCAATCTTCAAGAACGCAGACTTAATTTTCGTCCTGCTTGCCAGGACTTGTGAGATTCTTGTCAGATTCTTATCAAATTCCTGTCAAAAGTGACAGTTGACGAGGTGAGCATTTAAAAAAAAAAATCCCCACGGTTGACTGAATACCACAACACTCAACTCAGTCAAATGCAAGAAAAATGGTGATCCGGTCAACATATTTTATATCATAGCTGACTATTTTGGGAGGTGCGTCGTTTTTAATGTCAGGAAATTCCCATTTGTGCAAAAGTGCGGCGTTGGCTGCTTCGCAGGAATCTGTTGGGTAGCTCTGCATTTCCTTAAGCCCCCCCTCCCCTGCTCTCCTTGGACTTATCAGATCAGGAATGTAGCAAACATTCAGCCAACGTTATCGCAATATTATCCAGGAATGACAGTTATGATGGTCAAATCCAAACGTAAATGCTTACTCTGAGACCGAAAAGAATCCATTACAGGGAATGTTTTTCCCGCCACGGTGATGGACCGCGCCCCGCCGCGTCGCGCAGCTGTGACGACCGTTGCACATGTGTCATAACAGCTCTCATCAGCGTGAATAATTTTTCTTGCATTCCTTTTTATTTTTCATTTTTTTTGCATCTTCCTGAAACGGGCCATTAATCCGCTTGTCTTTTAAACATGACCTACATTTAAATGGAAGAAAGATCATTCCTAACCCGCAAATTATGTGTCCCATTTTATGCCGTTTGACCCACTTGTGCTGTTTGTGTGTGTGTGTCCTGACCATCTGTTGCTGATACATGCTGATTTGGGAGGTTCTCGGATGGATACTGGAATGTTTTTATCATTGTTTGTTCCCCACACATTCCAAAACCTGTGCTCTGGAAGGTGTTAGATAATATATTTAATCACGGTTGTAAAATAGACATAAAATGTGATGCATTGTAAAGATAGGAATATTTCTTTATTCAACTATCATAAATATGGCAGAAAATAAAGCTCCAATCCAGGGAAGTAGTCACCACTTGCCCGTCTGCCAAGTTAGCTAGGGTATACTCCAGCTCCCCTCACCTCGCAACAGTGTAAATTGTGTAGAGAATACATAAATGGAGGTCCTGACGTTCTTTTTTTGTGTCGCACAGGAAATGGCCGTCCGAGCGCTAAAGCAAACCGGAAGCAGGAACATTGAAGCGGCCCTGGAATACATCAGTAAGATGGGCTACCTGGACCCTCGCAACGAACTCATCGTCCGTGTTATCAAACAGACCTCACCAGGTATCAATTTTGGGGATATAGTTGGACCGTCTTAATAGTTCCCATTCTCTCACTGAAAAAAATGTTTTCTTGTCATATTAGGAAAAGCTGGCATGCCCCCCTCAATGGACCACCGCCCCCCACTAGAAGCCTCAGGGGGAGAGGCCGTGGGCGCCATGCCCCCATATCACCCCATGTACGAGGGTGTGGCTGGATATGGTCCAGAAGGCGAGATGCCCAGAGCCTACATGAGTGCTCCCCCTGTCATTAACTACATGATGCCCCCCTCTGGAGCAACACAAGGTCCACCCATGGTGAACCCAATGGGTCGACCGCCCAGCATGGGTAATTACCCACCAGTGATGGCCCCTCAGAGTAACCCCGCCACCGCCTTGTACCCACCGGGTGCCCAGCAGAAAGGCTATCCTAGTGGCATGGAGCAACACGGGCCATTGATGAGCTACAATGTCCCCGGTCAACCGCTGCCCCCCGGGGCCCCAGTGCCGGGCCCCCACTATGATTACGGCCACCCCAGGCCTCACTTAATGGAGCCCACGGGCTATGGAGTCAAGAGAACCGCATCCTTTCAGAACAAAATGGCCCCACCCTCCATGGCGCCCCCTGACAACTATGTCAACATTCAAAGTAAAGGAGCAATGGGCCAGAATGCACCTGTAGCAGGTTCTGGGGCCTACCCCACCAATCTGTACTTGGCCACTCACTCGCATCCACGTCAAGCGAGCCCCACCTCCCACCAGGTTCACATGATGTCCCGTTCCCCGGGCGGGATGCCACCCATGGGCCCAGAATTCTCCGATCTTCCCCAGGTGTTGATGACCCCTTCCAGAGCGAGCCTCAACCTGGACTTGTATGACCACCATTGGGCGGGGCCCCCGGGCCCCGAAGGTGCCCCCCAAGCTAGACAGACTCAACCGCAGGGGCCGTTCAGGGGTGAGGTCCGGGTGCCCAGCAGGGCCAACTCCTTCAATAGCCGTTCTGCTGTGTCAAATGGTGTCCGGCCTCCCATGAGCGCGCCCCAAGACCCTTCCTTGGGTCCTCCCAACACCATCACAGCCGTCACATCTCCACCCATCCAACAGCCAGTTAAAAGCATTCGGGTGATGAGACCAGAACCCAAGACAGCAGTGGGACCATGCCACCCCAGCTGGATGGCGGCCCAAGCTCAGGAAACGGCAGAACCATTGGCCTACATGCCCGAGGAGACCTACTCCCTGGAGCCCCCCCAGGAGCCCCGCTGTCCGCCGCCACCTTACCCCAAGAATCTCATTATGCCAGCTGGTGAGACCGGGGCCCTGGAAGGTGGCGGAGCCATTGGTGGGACTCAAGATCTCGGCAGCCCCGCTAGTCGAAGCACGCACAGCGGGAGCGGCGGCAGTGGAACCACGGACGATGGATCTCAACAGATTAAGGAGAAGACAAAAAGCAGTAAAGCAGAAAAAACACTCAAAGACAAGAAACAGATCCAGACGTCGCCCGTCCCCGTAAGAAAAAACGGTCGCGACGAGGAGAAGCGCGAGTCCCGGATCAAGACCTACTCGCCCTTTGCCTTCAAGTTCTACATGGAGCAGCACATCGAGAACGTAATGAAAACTTACCAGCAGAAGCTCAATCGCCGTCTTCAACTGGAACAGGAAATGTCCAAGGTAGGCAACCATTTTAGTTGATCTTTTGGGCAGGACAGATCCCTGAGTGTGTCACATGGTGCTGTTTCAGCTAAACCTGACAAAACAAATCGCGAAAAACTCTTTAATTTTATAATCCTGCGTCATCATTGAGATATTTATAATCTTATCTCTGAAAAGGGTTTTCACGCAGGGACTTTAAAATGCATTTGACTTAAAAAAAAATGGCCTTAGCGTAGAGAGTGCTGTTCACGGTTTCCTACGGACAGCCTGTATCAGCATTAAGACTTTGCCCCAAAGAGTTTTAGTGTTCTCATCAGATTATATAAAATATTTGAGTCCACGGATGGCTGGAGGCTGACCATGTGCGAGTCCAACAAAGAGGAGCTTTAATGTCATTAAAAGTCACAACATTGCAGAATAGAACTTCTTAACGGCTATATCCAGAGGGAACACTTTATGGCAAGATGAACACCGTGATGTGTTTGTCCCCTGAGGCGGGATTGTGCAGAAACAGTGCAATTTACTAAGCAGATAATTTAGAGTCTTAGATCTGGAGAATCCTCTCCTGGGGAGTTTGTTTTGGAAGAGATTTTCATCCCTTAAGTGAGCATACCATGAGTTTGGCCTCTACCCTTATAAAACTTCTCCACAGGCATTTTTAGCATCAAAAATGGGATTGTGACGTAAAAAAACTTTTGTTCATATTAAATAGTTCGTACTTATAATAGAGAGCTATTGAGTTACCCTGATTTTTTTTGTACTTATCAGCATCTTCCTGCCGGAGTGAGAATTGGTGCAATTTCTTATTTTTCATGTCCAATTAGAAAGTAACTTGTTGTTACCCCGTCATGCTATAAATTTGTTTAGGTTTTTTTTTAGCATGGTCCCCTTCTGAAGTAGTTTTCATCAGTGTGCATGTCATTTCCACTATTGTGGAGAAGATAAACATTTTTTTTGGAGAATGCAAATTCCCTTTTTTCTGACTATAAACCTTTTGTTGTATCATTAACACCTGAAGTCAACTTCTGGGCATTTTTGAAGATCTCTGCGTCTTGTTTCCAGGCTGGCCTGTCTGAGGCAGAGCAGGGTCAGATGAGGAAGATGCTCAACCAGAAGGAGTCCAACTACAACCGGTTGCGTCGCGCCAAGATGGAGAAATCCATGTTTGTCAAAATTAAGACCCTGGGCATCGGCGCCTTCGGAGAAGTGTGCTTGACGCGCAAGGTGGACACGTACGCTCTGTACGCTATGAAGACTCTGCGCAAAAAAGATGTTCTCAACAGAAATCAGGTTCAGACATGCACAATATTCTCTAGGCTTTGTGAATAGTGTCACTTGGGTGGATTTGTGGTTGTATTCATGCCAACGAATATGGATGCAGGTGGCTCACGTAAAGGCAGAGCGAGATATCCTGGCGGAGGCTGACAACGAGTGGGTGGTGCGACTCTACTACTCCTTCCAGGACCGCGACAGCCTCTACTTCGTCATGGACTACATCCCCGGCGGAGACATGATGAGTCTGCTGATCCGCATGGGTGTCTTCCCCGAGACTCTGGCGTGCTTCTACGTGGCCGAGCTGACGCTGGCCATCGAGAGCGTCCACAAGATGGGCTTCATCCACCGCGACATAAAGCCCGACAACATCCTCATCGACCTGGACGGACACATCAAGCTGACGGATTTCGGCCTGTGCACCGGCTTCCGTTGGACCCACAATTCCAAATACTACCAGAAAGGTACACTCATTAAAAATGCAAAGACTTTGAATCTAGTCACCCAATTTACTTCACTCTCACCCCAGGGAGCCATGTGAGACAGGACAGCATGGAGCCCAGTGACTCATGGGATGACGTGTCCAACTGCCGCTGCGGGGATCGGTTGATGACACTGGAGCAGCGGGCCAATCGCCAGCATCAGCGCTGCCTGGCGCACTCGCTGGTTGGCACGCCCAACTACATCGCCCCCGAGGTGTTGCTGCGCAAGGGTGAGACTGCCCGAACCATTTTTTTTTTTTCCATTTACGGTGACCAAAACGCAGACTGCTGGATTCCTCTGTGTGACTTCAGGCTACACCCAGTTGTGTGACTGGTGGAGTGTCGGGGTGATCTTGTTTGAGATGCTGGTGGGGCAGCCGCCATTCCTGGCGCCCACTCCGACAGAGACGCAGATTAAGGTGAGAACACGAGTCGCGCCCGAGTAGGTAGGCGAGATGATAGGGCATCCAGCTCCAAGGCTACGGCTGCAATCGGACTGGAATTTGTGCAGAAATCGGAACATTTCATAGTCTATCATTTAGTCAACAGTTAGAATTTGCAATCATAAATATTGAGGATTACTTAAAAGTGCGCCCTATGTGAGTAAATATCGTGACTGGACGTTTGGTCCCCGGACGTTTGGTCCCCGGACGTTTGATTGACTGGACGTTTGGTTGACTGGACGTTTGGTAGAACGGGTTCGCATGCAATTGATAGATTTTAACATTGGGTGAATAGGGATTTAATGACTATTATTTAACATTGAGTGAATAGGGTTAGGGTTAAATAAATGAAAGTCTCGTAACTCAAACCTCTGGACTCGCGAACCCATTCTACCAAATGTCCGGTCGACCAAACGTCCGGGGACCAAACGTCTTTCGACCAAACGTCTGAGTACCAGTAAATATGGGCCGTGTTGCATTTGTACGTTTTTTTATCGCTTAATAAGGGGAATTGCAATCATTTATAAGGGGAGAAATTGGTCGAGGTGGACAGGTATGCTTACTACATTTCACATGCCCTTCACTCCCAATATAATGACGTGCGTGCAGGTAATCAACTGGGAAAGTACGCTTCAGGTGCCAGCCCAAGTCAAGCTGAGCCCGGAAGCCGTGGACATCATCGGGCGCCTCTGCTGCTCGGCCCAAGACCGCTTGGGGGCCAACGGCGCCGGGGAGATCAAGGCGCACCCCTTCTTCGTCAAAGTGGACTTCTCCAGCAACCTCCGTCAGCAGCCCGCCCCCTTCCGGCCCAAGATCGCCCACCCCATGGACACGTCCAACTTTGACCCGGTAGAGGAGGACGGCGGCCCCGGGGCCTGGAGCGACAGTGGGGACAGCACCCGGGCCTTGGACGCCCTGTGCTCACCACACGGCAAACACCCAGAGCACGCCTTCTACGAGTTCACTTTCCGCAGATTCTTCGACGACAACGGATGCCCGTTCCGCTACCCCAAGCCTCCGCAGGGTGGCCCCGAGGAAGAGGACGAAGACGAACAAGATGACGAGGAAGCGGGGGAAGGATGCGAGCCGGTCTACGTTTAGACGCATCGTCACCGAGACCGATGCCGCCCCATCCCACGGGACCAAGCAGCAACATTCGGGTAAGAATGTTTAGTCACTACCCACGTGACCTCTCCCGCTTCCATTCCTCTCTTTCGTCTTACACGACTGAAAAACTCCAAAGTGACTTTTACAACGTTTTTTTTATTTTCCACACTGAAATTTCACATGTGAAGAGGGAGAGGGGGTATGTACACCCCGGTGTGGAGTGCGCGGAAGCGGGAAGAAATAAAACGAATCAGAAACCGCCTAACGAATCCGGCAAAGTTTAAGAGAGGAGGTTTAGTTGGACGGATTGAAAACGAGACACTTTCAGTGGGAGGTTTTGATATGCTCAGAATACACCATACAAATTCCCCACAAGTGAGCATGATTACAAGTGGCAGTCTACTATTGTAATTGCACACACGCCTTAAATTAAGAATGAACTGTTAAAGATAAATACCACATTTTCTTAAATAAAAAACTAAATTTTTATACTCTTTGCCTGCATTCAAATTCCATGGAAAGCCTCCCAACTTTTACGTGTTGGGACAATTGAATAGTAGAAAATATGTAATTATCTAAAGATATCTTAAGAAAAAAAAACATGATTTCTGTGTAATTTTCCTGCTTTTCCCCTCTTATTTTTATCTTTTAAAATGGCAAAAGAACAAAATTAAGCAGGGGAAAAACACGGCCAAACGTGCCTGTTATGACCTATGTGCAATACAATGTGTCTTTTTCTTCTAAACACTATCCATTCGAAAGTATTGAAAAGTGCCATGTACAAACATATTGCTTTCTATACCATGTATACAATTACAGTATATGCACTATACTGTATGTGTGTTTCACTTTGACAAGCTGCTTTTTTAGTATTATTTACTTTTTATTCCCCAATTTTGTTGCGAAGACTTCGAAATGATGATGAATGTGGAACATGGCTGGCCGGGGCTTTGCCGTCCTCCGTCGGGGCGGGTCCCTGAACGCAGCACGGCCGAGTGCCCGGAAAGGCCACGCGGTGGATAGACGGCAAGTTTGAAAAGAATGAAATGCTTTGTCATGTTTTTGGAGAGGTGGGGGCACACAGGGTTTTTTATTTGTATTTTTTTCTTTTTTTTAAATTTGGGCTTCCCGAGTTCATTCTAGGCATCACAAGTTGTCAGTGTGATATCCAAAAATGATGAAGTATAAAGGCCATGTTACCGAGAAAAAGCAAAATAACTGGAATAATCTGTTTTCCCAGTTTCAAAAAGACGACACGGTTAAAGTCGTAATTTTCTAATAAGTCTTAAGGAAGACATGAATATACTTGGAAGGTGTTGTTTTATAAGACATAACTGGTTAAATTATTAGTTTTAAAGGAAAAAACATGGACTGTCAAGTGGCTTAATGAGTCACAATGTTAATGTTAAATGAGTAATTATATTAGAGTAAAGTCATCTTTGGATACCACAGCTTAAAAAAATAAAAATTCATCTTGTAAAGGAATAAAAAGGCAAATTACTTGAAAATGAATAATTTAACAAGAGTATAATTGTAAAGTGTGAAGGAACTTTGAAAAATCTTGATGTTTCTCGTACTATTCGGACCTTTGTAACTTCAAAACATTGAAACTTTTGTATTAATACAAATGTATCTTTTAGTGCAATTAATTATTCTCGGAACATCGGAACCTGTTTCAAATTTCATATTTTTAAATATATCTTCATTGTAATATTTCATCGTTTTATTTGAAACTTCACAACTTCTTTCAAGTAAACATTTTTGTGCAACTTTTCTTCAGCATGCTAACATCGTTACTGTTGCAGTATTCAGACTTTTTGTCTTTCTCTTAGCATGACAGCATTATTAAATTAGATTCCGACTTAATTTTTGTAAGGAATAACTTCATTCTAGTAAAATTGTCTTATTTTTTTCAGAATTTGATGGATTAACTGTCACAAACTTACGACTTTACTCTTGTCACATAACACCTTTATTCTTGTGTCCCACCAAAAGCAAACAAAAAACAACAACAATTCCCCTCATCTTTCAAATAGTTCTTTTTTTTCCCCCTTGTGTGGCCCAAACACCCCTGCGTATATAGTTTTTGTTTGTTTTTTAAATAATATATATTGAAGAGTCATGGTCATATGCAGCAGTTTTATCCTAATTTGAAGATTTTACCAATGTTGGTTGACAATCTGCAGAAGCAATTGAATTTTTTTGGCAGTATTTCTGACTAATCCCTCACGTGTGACTTGCTGAATGACGTGATGTGTTCTTGTTTTTTTTTTCTTTTCTTTATTCTATTCGGACAATGACTAACTTGTTAGCCTGAATAGCGCAATTGCACCAGTCATTTATTTTTAACTTATTGAAGCCAAATCAATTGATTTTTATTTTTTTTCCCCTTTTCCGAAAATGTTGAACTAAATGGCTTGGGCAATGGTGCTATTGGGATTTCGAAATGTGCCTTGTGTGTATTGTAAAGCGAGCAGAACAATCCCGACATTTTCCTTGTGACTTTTTCATTTTTGTTGTTACCGCACTTGGTTTTGTGTTCTTGTCTGAGTGTAACAGGGGCAGAAAGCAAAAAAAAAGTTGAAATTATTTTTGAGATTTTAGCAGTCAAAAAAAACATTTAGTTCAGCAATTTTTAAGACAAAATGGCTCTTTATATGAGAACAATAACAAAAAACTTGATAGTAATCAAGTTTTAAGTGGCTTTTTGGGGTTACAAAGTGACTGACAATCCTTGACTGTTTTTTTTTTCCTTTTAAAATGTACGTATTTGTTCCCTGTAAAGAGCATGTCTAATGTATATTAATCATGAATTTATATTTTTACAGATATACATATTTTTTTTGTATCTTTCCTGTCCCCCACCATTTGTTTCTTTCCCCACTGTGCTAATGTCCAAAACTACGCAGTATTATCTTTTATTTTTACATTTGTGTATGAATAGAAACTTTGTCGATGTGGCTGTTGTTTTTTTGTGTGTGTCAAATGTTATGTATAAATTAAATTAACCCATTTGGACTTTTGGCTGCTTATTTTTTATGTACATGCTCATCAAGGATTGAAAGATTTCTTGGACCAAATCATTTGCATTCATTGCCAATGCAGAAGGATTGACGGAATGTTCGATTTGTAGCAAGAAGTTGAAAATAAGAAAAAGTCATGTGGAAAGACATTTCCAGGTAAGGCATGCTATATTTGCAGCCAAGTATCCAGTTGGGAAAGAGAAAAGTGGGATTGCATTACTTCTGGAGAAATTAGAGGATTGCAAAAATAGATTTAAAAAGTGGATTGCATCTCCAAACTACTACTACTGCTGCTGCAACTTGAGTGATAATAAAGTGTGGTCATTCGTTCACATTGTCGAATCCTCAAAATCAAAATGACATCAAAAATAGGATTTCTATATTACATTTCTTTATTTTTTTTAAATAGGGGTGACCCTACTTAGCGATTTTTCGATTATCGTGGCCATGTCTGATCTACATTAACTGCGGTTTACATATATCTATAGGTACACAGGGCAGTAGTATGTTACCCACAATGCCGTGCGCCTGACGTCATCTTTAAGGGCCCAGCATCCATGATGGCGGCGCTGGGTGCAGCAGAAGTCATCACACAGCTGGAAAGCGCTGCCAAAGTTTTAATGGTGAGACGTGACATGTTTTTATCACGGCCGACTTGTCGCTAACTTTCCTCGAATACTTCGATGCTAGGCTAGTCTCGCGAAAGTTCTTTAACATCCATCGTTTGAGGGCGAGACTTTGGTCACGAGCGCGAACAGGAGCGATGCGTGGCCAAGCTGCTTCAGGTCACGTTTTCCATCACGGTTTTTGGCTACGACGTTCGGCTTTGGCTCAAATTTAGCCCCGCTGAACTACGTCCAGTTGTTGGATCAAGTTACACTTGTTTGTGGGGGCACCGATTTGTTCAAATCGGTTTCTTAATGACAAAACAACAACATTCTCCTCCCAAGATGCAAGTTAATTCATTCCCGGATTAACCATTTAGGGTATCAATTAATATTTAGAGGGATACTAGTTGTGGTTTTAGACTTCCATGCTGCATCTCCAAGCTAACCATGTTCTGCCTTAAACATTCCCCAAGTAGTATCACAACTCCTCGATAGATCCCCTAAATTGCACAATAAACCCCCCAAGCTAACTATGGCGACCACCCGACACAAGTCGGATTTCCCGTGTGGAAAACTCATCTCACCATAAAATAGAATCCCGTATAGTATAACGGGATCATTTTGTTTTTATAACATGATCGATTGACATTTTAATGAGCCCGATTTCTCTTTTTAACCTATGCCTCATCTCTTAATGAGCCATGATGTTAAGATTTTATTTTTAAAGTACATATCTTTCTGGACCAGTAAAATAAGTCAACATTTCCGAATAAGTGGAATGAATGGAGACCAAAATGTGTGAAAGTAAAGGAGAAATGGGAAATAAGCCAGTTTGAAATTCATTTCTTCGAGTTTGATTTCATAAAGGGACAATACATATTAATGAACATGTAATTGAATTAAATGCCTTGTTATTATACAAGTATGATGAGATTTAAAGCTTCACCATTAGATTAGATGAAGTGCACGCATCAATAATAATGTAAATATGAAAGATTTTAGTCCCTTGGGTTTTAAATGTTAGCCATTGAGCATTAGAAATGCAAATATCTGCCTTAATAATCAGGCAATCACCAGTAATAAGTCCTAAATCTGGTTTTTGGTGCATTATGTTAGAATTTTGGCCTGTGTTAAAATTGTTGTTTATCCTTTTTATAAAATATTACGACTACAATGTTTTGATGATTCCTCTTTCTGTCATTTTAGCTAAACAAGTCATTTTGTATGTGCTTTTCAGGCCCCGCCATCAATCGTGAGCTCAGAACAGCGCCAACAAGCCGAGCATGTCTTTCTCTCCTTCAGAAAGTCCAAGTCACCCTTTGCTATTTGTAAACACATCTTAGGTGAGGCCTCATGATTATATTCATATCAATGCGAACTTGAGTATGAAACAACTCCTGGAAAATTATGATGAAGTGGTGCGGAAAAAAATTGAATGTTCGGTTTTTTTTCCACGCCAATGCACTCGTAAACGGAACAAAAAATTTAAATTAACTTGCATTAATATATACAGACACACTCAAGCATATGTTTAATGTAACTTCACACAAAACTGAATTCTAATTTTGTTTTAATCTTTTTTTTTTTTTTTTACACCTTCATTCTGGCCGGGTTAGTTGTTTGCCACGCCTCCACCTTTACGTTCGCTATCGATGGGCTGTTTGCTGTTGTACTACGTATTCCCTTCAAAATATTCCAAAAATTATGCACACAAATGTCCTCACAATAGGATAACGCACCACCACTTGCCAACGAGAAGTAGTCTTGTAGTATTAGCGATCGCTCCGCTGCTCATAATAACATCAGGGGCACTGGCTCGCAACTCCTTCGTTGTAATATCTCTGGTCGCAACCGCTTTGAACGGCGCCTATGAGAGAGTTGCGACCAGAGATACTATTACAAAGAGGGAGTTGCGAGCCAGTGCCCCTGATGTTCTCATGAGCAGCGAACGAGAAGTAATATAATACTCCTCGTATTAGATAATAATAACAGGAAATGCAACAGCTGAGCTTACCCACGTATTGATTGTGGGTGATGAAGTTTTATTCTGAGAAAGAGTGCCATTGCCTATCGGCGTTGTTTGCACGAGCATACTTCATTACCCAGAAAGCCCTCTTTTTGCCCGCGTATGCGCGTTGTGCGTTTCCTGGTTGAAACCGGTCTGAATAAATCGTTCTGTGCTCGTAGATATTGTTATACACGAAAGAGATGCGGCAAAAAAGATGCTACAATGATAAACAGCCTCTCATGTCATGGCCACCTGGCTTGGTCGCATCTCGAAATTTTGATGGTGTCGCGGGCGAATTATTCGATCGAAATTTTCGTCGTACCACGAGCATGTCGTAGGGCGAGCATGTTGTGTCACGAGGTACCACTGTATATATATATACTGACAATCATGCGCTGGTTGTTTCAGAGAGCAGCAAGGTGGATTACGTGCTGTTTGAGGCAGCCACCGCCATCATGGAGGCGGTGGTGCGGGAGTGGATCCTGCTGGAGAAGGCTGCCATCGAGTCTCTGCGAACATTTCTGCTCGCATACGTGCTGCACAGACCCAAGTTAGGAGCGCACCACCCCAAAATGCACGATGTGTCTTTTATTGCGGAAAGCAAAACAATTTAGTGTTGTGGATTCAGCTTGCAGAAGTACGTGCGTGAACAGATGTTGCTGGCGGTGGCCGTCATCGTCAAACGTGGCACACTCGACAAGACGGTCAGCTGCAAAGGTATCTTCCTGGAAGTGGGCCAGCTCATCAGCAGCGGGAACCCCAATGTGGTAAGGACCGCTGTAGTTAGTCGTGGTGACCGCTAGGTGGGAGCACAAGGTTGGATTGTGACCGTGCGCTTGGTTGAATGGCAGCAAACGCTGGCGTGCTCCATTCTGACGGCGTTGCTCAGTGAGTTCTCCAGCTCCAGCAAGACCAGCAGCATCGGGCTCAGCATGGAGTTCCACGGAAGCTGCAAAAGACTCTTCCAGGTTCAAATTCCTTCACTCGTTTCAACTAAGCAAATCAACACCTTGATTTCCAGCACACAAAATCAACTGCAGACAAACTATATATACATCAGCAAGAAACCAACAAACTATATTTTTTGCATGATGAGATTGAAAAAGAAAATTCATTAAAACCTTTTTTTTTTTAAATACTAATTTTAGGATTTTATCAAATATTGAGACCTGATTATTTTCCAAATTTAATATATATCTCTTGCAAAACATGTTTTAGTGGAAAAAATATACTCTGTAAGATGTAGGCAAAATAAAAATGTAAAATTGCTTGTATGATTAGTGTTTAAAAATGAACTCATTGATCATAGAGAATAAAACTTTCTTCATTTTCATTTGCAATTCATAAAAGGATGTACTAAACAGTTTTTGTGACACAATGTGTTTAAAAGGCACAAGTAATTTTATTGTTAGAATACCATAAAATGATCAAAAAGGTATTTGATATATTTACATTTTCTCTATCTAAGGTGTTGATTTAAAACTATTAGTTTTGCTACTTTTTGATTGTTCAGAAGTCCAATTGAATATGACCAAATGTGGTTTATTTGTCTTGTGCTGTCAGGAGGAGGGTCTGCGTCAGATTTTCGCACTGACGATGGAGGTTCTGCAGGAGTTCAGCCGCCGAGAGAACCTCAGCGCTCAGATGTCGTGCGTCTTCCAACGATACCTGGCTTTGGCCAATCAGGTGCTCAGCTGGAACTTCCTTCCGCCCAATTATATCCTTTCTTTCATTGTACTTGCGTTTCACATCAGGCTAAAGTAGCTGATTGAGGCAAAATGCGATAATGTCTACCTCAGGTTCACGTTAAATGGGAAGGTATGAAGCCTTGCAAGTGCGGCATGGTCATTGAGTGGTTAGCGCGTCCGCCTCACAGTTCTAAATTCAAGGGTTTAATCTCCCCATGCCTTTTTTTCGTGTCCTCCATCTTCATCCCATTTCTCGAAGTCATGCATGGTTACACGAATTGTCCCTATGCATAAATCGGTGGTTTTGGGGTGGTTGTTTGTCTCCTTGTGCCCTGAGATTGGCTGGCAACAATTGGCTGAGTGTACAATGAGGAAGATGAATGAATGAAGCCATACAAGATGACATGGTCATGGGAATTTTTTTAATCCAAGGAGTGGAAGAAAACACATTTTTGCGGTGGTGTTTAGGGAGAAAACCTTTTTTTGTTTTTTTGTTTTTAAATATATGTGGGTACATAATACATTTATTTGTCTCCAAAAAGGAAATTAATAAAATTGCCTTCAGAGCTATTTTTGCTAAATTTAAGGTGAAATCAACACTATTATTAATTGTTACTATATATATAATCCCCATTATTAATTATTGTAGTTCTACATTTTTTTTTAAGTATCAAATAATTAAAATAACAGATTAAAAAAATGTGGTGATGCCCCAACAACAACTATCAATAATTATTTTTAAGATGTAATTGGATTAAGATGTAAATGGTTTTAAAAGGGAAAAACTACATTTGTGTAAATGTAGCATTCATTTTTTAAGGGTGTTTGTAATGTATAAATATGTTAGAAACATAAAATATTCTTTATATATTTTAAGTATTAAAAAAAGAAAAAACAGAAATACACAAAATGTCCCCAAAACCCAAATTTTTATGTATTAAAAATATTTTTGTAGAAACTTAAAAAATATTTTTGCAGAAACTTTAATTTATCTTATTGATTTCTTAGTTTTGCATAAAAATGACTACAAGTTCCTTTTAAAATAGACCAGTACACTTATTTTAGTTTGAGATTTAAAAAAAAGTAAACTATGTTTCAAAGACTCTGACATCAATATGGTTGCTCTCCTGAAGGGTGCAACATTTTACACACATTCCATTTCTGTGCGTGTGTGTATTAGCCAGAAATGCACTTTGTAGTCCGTAACTCGCATGCACATGGGTTGTCTTTTCAGCTGGCCTCATGTTGAGTGCACAAATCCTAAATCCTAACCAGCCTGACATTTGACGGGATCTAGATCACTTTCAAAGACATGTCCACATGTGAGTGCGTGTGCACGCATCATTCCTTAGATTACGCCCCCTTTTTGCAGGCTCCCCTTGGAATGCGCGGCGTGTGTTTCATTTTAAAGATCCTAACCCTGTCTTTGCATCCTCCGTCTAGTCAATATCTTTCCTTGTCTTCATATGCGTCCTAAAATGACCCCTCTAAATTTATTTTTGTCATAAATTTAAAAAATGTCACATTTTTTATTGTACTTATAAATGATTTGTAAGAGTAAAAAAAGTCATAATTCTTGCATGAAAGAGTTAAAGCCACATATCATTCCTGGGAATAAGTCAATTGCCCAGCCAAACTATGAAAAAATACATCAGAAAATACTCATTGTTTTCATTAGTATAAGAGAATTAATAATCATTTCCTTTCTTTCTGGGTGATTGAATAACCCTCCCCAGTCATTCACAATAATACCCACTTTGTCCAGTGGAAATAAACAAGTGCCGTTGTTCTAAAGTGACGAGCGTCGCCACCTGCGAGTACGAGCGTCGAGGGGGTTCCGCCGTAATCTTCGACAGCCGCCGCCCTTTAAACGCCAGTAAACGCACTCCAGACGAGGGGGGCCTTCTCTGTCTTCGTCCCCTTTAGCTCGAGTGGGGGTTTAACACGTCCCCGTCACTCGTCGCCGGGCTTGACTCGTGGCCTCCGGGAGGGTAGTGGTCAGGTGACAGATCAAGTCCCCTCACTCTAACCGTGCCACATATCTGTGATATGCCGACCCGCCATCTGCTTTGCCGTAGACAGGAATGCGCGCTTGCTAGATATTCAAGCATGACGGCCCCAATTCAGATCCTTTCGACTTACCAGGTAGTGAAGCCCACCCCGGTGTTGAGCTCGGGGGGATCGGGCCTCGGGTTGAGTGTTAGCCTGGGTGGCAAAAGAGGTGAAGGGGTCGATCAGAATTATCTGGTTCAGACCATATTCACCCCAAAAATAAATTAAAAATGTCTTCGCACTCCTAGCAAGACATTCAATCCCCCTGATTAGAGACAAAGCTTCCGGGGAGCCGCTGACAACAGGAGACGGGTGCCGGATTGTTATTCCACACGGCGGGATTTAAGGCGGGATGCGTCCGTTAAACCCCAGCACGCGTCCTAGCATAGCGCTACGCGACTGCAAGGCGGCCGGCGGGATCAAGCGTAATGAATAGAGGATACAGTAGAAGCTTGCTAATCCGTTAGCCGCACACACACAAACACAGCACGCCCGTGTGGAGATTAGTTGGCTAATCTGTTTGTTGGCTATTTGCAGCGGCAAATAGCACACAATGAGAGCTTGTAAGGAGACATCCAGCTGCTAGCCATTTAGCTCCTTTTCATATTCGACTCGTATAGAATGTCTGTGGGGCCGTTAGCGCTTTGCTAAATGTTAGTGGGTGTTTGTTTGGAAGCCTTGGTCGCCATGGTTACCAATAGAAATGAACATATTGCTATATACCGTATTTACTCGCATATAAGCCGCATTTCTCTAACAAAAAAATTATGACTGAATCGAGGGCACGGCTTATACGTGCATAAAAAGACGACATGCACGAAACTGCAAGGTGACAAAAATGAAACGCAATAACGCTAGACAATGCGGCCGATAAAGTCATTTATTTCAAAATAGAGAAAAGATAAACAGATAAAAAAAAATTATTTTGACGTCTATTAATGAAATTCTAGAGAAAAAAAGTATCTTCCATAAAATGTGAAAAAACTCACCCGTGCCTGTCACTACTCGCTCAGGGCGCCGCCATCTTACTATGTCAGCACATCCTATAGTTGTTAAGGCTCATCAAAGTTCTTGCGGTCGATCGTTAAAATATCAGCCTTGATACCTGCGTAATGTGTATCTCATGCTATTATTGCACCCAGAGATTTGGTGAACACTATACCGCTATGGACACACTTCCTGGTTGTGCTTACGTTACTTTCTTTTTGAAAGGAGATGATTATGAAATTAAACAAATTATGCTTTGATTTTTTTAAAATCTTTTTATTTCTTGTTCGAAAGTGAGAACTATTGCAGTAATATGAACCATCGAAAAAAATCGAGATATTTCAACATAGGAAGCAATTTGATATTTTGCATTCACAAAGACAGGCATATTAATAACTTCCTTATTATATTGACCCTAATAATGTGCTTTTGATTCATACAGTATCTCAGAAATACCACGTGCAATGATTTTCCCTTCAAAGGAACACATTTGTACTCTATTAAAACCATGAATATCGTCATCATAATTGTGAATTAGGTCTTATACGAGAGCAATTGTAAAATTCAACAATTTTAAGGGTGCGGCTTATACGTGAATAAATATGATAAATATTTCACAAAGTAAAAAAAATGTTCTTATTAATTAGCTAGTAGGGGAAAACATCTGAAAAAGGAATGAAGTAAACTTTGAAATCAATGAATTCTCATTTTAGAAAAACAATACACAACAATTTAAAAATTTAGCAAACTTCCAGCACTTGTTCCCTCCTTTCTCCTTCTCATAATTGATTTACTCCAAAATAATAAAACTAGGAAAGTTCAATGCCATGTTGAAACATCAAATGTGCACCTAATTATCAAACGTATCAGGGTAATATGTGAAATTAACCACGTTGGAAAAATTATACTTAGCATGTCAATACAATGTGAAATTGACCACATTAAAACACAAAACATATCATTAAAGATTAAAATTAAGATATTAACACATGAAACCTATCAAGTTTTAAAGTTTAGTCAAACCTGTTACTTTAAAACATGAAACCTCACCTTAAAGAGACAAAATCGTGGTTGATTTTTTTCACGCAAAAACTCGTTTTAAAACAAAGTGAAAAAATGAAACTCATTTAATGTATATAAATACCATTGACCACGTGTAGAGGTGTTTGTAACCGAGCTTCAAGTTCACTGGGTTGCTAATATAGTTGGTGGTTTGTGTAAAGAGGCTTCTAACACGTTAATAGCGCATGCTTGTGTCCTCTTCACTTGTTGACCTGCATTTACACGTGTGTCCATGCCTGTGTGTATTTGTGCGTAAAAGTGAGGCGTCACCGCGGTTATTAGCAGCCCGTGGGCTAGAAACAGCAGCAGGTGATGTCTTTTAAAATACCGGCGGAGCGCCGCCACATGTCCTCGTCACTCCCCTTGCGCTCATTCGTCATCCGGCAAACATTCGCATGACATACACACGCGCACAGACACACACGTCCTCCATTTAGGGTGTCCTTTGTTAAGTCTGCGGCGGGTTCCTTTAATGCAGGGATCTGAAACTCAACTTATCCGGCGGACGCTAGAGTTAAGCCTCTGGGCGAGTGTGGGCCTCATCGGGTTTTCAACAAAAAGTTATTTAAAAAAAAAAATTACGGGCGACGCATTCCTCTCAATCTAATATGAACAGTTGAGAACATGAAGATAAAAAAATCATTTATGTTCTTCACTGTTATTCATCATGTAGACACGCTCATCTCTTTGCAATTTTATTGGATTTGATTATTTAACATTGAAATGCTCTCTATGCAATAATACACATTGGCTTTGGGCAGCCCTAATATATTCTGTCTCCCACTTTTGCCTATGTTGGCAACATTTGTCACTGGGATGAATTGGTGCCTCAGTTGTAGAGTAGTTGTTTCCCAACCCAGCGGGTTGTGGGTTCGATCCCCCACTTTGGTCATCTTGTCTCAGTTTCTGATACTCAACCCCAGGTTGCCCCTGATGTTGACAATATAGTCTCATACCATAACTTTGAGTGCTCTTGTTACGACTCCCCCTGATGGTAAGCTATACCAGGGAGTTGCAACTACCACAGCAGAAAGATTCAGTCAATGATGAGCCACACACACATTGCCAGTAGCCTTCAATGAGGGTTTATTAACAAGAACGTCCACCAAAACCTGGACTACGGGCCTGGGCAAGGCTTTGCGACAGGGGGGGTGGAGCCACAGCTCCAGGTACCTGTGAAAAAAAGAAACCACACACAAAACAACACACCCTACTATATAGTGCACCCAGGCTGACAGCCGTAACAGCTCTGAAGATGGAAAGGCACTTAACAAGTGTAACTCCATTTGTGTGTCTGAAGGGCTACATACACACACAAAAAAAGAATTGAGCGTCATGAACTGCGGTGTGAGGGTTAGTCTAAGACGGGGCTCTTAAACCGGTCCTCTAAGGGCTGCAGTGGGTGCAGGTTTTCACTCAAACCGAACAAGAAGACACCTTTTGGTAGTGTAATCAGTTGCTTGCAGTCGGGTGCTACTTATTTTAGAAGATACCTCATAGGTTAAACTATCGGCTCTGAATCGGTTGTGACATCAACCACTTTGAGGAATCGGTTTGATCCAGGATCAGGCTGCAAGTTTAAGACCCCTGTTTTAAACCTTGCTTATTCCTCCACTACGCATATAAGGAATGTGTTTTGGCCTACATCCACATGTATGAGGGTTATTTTAAAGTCGCCTTCCAAACTCTGGAATTTCCCCTGAAAAACTAAAGTGCGTTAAAGCACCAGTTGGCGCCAGGCCTTTTCAGCCAATCAGAAGCATCAATTTAGTCATTTAGGAAGGTGCAAAAACTTTAACCCTAAACCCAGTTGGGTTTTGTCTTCATTTACACAGAACGGCATCATAGAAAAATGTTACAACGCATTTAGCGTTCCTCTGCTCCCTCGAGGTTTGGTCGAACCCGTGTCGCCGCCACACTCCCTCGCGGGCGAATCGCATTCTTGCGTCTTCTCCCGAACGGAGTTTCTTTCCATCGCCCTCATTCCGTCCCTCCCAGCCAAAGTTCACAGCGAGGTCTTCCGCCTCCGCCGTGCCTATTTATACCCAGCGCTCTGAGTTAGACAGGTGCCAACTTGTGGGCCCAAAGAGCATTGCGGTGTGTGGCGCGGGGCGTGGGCGGCGGCGGCCGGTATGTGCCGGCGACCCGACCGCCCTCTGCCTCCCGCCGCTCGGCTTTGATGATGCATTCCTCCGCTGGCTTGTTTGTCAAGTGATGCACACGGAATCTCAATACGGGCCAGCGGTGACAAACCGGACTGGAGCGCCTCAGACACTTTTGATTGACAGGAGATTGACACTTTATTTATATTTTGGAGCAACTGTGACTCCCATCGCTCCTTCCAACTTCCATCTGTAGTTCAGTAATATTCCAAAACTTGAAATTTGGACAGAGACATGACTGAAATGAAGTCCAATATTTGGCTGAATAAAATTCAGATTTTTACTTAATCCGCTAATTAAATATATATTCACAATGTATTACACATGTAGCATATATATATATACATATACATATACATATACATATACATATACATATACATATACATATACATATACATATACATATACATATACATATACATATACATATACATATACATATACATTCTACGGCTGTCACCAGGATAAGCGGTGTTGAAAATGCATGCTTGTAGTATGTATACTGCTTGTCTTTGGCCTGGCAATACCACACCCAAAATGGGATTTATACTCCAGTGCAACTCATATAGTGGTGTTTTCCTCTTAATTGTGCGTTTATTGGCTTTTCCGACATATACTCAGATACCACCTTAAGTCTAAAAGGTACGGTAATTGTTCGGACCCTTGTGTATTTAAATCTAAATTGATTACTTTGAAGTCTTGTCATTTTTGATCTCGCAAACCACTCAAATTCAATTTAGGCTTTTGTGTTTTCATTCATTTTCCATATTGCTTATCCTCACACGTGTCTTGGGGGGTGCTGGAGCCTATCCCAGCCAGCTATGTGCACCAGAATTGCAAGGCACAAGGAGACAGACCACCATTTATGCTCCCACTCCTAGCTTGCGGCAATTTTGTGTTTTCAACCAGCCTACCATGTATGTTTTTGGGATGTGGGAGGAAACGGGAATACCTTCAGAGAACCCATGCAAGCCTGGGGAGAACATGCAAACTCCACACAGGAAGGTCCGGACCTCGGATCGAACCCTTGATTACAGAACTCTGAGGCCTACGTGCTAACCACTCCTTCACTGGGCTGCCTGTTGTATTTTCAATGCCATGTCATATCAAAGACAGACTTTAAAAATATTTAGATTTAGATTAAACTTTATTCGTCCAAGTTACTGGCAATAGACGTTCTCAGATTCTGACCGTAGGATAACGGAAAAAAAATTCTGGAATGGCATAATTAAGTAGTTTTACTAACGGTGACTTTAAAGAAAAAAAAAAAAGAAACAGTAAACCATTAAACCCGTAACCGGCGCATGCTTAGGTATTTCATTCGAATTTCCATTTTTATATACAGATATATATGCATACAGTTTGTGTATATATGTGTATGTATTATACATAAGAACTCTATTAGGTTTTTTTCTCCATATTTCATTATATTGCAAATATAAAAATGTAAAGATTTTTACTTGTTGAGAATCATCCACTTAAATGGGGGTCAACCGCAACAAAAACATTTTTTTTTTTAAACTATTCTTGGCTTCTACTAAGTGGGAATGTTTGAAACCGGTTTTGATTGGCTCAGAGTGTTTTCATTGCATGCCAGAATTAATAATCTCCAATTTGTGGCAAAGAAAGAACAAAATAAAAGTAGACAAGCAGAATGGCTGCTGATTGGTAGAGGAACGAGATGGGGGCGTGTCCCGGTCGCGAAGGAGTCCGTAGACTGCTCCTTTGTGCACATTTGCGCCGGGCTCGTCTCCCGAGGAGACAGAGGAGGGGGAATCCTTGTTGCTGCGCTTATGCTGCTGTTGGCCTTAACGGGCTGCGGATCACTGGGGCGCCACTACATCGCTATGTTCGAGGCGGCGCAGAACGTCATGCTCAAGCCCACCGAGACCTGGAGGGAGGCGCTGCTGGACACCAGAGTCATGGACCTCTTTTTCACCGTGAGTACGCACGGCGCCTGCTGTCAAAATCTAAGTGTTTGCATGCAAATGAATGACAGTGCTTTTAAACGTTTGAGACCTATTTGGAATTTGCTGATGGTGAGATGTTTTAGGTGCATGTCTTTTTCTTATATGCCAGAAATGATCTGTTATTTTGAAGACATCCAAAAAGGTAGTCCTCCACTGCAAAAATTGGTTATCTTCATAAACTGTGTTCCATATTGAATCAAATGATACAGTCACGGTAATTAGTAGTTGTTAAGTTGTTATTTAAAACAATACTTTAGCAAACGTCCTCAATGGGCTGTGGTAGAAATGAAACGTGTGACTTTCCTTCCATCAACTTAAAGCATTTAGCAGTCAATTTTCCTTAACTCATTCACTGCCATTGAATATGCTTAATGTCCAATTCAATTGAACTTGTGCGATTGATCATGTTTCATTGTTGACAGCAATAGACGTCCAATCCATCATCACTGGGAGAGAGTCAGTGATCTTTCACTTCTAATTAGTTAACTACTTCAGTGTTCATATTCAAATTCAAGTTGATTGGCACCTTAAAAAGCAATGGTACATAATGAAACAGTGTAGTTCCTACAATTTAGCATGCTTCGATTCGTCTTTTTAATTCATTGGCTTCCACTGACTGCAATAAACATCAAATTATTTTTAAATGGGGTGGCTGGGATGTAACAATTACGTTTCATGGCCATTGACAGCTATAGATGATGTCCATTGGGCTGAAAGGGCGGCAGTGATCATTTGAGTTGCCGCCAATGAATTCACTTAATAAATTCTAAAGTTGTTAGAGCAGCAGAAAGGTTAGGTTTCCTTAGTTTGAGTTGTCTTTGGTGATTAAAATACTAAAAATACTGCGGTCCGTGTAATCACAGCGCAAAACTGCTTAGATGAAAGCCAATGGTTTCAACAGTTCAAAGGTGAAATTAATCTGAAACCTTTTTAAAAAGTCTAAACCCGCTGCCGACCCAAAAAAAAGTGAGCTAACAGCTATACCTATGAAGGAATCAAAAAACCCAAAGCCCCAGAATGCTAACTTGTGCAAACGTGTGTCGGGTTTCCTCCTCGTCTGCCGCTCTGGTATTTCTAGTAGCGCAAATGTTTGTTGTTGTAGATGCCCTCAGCTGTCCGACTGTGTGTGTGTGTGTTTGGAGGGGGTGGCTCATGTCGGCCCCTGGGGGACTATGTCAATGTTGGCGTGTGCTGTGTCTCCATGTTGTGGGTTTCTTTCATTTAATGGACTCTACTACTGTCTCCAACATGCGCATAGGCAGCAGGTGTGTGTCTGTGCGTGTGTCGGTGTATGCGTGTTATTCTTTGGAGACGGGTGTTTAGACACACAAGACAAGCCACTAGTACCGTGTTCCATTGACAGGCTTAGAAGTAGGAGCCAAGATTAAGGCCCCCCTGTTAAAAGCCACATTGATTGAATTGAACTGAATGCTTTTATTGTCATTATACAAGTACAATGAGATTTAAAGCTTTCATCATGTAGTGCACAAATATCAACAAACAGACAAATAAATAAGTAGTCCAAGTACAGTCAGTGCCAAGTCGTACCACTCGCTGAGTCTATGGACTCAACAACAAACAAACAAACATAGATAATCAATATATAGTAATGATAAATAAATAATCTATTAGTAGTAATAGATAAATAAATAATCACTAAATAATAATAGATAAATAAGTGGTCAACACAATAAATTAGTAGTAGTAATAAGTCTTGATTAGGTCCTAGGTACAGAACTCGAGTTCAGTATGTTGACAGCTCTTGAGATGAAACTGTCCTTGAGTCTGTTTGTCTTGGCAGTTATGGCTCTGTAGCGCATTGGTGGAAGCCGGGATACGTAATGTCTTTTATAATGCTCTCTGCCCTTCTAAGGCACCGGGGTTCGTAGAAGCTGGACTGGGTAGGTAGGGGGCAGTTGATGATCTTTTGGGCTGTGTTGATCACCCTCTGCCAGTTCTACCTTCCCACTGGATCCGCAGTCTCCATTTTGGTGCAACACTCCATTATTTCCTACTCCAGTAATAATTTGCCACCCTTTGTGACGTTTGATAAGAAACCACTAAATACGATAACCTATTTTAACCTCTCCCACGATCTCCAGATTGCGGCAGTGCTCTATTTTCTTGCTGAACTGAGTCTGTCCTCGGGTAAAATTGCCATGATCTCGTCGTCAAATTTGAGAATGGTCATTAAGGTGTATCAGGCAGAGGAGGGAAAAAAAAACAAACAAACAACACTGGAAGATGTGGTTTCACTTCCCAGAATACTCATCGTAGCCCTTTTTTGGCTTATTAAAGACCATGTGATTTTTTATTTTATTTTTCCCCCTCGGCAATTTTTGTCTCTTGAGGTTCTTTAGTTTGATTCCAGTAATTAAGATGTCTCCGAGCTGTTGTTTATGTGCACAGTCAACAATCAATTATGAAGTTTATTTGTTTTGATTTTTCATATAGCGGAACTGTCCAGCACCCAATCCCTATTCTTGGAATATCATATGACTGAGACAAAGTTAAATGTGGGAAGATATCTTGAAGTATGACTAAAATGGTAGTTTTATACCAAAATGTGTCTTTTTCAGGCATGGCTTTTTTAAATAGACTTTTTCATGGGTTTACCAATGATGGGTTTACATGTTCTTATTGAAGAACACCTTTTCAAAGGACTGAATTTTCAAAAGAATCACTGCTCCACACGACTTAACTAATTTTGTGACTAGGACACGTCATCTTAAGCCATCAGATGTTACTGTCATGCTTTGCAATGAGATAAACTGACATTTCATCATGTAACTTCACACACTTGTCTGGTATGTGCATTTTTTTTTGCAATCAGACAGGAAGTAACTGATCTAGAATCCAGTGCAATATGCATTTACTAATTATCTTCCATTCCGCTCATGGTCAGGGGGGTGCTGGAGCATATCCTAGCTATCTACAGGCAGTAGCACAGGAGTTCATCTGGAATTAGTTGCCAGCGCAACCTAACTTTGCTAATTTGTACCAAAATAACTAGGTTTTGTGTCTTTGTGGCTTTCTAGAGGATTTTTTTTGTTGGTCATGGTTCCAAGTGAAACAATCACTTTTCATTTTTCTTCCTCAAATTTCAGACAAATAGATTTTTTTTAATCAAAAACTAACCTACGTATTTGCTTTGAGGCTAGGTCGTGGTTCTGCTCACAATAGACATGCCTATGACATTTCTTGTTGCTAAGTGAAAGGCTGTCGATTGATGGCATCTGTGATCAATTCATCATGCATGTTTCACTAATGCAGACCCACGGTACATTTAAAGCCCTTTTCTTATATACAAAGGCATTTGCCAAGGTCAGACAAGAGTGTGTCAGTCAGCACATGTTGTGATGGAAAGACAATAGGCTGCAGCAAAGTGTTGATGCGAGACAAACGATGGGAAAGATGAGCCTCAGAGGGAACACGCAGCAGCCAGGCTTTGTCTCCTTCTATAAATAGCATCCTCATCTCCACTCTCTCCTCCGTTACTACCAGCCTCCCTTTTGTTATCCCTGTCGTAAAAGCTCTCCTCTTCTTTTGTAGTATCAAATGTTGTTTATAATAAACCCCCAAAGATTGGCTTGGAATCTTTTTGAAATTCAGTCCTGGAAGACGGTTTTACTTTGCCACGTGAAAATTGGTAGGCATGTCTATTATGGGTAGACCCACCCAAAAAAAAATGAAAAGAAAAAGCAGTCAGCCATTTTTTTTACACTACAAATCCAATTGTAATAACATGCGTTATTTCCAACATTCAGTACTGGAAGAGTTAAATGAGCCACATGAAAATTTGTTGGTAGATCTATCACGTGTAAGCTGAGCAAAAATGGTCAAGAAGCCTTTTTAGACCAAATTTTAATTGTATTCATTTGCAAATAAAGCATAACTGCCATTGAAAAAAACAATACATTTCATATGCATTTCTATCATGAGTTGATGCACAAAATGTTTCCAGAAGCCACAACTGAAAACACACAGGAAAACTGGCATTTATTGTCAATTTACCATTTGAGGAACTTTTATCACATTTTAAAACATACATATTTCTTTTTGCCCAACACGTCTGTTTGTTCTTTGTATAAACTGCACTTATAAACAGTAGCTTTTCACACTTCTTTTGGTATGACCGTTCGTCGTAATGCGTACATTGCTGCCAGTGCAGTACATAAATCATGGCTTCGGATCTCGATGAATTTCCTACCGTTCAGGAACGCGGCATTAGCGCGGCATTAGTTACCTTGACGACGGCACAAACAACCTTCTGGGACTTTGGTGTTTATTGATTAATTAGTGTGCATTAATACTGTTGTTATAGTTCTATTTCTCTTACACTCACACACACATACACGCTAACAATAGTCAGACATGAACGGCATGGAACACATCATTCGCTAGTGCAGCTGCTTTGTAGCGTCCCTCCCTTCCTCCCGCCTCCCTTCAGCCTCCCTTCACCCGATGATTTCACATCGTGGAAGCAGCGGCAGCGTTAGCATCTGAGCCGTGAAGGGAAGATGGAAGTTGGGACCGTGTGCCGGCCTAAAACACGTTAAGCTCAGGGAGGCGGTGGAGGTCCAGATGCGCGCGGCGTGGCGTCAGTGGAAACACGTGCTGCTGAGTTTGCCATGACCACGATCTCATCGGGATGTTTCTTCCGATATGGGTTTGATTGAGGCTGCCTGTGGGCTGGAAGCACTCATTGGCGGTGTTTTGTTTGTGTGAGAACAACTGGGGTTATTCTCCTCAAGTCATCTGAGGGTGAGGCAGGAGGTTTTGCACTTGTGCTTAAGCTTGTACTGACAATTCATCTCATTTTGATCAGTCTTAACCTTCTTGTCTCCCATTAACGACAATATAGATGTTAATTGGACGCTTCGAGTAAGTGTGTGTGTGGCAGCCACGAGTTAGTAGAAATTTTATCCCACTCGCTTTTCTTCGTACTTTTATTCAGGATTGGATGGTTTATTGATACAGGTTAAATTTGCCAGATTCGTTATTAACTCATTGGCTACCATTGACTAAGATCCAACGCCACTCGATTTTTACTGGGAGAATGATCCCTGCCAAATGAAATGGACTGGAGTTCTAATGCTATCAATGGGAGTGAATGAGTTTAGAGGTAGATTTGTATCTAGCAACCCAAAAAAAATATGTCCCATTGAGAACAGTTGGTATAAAGCGGTTTTGAACCATGAAAGCTTTAATTGTGCTGTTGGATTTTTTTTTGGTCTAGGTCCACAGAAAGATCCGTGAGGATTCAGACATGGCCCAAGACTCGCTGCAATGTTTGGCTCAGCTGGCGTCCATGCACGGGCCCATCTTCCCGGACGAAAGCGCTCAAATCTCCTATTTGGGACACTTGGTGGAGGGCCTGCTCAGCATGATCAATGGGTCAGTAGCTCCTGCATGGTCAGTTTACAATCTCATCTCATCGATGAATATTTGTTTTGGATACATTGCAAAGTGTATTATTTGTTTAAAACTTACTAATAGTTGTCAATTTATTGTTACAAGAAGACAGTTAATAATCTCAAATTCTCTTAAGTAGCTTATTTTCAATTTACTTAAAATGTTCACTTCACCCTACTAAAGTAAAGTCCAGTTTAAAGTTTTAATCGAGAACTATTTTTCTTATGCACCATACCTTCGAAATTCAGGTGAAATTGATTGGCTTGTATTTTTTTTCCCCTTAAAAGTTTAATAATGATTGTGTTACCTCTATTTTCAAAATTTTTACTGAAAAATAATTGAATCAACAAAAATCCATTGTCGATTAAAGCCTGATAAAGAGTGAATGATGGCGTTCGTTGGAATTCTTTTACCGTAATCTCGGGGCTATAAATCACTGTTTTCATAGTTTGCATAAATCGGCTACTAATACTCCAGTGTGATTTTTTTTCTGTTATGATCTTTTTTTTAGGCCTTAAAAACTGTTATGTTAACGGAGGCCTATTTAGCATGTTGCTCTCCCTTTTACTATTTTTATTTACTTTTTTAATTATTACAGTAGACGATACTTTTACCATTTTGTTTATATTTGCTTGAAATTTTTAGTGTCTTGTCTGCTGAAGTGATGGTAGGGTTCGCAAGTGTCCCATCTGAGGTCTTACTCTTGTGTGAGTTGGGGAAATTCGGTGGCAAGTGGGGGTCCCGCTCCACCTCCAGCTTTCATCCCACTTCCACATTCACACTCTCTCCCAGTCCATCTGTAATCACCTATTCTTGGAGGTTTTTTTCCGATTGCTTCATCGGAAAACCATGCGGAGCCAAGCTGGACAGCCGATGTGCGCTGATTGAGCACTCCTGCTCGCACTTAGACCTTTTTTTCCGCACCATGTGCAACCCGGAATGTCACTTTTTAGTGGAGCAGGAGAGTCCAAATTGTTGTCTAGGATGGAAAAAAAAAACTTCATTTTTGTGTCTTCAATGTTACACTGGCCTGCAGTTTATTATATAAGGGGGGAAAGGAAAAACTTAATGCCTTTTTAAATTTAGTGATGAAATCCCAGAGTGAGGCCAAATGAGGGTCAGCTTTCCAGTCAAGCCAAAAAAATGTCTTTAAAAAATTGCTCCTCGGAACCCAGTCAACGCGCGGCGATTTTCCACAGCTGTGCGGCGGTGTGGAGGTCCACGTTTCACGCAGTTTCCCCCCTGCGGCCACGCTGGAAATGGGGGCACCGCACGCCCTCCCACTGCATTGTGTTGACTCATGGCTTATTTATAGTTTTAATCGGCCATTTTAACGTGGCCTGGCGTGTTTCCATGTGCCTTTCGGCCAAGGTGACGGGGACAAAGCTTTCCGTTGTGTAGCAGCGGCTGGCTAAAAACGGGACTTTTAACAAATGCTAATCGGATTATGGGTTGCTATAAGTAGTGCAAAAAGGAAGTTCACCGCCATAAATGCCTCACAACATAAAAACAAGTCAATACCTTCAGGACCTTGTAGTGAAAATAACTGACATGCTTGTTTTGATGGAACGGCACCGGAAAAATGCCTTTTTAATACCAATTTTCAGTCGTCGATGCCCATTGGGATCGAATATGGCTGACTTTTTACATAATGGAACTTTTCAGCCCAACTATTGACGTGACTTTTTACATAATGGAACTTTTCAGCCTCACTATTGACGTGACAAATTGAGTTTGCCCACTTAATCTTTATCTTATCCCACAATAAGATTTATCTTCTAAATGTGTGCTGAATGCAAATCCAAAGTGATGCATTAGCGCCACCTAGAAAATCTTTCCATCTTTTACAAACCTCCGAACGTTTCACTGACAAGCGGTCAAGGACCGTCTTCGTTCTTGGAAAAATGTTCTTAAACAATATCTTTGTCGGCCGAGTAATATTATATTTGAGTCATTTTCTGAACCTCTTTATCCTCACTAGTGTCGCGAGGGGTGCTGGAGCCTATCCCAGCTGACTTACGATGTAAAGAATATTAAAATTCGCATTTTTGTCATCCATGGGGTCACAATGCAAATAAAAATGTTTTTTCTTTCTTTGTCAGTATTGAAATTGAAGACTCTGAAGCCGTAGGCATCTCCAACATCATCTTCAACCTGATCACCATGTTCCCCAAGAGCGTGTTGACGGCGCTGCCGAGCGAACACTTCACCTCCTTCATCAACTGCCTCACGATGCTCACCTGTTCCTTCGGTCGCAGCGCCGCCCTGGAGGAGGTGGTGAGTGACCGCCCCGTTTGAAATTGTCGTCGACTCCAATCGTTTTCCTCCCACGGTTGCGACGTCGTGACAGTCGCCGCGGTTTGTGTGTGCGCGCAGCTGGATAAAGATGACATGGTGTACATGGAGGCCTACGATCGGCTGTTGGAGTCGTGGCTGAAGCTGGTGCAGGACGAGGAGCATTTCCCCCGCGGCTGTTTCGTCCAGCCCGCCGTGCAGGTTTTCAACGCCTACATCCAGTGTCATCTGGCCGCGCCCGACGGGACCCGCAACCTGGTAGGGTTCCATCCTTTTGAGGCTTTGAGAACCTGCTTCACACTAATGTCTCTCCATTTCGCCCGGCTTTGCTCAGTCGGTGAACGGCGTGTCCACGCACGACGAGGATGAGATCAACGAGCTGCAAGAAGACGACAGAGAGCTCTTCTCAGACCAGCTGTCCAGCATTGGGACGCTAGGCCGTGTGGCTTCAGACCACTGCATCCCCCTTCTCACCAAGTAAACACACTTTCAGTACCATAAACACTGCTGCACATTGTGGTTGTTAGTTAGCACGTTCACTGCCATTCACAGCGCTAAATTTGCCAGATTCGTTATTAACTCATTGGCTACCATTGACTAAGATCCAACGCCTGGTCCAACGTGTTTGTCGCTCATAGACGTCCAATCCTTTTTTTTTCTTCGTTCATCCCACTTCAAATTGATTGGACCTCTAGCACCATCAATGGCAGCCAATGACTTTAAAAAGAAAAACATCATTATTGCATTATCAGTATTATCACATTTGGGCCGATTTTTTTAACATTAAAGCTATGCAGACAGTATTTTTAATCATTTGTTTTATTTTTCTATTTCTATTCTTCTCTAACATGCTCATTTTTTTCATTCTTTTTTTAATATTTACATTTTGATACGTCATTTTGATCCCACATTTTTGTTTTTTACATTTTTTTAATGTATTTATTTACTTGAAATGAACTTAAGCAATGATGCATATTGTGGCATTCAGCCTGCTTGAGGAACGCGTGACCCGGCTACACGGTCAGCTGCAGCGGACACAGCAGCACCTGATGTCCTCGTCAGAACCGCCGCCGATCGATCGCAAAGTCCTCGACGATCTCTACGAAGACATCCACTGGCTCATCCTCGTCTCGGGTCAGTATTGCAAACCAGAATTCTGACAAGTGTAGGCTTTAGCTGCCCTTTTTTCCCAATGTCTCGTGCTTGGCTCTCAGGTTACCTCCTGGCGGACGACCCGCAAGGAGAGACACCGATGATCCCCCCCGAAGTGATGGAGTTCTCTGTAAAGCGCTCGACAGAGGTGGACATGAACACCACTTTGCAAATCTTGGGGTCGCCGGGCGAGAGGGCCTCGTCCATCCCGGGCTGCGACCGCACCGACTCGGTCATCAGGTATTGTACCGAAGTCATTTTAACACCAACGGGGACAGTATAAAGTATAAAAGCGTGTCCGTTAGGTTGCTGTCAGCCGTATTGAGGACGTCCGAGGTGGAATCGAGGGCCAGCAGAGCCAGCTTGACGCAGCTGCTGAGTCCTCAGATGGGCAAAGATGTGGTTTGGTTCCTGAGACGCTGGGCCAGGACCTATTTGCTCATGGATGAGAAGCTCTACCAGCAGGTAACGTCACCAACAGGGTGTCAAATTCATCTTTGTTTCCTTCAAGAAGCCCTTTTCTGTCATTAGGGATGTCACGAATATTCGACTAAATGACAATAAATCAACAACTATCTTGATGGGCTTATTTTTCTAATTAAAGCTCCTTTCGTCCCTCCCGCGGTCAGGTGAGCATCCCATTCAGCACGGCGTTCGGCTCCGACACAGAGGGCGCCCAATGGATCGTGGGCTACCTGCTGGAGAAAGTCATCACCAATCTTTCGGTGTGGAGCTCCGAGCCGGAGCTGGCCAACGACACGGTGGAGCTGCTGGTGACGCTCGTGGAGCACCGGCAAAGGTGAGGAAGGAGAAAGTGGAAAGACGGCGCCGTAACCGACACGTGCCTCGCCGCAGGGCCAACATGGTGGTGCAGTGCGAGAGCTGGTGGAACCTGGCAAAGCAGTTCGCCGGACGCACCCCGCCGCTGCACCTGCTCTCCAGCTCGGTGCAGAGGACCCTCATGAAGGCTCTTGTGCTGGGGGGCTTTGCCCAAATGGACGCTGACACCAAACAACAGTACTGGGCTGAGGTAACTTGTTTTGAAATCAATGGCTGCCAGAGTTGCATTAAAGATGAACTTGTTTTTACATTAAACACATGTTATCACATATTATCACTTCAAACACAAAAAAAAAAAAACATCATTATATTTTTCCCTGTTATAACGGATTTGAGGTTATTTCATCAACTCTGCCTGCTATTGATAGTGATAGAGATCTAATTGTGACTAGAGGGGATGGGACCAATCATTCAATAATGGTTATAAATTTGAACACGAACTCTTTGGGTTTTCCCCCTAATGTTTATTTTACTAAAAAGCTCCATTTACAAATGGCAAAACATTTACATTTTCACAATGTATCTCGTCCTACATATTTTTTTTACATTAAGAAAAATCAGAAAATAAAGATGCCCTCCATGGCAGCCAAGGAGTTAACAAGGCTGTCTTATGAGTATTACTTGCCTATAGTGTCCCTCTCTAATATTAGGCATTTGACATATTGGTCGTTTGCCCCGCCCCCCCTAAAGAATTGAATTGTGTTCATCTCTAGCTCGCCATAATCCGTCACCAGGGAGAACTCGATCTCCGTCGGCATCCCGGAGGTCTTTTGTCCTAATCGGCTGACGGTAGTAAAAAAGGGGGCGCAAAGCCTCACGTAATTACCGAGGGGAGTCGGCAGCTGTCGCAGCTGCCGCGGCGGGTCGGAGGGGAACGGGTGCGGCGTGCAGGCGATGACGGCGAGCATCTTCGACTCATCTGCTAAATGACTGCAAACAAAAGAAAACGTTATTGAAGCTATTCTATGTACGAAATCAATCACAAACCCAATCCGACAAAAAGATGAGAAAGTGGAGCTTTTTTTGTCGTGTCATCAGATGTACATAAGATATCTTAAAAGGAATTGAATCGAAATGACATTGTTCTTTCCCCTATCATTAATTAAAATATTTGCTCGTTTCTTAGAATCCTGTTGTCTTGATTATTGCAATAACCACGTTGTTTTGTGTTTGCGTGGTTCAGGTGCTGCACCCTTTGCAGCAGCGCTTCCTCAACCTGATCAACCAGGAAAACTTTGCTCAGATGAGCCAGGAGGAGGCGGTCAAGCGGGAAATCGTGGCCACGCTGGAAGCCCTCTGCGGAATCGCCGAGGCCACGCAGATTGACAACGTAGCCTCGCTCTTCTCCTTCCTCATGGACTTTCTGTCCAGCTGCATCGGACTCATGGAGGTGGGTCTGTCGCTTGGCGGGCGCCCACTCTTTAGTCCTTGTCCTTAACTGTCTACTTGCACGCGTCTCAGGTGTACAGCAACACACCGGAGACCATCAACCTCATCATCGAAGTCTTCGTAGAAGTGGCCCACAAGCAGATCTGCTACCTGGGAGAGGTTGGTCATTCTTCCCGACACCAAAGAAGTCCAGCCAAGTGCCCCAAATAACTCGTCGTGTGTGCAGAACAAGTCTATGAAGCTGTACGAGGCTTGCCTGACGCTGCTGCAAGTTTACTCCAAGAACAACCAGAGCAGAAAACGCAGCGACGCCGCAGCGGAGGAAGACCAATATCAGGACTTGTTGCTCATCATGGAGTTGCTCACCAACCTGCTGTCCAAAGAGTTCATCGACTTCAGCGACACAGGTGCGCCCGTCCGTCTTTTTGTCTCCAGAAGCGTTTTTTTTCCCCCCAACTCGCGCATGATCCACACCCGCTCCTTCCAGACGAGGTTTTCCGCGGCCAAGAGCAAGGCACGCCGACGTCCGCCCGCCCGGTGTCGGCCGCCGACGTAGTCCTGTACGGCGTCAACATCGTCCTCCCGCTCATGTCTCAGGACCTTCTCAAGGTGTCGTATTTTTTGTCTTGCTCGACGCTCTCTCCTCTGAGTCTTAAAGTTTTCGTCCCCTGCCGCTTTTGTTTCACAGTTCCCGTCTTTGTGCAACCAGTATTACAAACTTATCACCTTCATCTGCGAGATTTTCCCCGAGAAGATCCCGCAGCTCCCCGAGGAGCTCTTCAAGAGCCTCATGTTCTCGCTGGAGCTCGGCATGACTTCGTATCCTCTTCTCGTGATTTGTGCTCTTGTGTCCTCCCCTACGATTTGACGCTAAGCCTTAACGGATGTGTTTAGTATGGGTTCAGAGGTCAGTCAGCTGTGTTTGGAAGCTTTGTCCCCATTGGCCGAGCAGTGCGCCAAAAACCAGGAGAAGGACACGCCCCTTTTCTTGGCTACGCGGCACTTCCTCAAGGTACGTGGGTACGCCGCTGCAAACGTTATGCGTGAGTGGAGTTGTTTATGTTTGCCGTTTGTTGCAGCTGGTTTTCGACATGTTGGTACTGCAGAAACACAACACGGAGATCACGGTGGCGGCCGGAGAAGCTCTTTACACGCTTGTTTGTTTGCATCAGGTCAGGAGACACTCTGCTTTGAAAAAGTGTTGACAAACTAATGTGAAATCGTAACTTTAGAATTAATGGCACGGTATCATTGGGTAATTTCTCTTGTGATACTTACCATACACATTGACCAAATACTGTTGTACTTATAATTACGGGTTGTACTTGGTTTAAAAAAAAATAAAAAAAGAACTTGTAATCTTGATCAATCGTTTAGCAAAATTCATCCCCCAAAGTTTTTTTTTCTCAATATTTATATAATTGGCTGCATTGTATGATTTTGCAAATCTTTTCTATTTGGTTATATATAACCATCCAGTTGTTGTGATTTGAACATAATTTGTGACTCTTAAAATCTTGTCATGATATTGATATAGTAGTGAAAACAAATATTACTCATTATAAATTCTGCCAAATATGGTGATAATGTAAAGTATAAGTGGACAGTGGTGTGATGTATTTATTTATTGTTTTGTGGCGTGTCCAGGCGGAGTACTCTGATCTAGTGGAATCACTGCTGTCGTCGCAGCGCGACGCGGTCATCTACGGGCGTCTGGTGGCCGCCTTCAACACGCTGACGGCCAGCAGCACGCCGCCCGCCATGGAGCGCAAGCAAAAGATAGCCTTCCTCAAAAGTCTCGACGACTTTGTGGCCAACGTGGGCGGCCTGCTCTGCGTCAAGTAAGCCCGCTCGCTGTGACTTATGGGTAAAGGCTCAGGACGCTTATCACGGCGACCCGTCCAGCTGTGATGCGGACGAACGGACTCGCTGGGAGGTCACTGGACTACCAGGCAAAGCTGCTGAACACACACACACACGTACACAACAAACTGTGTAATTGGAATGTGACAAAGATTTTTTTTTATAAGTTTTTCCCCCTCAGTGTGAAGTTTTAAATGCCTTTGGACCATTGTTTCGAGAATGTACAAGTTTATATGCCTACATTATGTAGAGTCAGTTATACACACATACACATTCAAATTCTCCGCGCCCATTGACGGTGATCAAGTTGTTTTAAAAAAATGTTTTTACATTCAGCACACGTTAACGATTGCATATAAACACAATGCCCAGACGAAGGAAAAAGTTCAAAAACGTTTGTGCTATCCTATTGGCTTTAATGGGACTTTTTCATTTAAATCATTGGGGTTCCGTTGATGACTGTAGATGTCTAATCCGTTTGCACTGGGAGAACTGGCAGCGGTATGATTTCTGGCAGCCCCTCAAAGTAGAAATGGGGTGGACGTCTATTGCCAAGAGTGGCGTTAAATTGTGGTCGTTGAATGACTGCCTGCCCAGTAAAAAAATGCATTTGATGTCTATTGCTGTCAATGGACATTATGGATGCCCATACCAAAACATACAAGCACGTACATAATAGATTCACACAAACTATACTCCAAATCTCTCCAGAGTGCCTATGTGTGTGAGTGCCTTGCATCACGTGTCCCCACGACAAATAAGGTCGCCCGGTCGTGGAGCAGCCAGAAAGTTCATGCATGCCGGCCTCCCGTCTGCAAGGCTTGGACGTTTTGCTTCTGTTTAAGGAACCACACGTCCAACTGAAATTTTTATACGCGAGCAGGTGAACTTTTTCTGTAGGAGTTCAACTCGAGAGAAAAAGACGTTGACGGGCTGTATTGCGACGAGTATTTTTTATAAAGCAACGCAAAATCCAAGATCCGTAAGGAGTAGAGACGCTTCAACAACCTTCCTATGTGTGTTGACCCTGTTTCAAGTTGTACATAAAGTTGGATTGTATAAGAAGTCTTTTGGTCTCTTTCATTTTGTATTGGCACTAACAAAAAATCTGTTCTCATCTCATTTTCTGAACCGCTTTACCCTCATTGGGGTTGTGGGGGTGCTGGAGCCTATCCCAGCTGTCTCCAGGCCTCAGGTGGGGGGACACCCTGAATTGGTGGCCAGCCGATAGCAGGGCACAAGGAGACGGACAACCATGCCCAGGGGAAATTTAGTGTCCAATCAGCCTACGATGCTTGTTTTTGGAATGTGGGAGGAAACCGGAGTACCCGGAGGAAACCCACACAGGCCCAGGGAGAACATACAAACTCCACACAGATGGACCTGACCTGGATTCGAACCCAGGACCCCAGAACTATGCGGCCGACACGCCAACCACTCACTTCACAGGGCCACCCAAAAAATCTTTCAATTTATAATGGTAGTTGACTTTGAGCCTAAACTGTTCGTCTCATTGTAATGTAAAATTAATTACGTCAAAATCTATTACATGTTCCATAAATTTAAATGCATAAGAAAATATGCATGATGTGAATAAAATGCGAATAGAAAATGGAAATTTGATAAGTATGTAAAATTAGGAATTGTATGCATGAAAAAAATCTTTAAAAAAGAAAGATAAAATAACCCCCTCCCCCATAAAAAATATCAATTATAAAAAAATATTTAGGCGAGAGAATGTATAAATGTTATCTCTTAAGTAACGACTTTCCGGACTCTAACGGCGTATGCGCTTTCCCATTTTGTGAACGCCACATCGGCTCTTGTCGGAAACACGTCATCACACCGCGACTCCCCACGCTTGGCCATAACGTGGTAACAGAAACCTGCCAGGTGAGTTCAATTAAATATCGAAACGCAACATGTCCCACAAGTTGTCATTTTTACGAACAGCAAATCGATCGTGCATTGTTCTCCGCTGGTCAACATGAGCGACAGCGACGACGACGTGCCGACGTTGTCTGCTCACACCCTGGCGGCTTTGCACGAGTTTTACGAAGAGAGCCAAGGCAAGAAGAACACTTGCGACGTCTCCACGCCCGCCGACCAATTCGCCGTGGGAGCCGTGGAGGAGGACTGGGTGAGCGAGCATCTGAATTCTGCCCTCGCTTTGTTCTGACGTATACTTTTTATTCATGGACCCTGTATTTATTACTTTTGTTTGTCGTTTGTTTAGGGTATGAGTCAATTCTGGTACACAGATGAGACTGCAACGCGATTGGCAGAGGAACTTCTCGAACAAGCTGGAGTAGAAGGAAGGTAAGCTACGAACTTCCAATCAAAAACTCTAAAGATCAACATGTGCACCACTCAAGTTCAGTTTTTTAACTTAAACACACATAACTGCTGTACTTGTTTGTTGTGAAGCTCCAGATCTCATTTGAATTGTATATTGACAATGAAAGCGTTCAATTCTTCTTACATTTCGCAGAATCGCATGCGTTAGCGCCCCTAGCGTTTACCAGAAGCTAAAGCAGCTCGGGGACAACGCATCAGTAACTGTTTTCGAGTACGACCGGCGCTTTGCCGTGTACGGCGACGAATTCATCTTCTACGACTACAATGAGCCGCTGGGACCGGCGGAACGCGGGGTGGCGCCACGTAGCTTTGACGTGGTGTTGGTCGACCCGCCTTACCTCTCTGAGGAGTGCCTCAGTAAAGTGGCTCGCACGGTCAAGTATCTGACCAAAGGAAAAGTTCTGCTGTGCACAGGTCAGAGAAAATACTCGCCGAGAACGTCTAACTCATTGGCTGCCACTGACGGTGCTAGACGGACAGACATTTTGACCGGCAGAGGCGAACAGATTGGACGTCCGCTGCCGTTAATGATTGAAAAATGAGCATTCACAGCCAGTCCTCCTAGTTTAAATGAATTGGATGCCTATCGTTGTCGCTGGCAGCCAAAGGGTTAATTGTCATTCAAAATACGGCATGATAACATTTTTCTTGTTTATAGGTGGCGTCATGGAAAACGTGGCCAAACAACTCCTGAATGTCAACGTGTGTCACTTCCTGCCGCAGCACCGGCGCAATTTGTCCAACGACTTCCGATGTTTCGTCAACTACCCGTCACCTCTTCTCTCCGGCTGAAATGTGGTAAAAAAGGGGACTGGACTGTGGGATGAGAAGTCTTTTTTTTTTTTTTTTACAAAATTTTAAAGTTGTTAGAAATATCAAAATCTTAACAAATGGTTCAGTTTTTTGGTTTCCTGAAAAAAATAACTAACGATTTATATCTGATTTTTGTTGTTGTTGGAAAGAATGCCATCTAGTGGATAGAGTGAGCCGTGCCCTAATATGACATAACGAGGGAAAAGGAATACTTGAAGTTGTCAATTAGGAGTATTTCAATAGGGGGAAGCTGGGAACATAGAATAAGCAAAAACGGCCTATCTGCAGGGATACATTATTTCCCAAGTCTTGTTAGAAATGCAATTTCCTTATTAAAAGAGGAGTAAACAACAAGCCATGTGGCGTCTTTGTCAGTGGCAGCCAATGAGGCAAAGCAGTGTCCGAGTTAGCTATGATAATTAATTTTACTATTCAACCGAGTAAGCGATAATTTAATATAAAAAAAAAAAATAGAACTCTCAAGCGTCAAAAATCCTATTTTCTACTGGGTAAGCGCATTTTCCGATTTTGTGACCCTATCGCTAAATATTAATTAAGTTTAATATTAATTAAGCTTAATATCTCATTTTCAAATAGTTTTTTTTCTTCAATATTTACCGTATTTACTCGCATATGAGCCAAATTGAATAATTTCATATTTTACATTTACAAAGACAGGAATAATAACTTCCTTATGATATTGACCCTAATCATGTGCTTTTGGTTCATACAGTATCTCAGAAATGCCACGTGCGAGGATTTTTCTTAAGATTTTCCCTTCAAAGTAACACATTTGTACTCTCTTAAAACCATGAATATGGAGGGGAAATTTGTGAATCAGGGGCGGCTTATACACGAGAAATTGTTAAATTCAACAGATTTAAGGGTGCGTTTCGAAATAAATTATCAAGGTAAGTTAAAATGATCAGCCAAAAATGAAACTTTCAATTTTGTAACTTTTTTCATGTAAATTTCTGGAAAAAAAACTTGCTTTTTTGGATAGAATTTCTGTCATTTTCCTGGTTTTTATACTTTTATACTTATTTAGTAGATTGGTGAAGACTTGCGTCGTGAACTACGGAAGATTGTTATTTTCTGGCAGGTCTGAATTGTGGTCATTTACAAATAGGGTTCCCAACAAGTTGGACTACTATACAAATTGTCAAAAAATAACTCCACTGCAATGATGTGGAAGTGCCACCGTTGAATATTTTATTCAGAATGGAACTCGGAACATTGGATTTGCATACCATTCCAATTTGATAGGCTAAAGTGGCTCTGACAAACTATTGCCATCTTTGGTCCTCTCCACGCAACTGCATATGTAATTGATTGTATGCCACATCCCACTCGTGGTTGTTGGTTTCTACTCGGGCAGCAGCTCATCGCCAAGGTCTTCTCCGGCGAATACGTCATCGTCCACGCGCTTCTTGGAGCCTATCCGCGGCTGGTCGGCCAAAGGGCCAAGCGGGTCCACGTAGGATGCGTCTACCAAAATACAAAAAGTTTGCCGCGCTTAGGATAGGCACAGATCAGTTTGGTAGGGAAGAATAGCAGCCATCCATTCACCCAATTCGTCAGGGTTACTACTCTTCTCATATGGCTCGTTGGAGGTGGGGAGCGACATTGCCGGTGCCGTCGAACGCTCGCCCTTGGGAACACCTTCTGAAATGAGATAAACCCATTTGGTGGCAACGGAGGATTTGAATGATCCCTCGGGATCACTGACCAGCGTTGACGTCAGAAGCCTCGTTCCTCTTATTTCTTGTGCCTCCTTCTCGTTCTGCTTTTGCTCTCTGGAGGGGGAACAGAAAATTCAAATGTTCCCGTCACGTTATATTTGGATTACAAAATCAGTTTTCCCTACCTGCTCCCTGAGCTCCTTCATCTTCTCGACCTTCTTGAGCTTGTTGGCGTAGTCGTGGACTTCCTTCAGGCCCATGTCCTGGCACAGCCGCACCAGGAAGCGAAGACCTCCGCACAGATCGACATTGGATCAGGCGGCCCCGTTGTGAAACACGGTGGAGATGACTTACATTGCGCGTCCTCGGGAAATTTGCGGTGGATTTCTCTGTAGGTTTCCAGAGCTTTTTGTCCATTTCCTGCAATAGGGAAGTTTCATATCAAGAGCATATACATTTTTTTAAATTATATATTAGTGTCTTTTCTGACCGCTTCTTCTGTAACACCTGGCTACCATCAACTGCCAACGCACCTCATTGGGTCTAAACACAAAAAACAGCTTCATTGATGGGTTATACATGGGTACTCACTCTTTGGGTTGGTATTTTTGCCTACAGTGCTGATTTAATTTAATTTGTTTCATAATTTCTACATCTTATTGAGAGAAGTTAGAGAATCCTCATAAGTTTGCTCCATAATGACATATCAGCATCACTCAGTGGCTGCAGATTTGTCCACTGCGCATCATTGATGCGAATATCTCATTACAAAATCTCAAAAATGCTCTATTAGGTTGAGATCTGGTAAATGTAATGACATTATTTTTATGCAAAATGTCCCCTTGACTCACTGCACGAGTATGGCTCTGTTGAAATAGTGAATGGCCTTCTCGTAGAGCTGCGTCTGCACGTAGTAGGCCGCTAACCACTCGATCACCTCCATGTTGCAAGGGAAAAGCCTAAACGACTGAAAGGAAGTCACGTCATCAACGCGCCGTCTAGTGATTCGGGAGTGGGGCACAATGAACGATTCCGAACGTAGCGGGCTGCCACAATTTGAATTTTTAGCACTGTTACCTCGCAGTAGTAATGCAAGGCTTGCGATTTGTCCCCCTCCAAGTCATGCAGGTCCCCCAGTTTGGCCAAAGCTTTGGGGTCGTTGGGGACCACGCTGATGACCTGCATCAACCACTCTACCGCCTGGTGGGGGTCCTCCAGTTGCTCATAGCTAACATCGTTAAAGGTGTTATTTCTTTACCCAAATCCATCATGAAAAGTCAGATTAGGCGTAATAGTAAAATCAGAGCCAACCAGTCCTCTCATAGCATTCATGCTACGCGAAAGGTTTCTATTCTGTTCTGTCCGTCGGCAAATCTCTAAAGTTTTTCCCTCTAACTGTTTTGTCATAGCTTGCTAGCATATTACGTGTAGGTTTTCTATTCTGTTGTCACTAGAAGATTTTGAAATGCTCTCTCTTGACACCATCTGCAACTTTGAAAAAGGATACATGTCAGCTAGTTGGTACATGACCTCGGCGCTGTCCCTGAGAATGGCTTGGAGCTTCAAGAAGCAGTCCAGCGCGTCCTCTAGACGGCTTAGCTTCTTATACGTCAGACCTTAGCGGAAGTAAACTTTTCAGGACTGGTTTGAATGTCGACGTAGTTTCTTTACGAAGGTTACCCAGGTTCCTGAGGGCTTCAGTACAGGAGGAGTCGTTCCTCAGAGCTTCTTTGAAGAACTCGGCCGCTTTGGCGTAGTCCTGCTTGACGAATTCGGTGTTCCCTTTGCACACGAAGGCTCCCGGGTTGTAGCGGTCCGCATTCACCGCCAGATCGGCGTAACGTTCTGCCTGCTCGTAGTCCTTCTCCTGGAATTGCAGTGGTGGTGGAGGTTAGCAAAAGCTACTGTTGGAACGCTCGGTTGCGTCTGGTTGGAGTCGAGCTCTACCAGGATGAAGAGGCTGGAGAGGTTGTTGGCAGCAGCGCTTTTGACTTTGCTGTCCTGCTTGGCCACTTCTTTCAGGATTTTCATGGCCTTTAACAAAATCTTGATGTCAATCTGGGCTATCAGGCTAGGCTAGTCTATGGCTATCATGAGTTGAGGAGTTTGTGACCTGGTCAAAGTGCATTTGTCTGAAGAAGGTCATAGCCTTTTTCAGCTGGAGGTCATTGGCCAGCTCGGCATATGGAGAGTTCTTCACCAAGTCTACGCACCTTTTGTACAAATACAGTAGAAAATGCTAATAGACGGAAGATGCGAATAATAAGAGTAGTTAGACGAACCAGTCAAATCCAGCGGAGAAAGACGACTCTATGACCGGAGCGATGAGCTTGGCGGCGGTCATCACATACTTCTCGGCACGGGCTTTCCTGCGCCAAAAAGTGAACGTGTTAGTTTTCTGTTCTAGTAACCACGAGAGTTGTTATTTCCTTACAGTTCTCTCTCCATTTGGTACAGCTTGTCGTTTTTGATCACTTCCATCAATATGTTAGATCTGATGTCGTCCTGAAACGCATCACGGCGACCAAGTCGGCGCGCGTTTTGATATTTCGGACGCTCGGCGGCGGGCTCACGTTGGCGGCCATGTACTTGTCTTCGTGCTGAACGTCCAGGGGTACGGCGAGTAGCTCGTGGAAGGCATTCTTCATGCCTTCGGCGTCGCGGATGGCGTAGTAGCACAGCACCAGGTTGTAGCCGGACCTGACGTTGGCGCTGTTGCGCATGATGTGCTCGAAGGACGACACGGCTTCCGAGTACTGGCCCAGCAGCATGAAGACGGTGCCGATGTTCTGCATGATCTTGATCCGCATCTCCTTGTAGTCGTCCGAGATGTGGTCCAGCGCCATGCGGTAGAACTTGACAGCCTTGGTGTAGTTCTTCTGCTTGACCCAGATGTTAGCCATGTTCACCTTCAGGCGTCCTGAGAAGTAGAGTTTTGGAAAATTCAGCCCCTGAAGTCAGTTCGATCCAACTAGGTGGAATTAGCCAAGCACCCGCGGTGGTGAACATCTTGTTCTTGATGATGACGAGGTAGTGGTTCAAGGCCTCTGGGTACATCTCATTGTTTTCACACTGGTTAGCCAGATTGAGTAGAACCTGACGACCAAGACCAAACTTGTACAAATACAGGCAAAAAAGAAAAAGAAAAAATGGCTCGTAGATCGTCGCCACGCTCACAGCGTAGGTGAGATCCAAGTTGATCTGGTCTGGGTCTTCGGATTGCTCCTGCTGCCTTACCAGCGCTCTTTCCTTCTTCTCGGCCTCTTTTGCCTTCTCCAGCGCCTGCCGACATACGTATAAGAGAGAGAGGCACTTTTCCGACTTGCACCAATAGCGTTTCTTTTGAAGAAAGGAGAACGGAGTCTGACCAGTTGTGAGTTGCCCGTGCTTTGCGCCATGCAGCTCTCTGTGATTAAGTCATTCACTTTCTTCTCTAACAGCTTGATCTTTTCCTCGGGACTAATTTGGCAACACAACCACACGTTGTTGTTGTTATTGTCATGGCGACCTCTAGCGTTGTAAGGCTCGAGGTTGGTCCACTGTTCTGTAAATTAGCGCTCTTTAAATGAGGAAACGCCCAATTCATTTGAACTGGGTAAATTTGCTGCCAACCATCCCAGTTCAAATGGATTGGACGCTGACCGCACTCGGTAGCAGCCAATGACTTGGTTTAAAACTACATAATACATTCAATTTTTCATGTTTATTAACCTCTCCAGTTTAAATGATGGCATTCTTCCAGAAAATATACATTTTTAAGTAGGCCTTTTTAAAAGGCTTTATAGGGCAAGTGGTCAATATGTTTGAAAAATGTAAACTTTTCATTACATTCACTCACGTGTCTTCTTTCTTTTCTTCCAGGGGGGGTGCGAGACCTCTGGATTGGCCCAAAGAATCGAACCCTGGGCCTAAAATGGCACAATAGCTGTTTTCATCAGAGCGGTATGTACTTATTCATATTTTTCATGAAATAATTCACGTCACGGGTGTTGGTCTCACATCGGGTGGGCGAGGAAGAATAACCCGCGGCGCTGATTGCAGACATTGGACGAGCTGCTCCACTTTGCTAGAGCCATATTGTGGAAAGAATCTGATTGGTCTTTGCCCGTGGGGTACCCCAGGGCTCCTGTGTAAGTACCAACTTTTTTTGTGTTGTTTTTATTTGTGATGGCATGGTTACCTGCACCGTTGCCGTCACTGGTCGACTTACTGATGACGGCATGGGAGTACGAGACTGAAAAGGGAAATGAGCATTGGGTTGTTGTTTTAGATGCTAACATGAGCTAGCGTAAATGCGTGAAAATCAAACTTTGGACTTACTCCAGAGGAACAAGTTAAAGGTCGCCCCCCTGGAGTAAAATCAGTCAAATGTGCGCCAATCTGTGGGAAATCAAAAGGGATTGGTTAGGTACCCACTGCCAGCCTTTCCCAATTCAAATAAATTAGGCGCGTGTCGTTGTCAACAACAGCGAATAAGATAAATGGGACGATAACAATAATACAGACTGGTTGTAAAAGCACTCGTTTTCCATGACTGCTCTTGATTGCTTCTTGGAAATTGGCGTCATTTTCCAACTCCTGTAAGAATGAAAATTCGACTTATCAAGTACATTTTTCACAATCTGGTCCTAAAAGGAGGAAAAACCACATTGATACGATGCTCACCTTGAAATCAAAAAGTGGATTATAATCATTATAGCCCGAATAGAGGTCGTCCTCCTTGACGTTCAAATTCCGGTTGGTCATTTTTAGCGTCTACTGTTGAGTTGTTTGCTTCAACATGAAGGTAGGTACGTAATGGAGGATTGTGTTCACAAACCCTCTTTATGATGTCATTTGTTTGCGCTACGCGTTGATGTCACACGAATCGATACGACCAGTCAGCGTTAAATTTATGCCATGCGACTTGAATGATTGCCAAGCTTTCACAATTCATGCCCAGGAAAAAAACTGAGCTCAAAATGGAATTGTTTAACCCTGTGTTGTAAGGCATTTATTTTTTTAAACTGTATAATGATTAAAACAATGCCATGTATAGTAAGGCTTTTTTCTTGAGAAACAATGGGGGGAAAGACAGCATAGTAAGGCGATTTATTTGTTTAAAAAAACATAGGTCATGTATAATATTGCTTTTAATTGTACAGTAAGGCTATTTTTTCCTTTTTTTTACAAAAAAGGTAGAGATGTATAGAGTGTTTAATTTTTAAAAAATGGCATTGCATAATAAGGCTTTTCAGAAAAATTGCTTAATGTCTATTCCATGAATGAGCATCTTTTTCTCTTCCAGCAGGTTAACCTGAAACTCTTGTCTTCAGAGCCTACTGTCCTCAGCTCACGTAGTCCCATCAAAATCTAAGGTAATCTTCAATAATTTGACACATTTCTCCAAACCCCATAGAGTCGCTGCAATGGATTTGATCCACTCAGACATCCAAGTGTGTCAATTCTATTGGAGTCAATGGAATATAAGTGATGTCCAAGTATGAGGTGAAAACATTTTATTAAAACATATCGATTTATGACCCCCCCCCCCAGTTCCAAAACAATGGATGAACAAGTCTTACAAAGTAAGTTCATTATAATTTTTAAGCAAATCTCTTTAGACAACGGCATTTCTTATACATACAGAAATAACATTGAAACATGATCATTCCTGTGTTAATAGAAATGATTTCTTCATGAATGTAACTTCTTTGTAAAGGTAATACAAAACATCTGACTAGAAATTCCATTTGTGAGCAGCTGTCCAGGTAAATATAATTTCTGGAAATATGATGCAAGAATGCATCCATTCTCGTACGGGTTATTTAACGATGCCTTCCTGTTCATTTCAGCGCCGGAACGTGTCACTTCCTGTTCATAAACGACTTCACCCCCAGAACCCTGCCGCTTTGGTTTTAGCCGTCCTCCAAGAGTCCAGTGTGCGAGTGGTGTTCTGCAGCGCCCGGTCCTTGTCCATCAGGGGGACACAGGTGCATCCCACCGCCACCGAGACGTAGACCTCTGAGTAAGAGCGGCGGCCCCCGACACAGGCACCTGAGTGCCTGAGAACCACGGAGGGAGCGTACACTGGGGTACTGCGGTAATTCCGACTCTCCTGCCGCAGTGGTCCGGTCAGGCAGCCGCGGCACAGGCAGTATGCCTCTGGGATATGACGGGGATATCTGCTTGGGTCATACGAGATCCTGGGAAAAAAAGACCATGTGAGAAACATGACTACACAGTAACGAAGTGGACTTCATCCTCAAAACAAGTTAATAAATAAAAACCTTGGTACGAAACATGGACTACTGTTCTTTTTGAAGGTGAAACACCCACGTAGACGTGTATACACGCATGTATACATGCATACATGTGTATATACACGCATGTATACATGCATACATGTGTGTATATACACGCATGTATATATGTATACATGCATGTATACACATCTACGTGGGTGTTTCACCTTTAATACATGTGTGTATATACGCATGTATACATGCGTGTGTATACACACATACATGCATGTGTATACACACACATGTATGCATGCATGTATACATGCGTGTGTATACACACACATGTATGCATGCATGTATACATGCGTGTGTATACACACACATGTATGCATGCATGCGTGTGTATACACACATGTATGCATGCATGTATACATGCATGTGTATACACACACATGTATGCATGCATGTATACATGCATGTGTATACACACACATGTATGCATGCATGTATACATGCATGTGTATACACACATGTATGCATGCATACATGCATGTGTATACACACATGTATGCATGCATACATGCGTGTGTATACACACACATGTATGCATGCATGTATACATACATGCGTGTGTATACACACACAAGTATGCATGCATGTATACATGCGTGTGTATACACACACATGTATGCATGCATGTATACATGCGTGTGTATACACACACATGTATGCATGCATGTATACATGCGTGTGTATACACACACATGTATGCATGCATGCATACATGCGTGTATACACACACATGTATGCATGCATGCGTGTGTATGCATGCATGTATACATACATGCGTGTGTATACACACACATGTATGCATGCATGTATACATGCGTGTGTATACACACACATGTATGCATGCATGTATACATGCGTGTGTATACACACGCATACGTGCGTGTGTATACACAAGCGTATACACACGCGTGTGCGTGCGTGTGTACACACACGTGTGTGCATGCGTGTACACACACGTGCGTGTGTACACACACGTGCGTACACGTGCGTGTGTACACACACGTGCGTGTGTACACACACGTGCGTGTGTACACACACGTGCGTGTGTACACACACGTGCGTGTGTACACACACGTGCGTGTGTACACACGCGTGTACACGTGTATACACACGTGTGTGTATACACATGCATGCACACGCGTGTGTATACACACGCATGCACACGCGTGTGTATACACACGCATGCACACGCGTGTGTATACACACGCATGCACACGCGTGTGTATACACACGCATGCACACGCGTGTGCATGCACACGCGCATGCACACGCGTGAGTATACACACGCGCATGCACACGCGTGAGTATACACACGCGCATGCACACGCGTGAGTATACACACGCGCATGCACACGCGTGTGTATACACACGCGCATGCACACGCGTGTGTATACACACGCGCATGCACACGCGTGTGTATACACGCGCATGCACACGCGCATGCACACGCGTGAGTATACACACGCGCATGCACACGCGTGTGTATACACACGCGCATGCACACGCGCATGCACACGCGTGAGTATACACACGCGCATGCACACGCGTGAGTATACACACGCGCATGCACACGCGTGTGTATACACACGCGCATGCACACGCGTGTGTATACACACGCGCATGCACACGCGTGTGTATACACACGCGCATGCACACGCGTGTGTATACACACGCGCATGCACACGCGTGTGTATACACACGCGCATGCACACGCGTGTGTATACACACGCGCATGCACACGCGTGTGTATACACACGCGCATGCACACGCGTGTGTATACACACGCGCATGCACACGCGTGTGTATACACGCGCATGCACACGCGCATGCACACGCGTGTGTATACACACGCGCATGCACACGCGTGTGTATACACACGCGCATGCACACGCGCATGCACACGCGTGTGTATACACACGCGCATGCACACGCGTGTGTATACACACGCGCATGCACACGCGCATGCACACGCGCATGCACACGCGTGTGTATACACACGCGCATGTATACGCGTGTGTATACACACACGCATGTATGCATGCGTGTGTATACACACACGCATGTATGCATGCGTGTATACACACACACGCATGCACACGCGTGTGTATACACACGCGCATGCACGCGCGTGTGTATACACACGCGCATGCACACGCGTGTGTATACACGCGCATGCACACGCGTGTGTATACACGCGCATGCACACGCGTGTGTATACACGCGCATGCATACGCGTGTGTATACACACACGCATGTATGCATGCGTGTGTATACACACACGCATGTATGCATGCGTGTGTATACACACACGCATGTATGCATGCGTGTGTATACACACACGCATGTATGCATGCGTGTGTATACACACACGCATGTATGCATGCGTGTGTATACACACACGCATGTATGCATGCGTGTGTATACACACACGCATGTATGCATGCGTGTGTATACACACGCATGTATGCATGCGTGTGTATACACACACACATGTATACATGTGTGTGTATATACACACACGCATGTATACATGTGTGTGTATATACACACACGCATGTATACATGCGTGTATACACACGCATGTATACATGCGTGTATACACACGCATGTATACATGCGTGTATACACACGCATGTATACATGCGTGTATACACACGCATGTATACATGCGTGTATACACACGCATGTATACATGCGTGTATACACACGCATGTATACATGCGTGTATACACACGCATGTATACATGCGTGTATACACACGCATGTATACATGCGTGTATACACACGCATGTATACATGCGTGTATACACACACGCATGTATACATACACACGCATGTATACATGTGTGTGTATACACACACGCATGTATACATGTGTGTGTATACACACACGCATGTATACATGTGTGTGTATACACACACGCATGTATACATGTGTGTGTATACACACACGCATGTATACATGTGTGTGTATACACACACGCATGTATACATGTGTGTGTATACACACACGCATGTATACATGTGTGTGTATACACACACGCATGTATACATGTGTGTGTATACACACACGCATGTATACATGTGTGTGTATACACACACGCATGTATACATGTGTGTATACACACACGCATGTATACACACACGCATGTATACATGTGTGTGTATACACACACGCATGTATACACACACGCATGTATACATGTGTGTGTATACACACACGCATGTATACATGTGTGTGTATACACACACGCATGTATACACACACGCATGTATACATGTGTGTGTATACACACACGCATGTATACATGTGTGTGTATACACACACGCATGTATACACACACGCATGTATACACACACGCATGTATACATGTGTGTGTATACACACACGCATGTATACATGTGTGTATACACACACACATGTATACATGTGTGTATACACACACGCATGTATACATGTGTGTGTGTATACACACACGCATGTATACATGTGTGTGTGTATACACACACGCATGTATACATGTGTGTGTGTGTATACACACGCATGTATACATGTGTGTATACACACACGCATGTATACATGTGTGTGTATACACACGCATGTATACATGTGTGTGTATATAAACACGCATGTATACATGTGTGTGTATATAAACACGCATGTATACATGTGTGTGTATATAAACACGCATGTATACATGTGTGTGTATATAAACACGCATGTATACATGTGTGTGTATATAAACACGCATGTATACATGTGTGTATATAAACACGCATGTATACATGTGTGTGTATATAAACACATGTATACATGTGTGTGTATATAAACATGCATGCATACATGTGTATATAAACATGCATGCATACGTGTGTATATAAACACGCATGTATACGTGTGTATATATACACGCATGTATAAGTGCATATAAACACGCATGTATACGTGTATATAAACACGCATGTATACGTGTATATATGCACACATGTATACGTGTATAAATGTGTGGGTATAAACACGCATGTATACGTGTGGGTATAAACACGCATGTATACGTGTGTGTATAAACACGCATGTATACATGTTTGTATATAATCACGCATGTATACATGTGTGTGTATATAATCACGCATGTATACATGTGTGTGTATATAATCACGCATGTATACATGTGTGTGTATATAAACACGCATGTATACATGTATGTGTGTATACATACACGCATGTATACATGTATGTGTGTATACATACACGCATGTATACATGTATGTGTGTATACATACACGCATGTATACATGTATGTGTGTATACATACACGCATGTATACATGTGTGTGTATACATACACGCATGTATACATGTGTGTATATACAAACACGCATGTATACATGCATGTATACAAACACGCATGTATACGTGCGTGTATACATACACGCATGTATACGTGTATATATACACGCATGTATACGTGTGTATACATACACGCATGTATACGTGTATACATACACGCATGTATACGTGTGTATACATACACGCATGTATACGTGTGTATACATACACGCATGTTGACATGCATACGTATACGTAAACATGTGTACATGTGTACATCCGTATGCGTACTTGTATACGTGTATACGTATATATATATATATATATATATATATATATATATATATGTACACGTGTACACGTATGTGTACGCGTATACATACATACACGTGCGCACACGCACACACGTACACACATACACACAGACAAACATACACACATACATACATACTCACATACATACAGACAGACAGACATACACCCACAAAAAAACAATTTATTTAAAAAATTACCATGCATAGTATGGCTTTCTTTTCTTTAAAAAAAGCCACACTCTACTTGGTCATTTTGAATTTAAAAAAGCCTTACTATAGATGCTCTTTTTTTAAATAAAAAAGCCATGCTAAACAAGCTAATTTTTTTTCAAAGAAAAAAAAGTCCCACTCTACATGGGCATTTTTTAAGATAAAAAAGCCATACTTTAAATGGTCTTATTTTTGGTTCATAAAGAACATACTATACATGGTCATTTTTTAAAGACAAAATCTATACTATACATTGTCATTTAAAAAAAACTATTAAAAGCCTGACTACACCGACTTTTTTATTTTAAGAAAAAAGCCTTACTGTGTTTTTCTTAACAAAATAAATTTTGTCCTAATTTTTAAAGAATAAAACGTTATGCATGGTCTTTTTTTTTTTTTTAAAGAAAGCCTGACTATACATTGTCATTTTTTCAGAAAAAAAAAGCCTCACCATGCCTGATTATTTTTTTAACGAAAAATGCCATTCTATACAGGGTCTTATTTTAAGAAAAAAAGCCTTACTATACATGGTTATTTTTTAAAGAAAAACCCTTAATATACATGGTCTTTTTTTAAAGCCATACTTTACATGGTCATTTAAAAAAAGCCTTACTATACATCGTCTTTTTAAAGAAAGAAAAAAGGCTCACTATACATGGTCATTTTTATAAAAGAAAAAAACCTTACTATACATGGTCATTTTTTTAAAGCCATACTTTAGATGGTCATTTTTAAGGAAAAAAAAGCTTTGCTATACATGGTCACTTTTTAAAGAAAAAAAAGCCTTACACTAAATGGTCATTTTTTAAGAAAAAAAAGCTTTAATATACATGGTCACTTTTTAAAGAAAAAAAACCTTACTATAAACGGTCATTTTTTAAGAAAAAAAAAGCCTTACTATATATGGCCTTTTTTTAAAAGAAAAAAAGGCCATACTATACATGATCTTTTAATTTTTTTTTAAAGAAAATAGGCCTTACTATATACATGGTCATTTTTTTAAGAAAGACAATCTTAAAATAAGACTTAGAGCATTTGTAAAATTGTCATGTTGTTCTAGACGAGCAATAACAGGTGTGCAGTCATCTATTCATTTTATTTATTATTATGTATAAAGCTGTCAACGAGTACCAAAGATGGAGAATATTTTGCTCCATTTGCACTCAACCCTGTCAATTCAAATGAATTAGACGTCTAGCGCCGTCAATGACAATGAATTTTAAGTAGTATCTAACCACCAGTGGTCACCAAAATGATACAGTCGATTTTCATGATAATGTATTAAAAAAGTTTTACGTCGTTATTAGAATTTAGTGTATTTTTAAAGATATATAGAAATAATTCTCCCCTTTGAAAAAACATCAATATCGATATTTCATGACATCGACTTCCGTCGATGTTAACCAAACGACTCATTTATCGGCCAAGTGGTCATTTTTGTCCTGCTGATACTTTATCCAATAAAATAAAAAATCTAACATGATGTATTGTAGTTCCATGTTCTTGCAGGTTATTTACAATAGGACTCTGCATTTGTATTGTGTGTTTGTTTGTTTGTTTGTTTGTTTTACCTGTAAGCCCAGGGGGAGACGCTGAGCAGGTTGACCGGGAGTTTGCTCTTGCTGTCGCCCGAAGACGGGCGCAGGGCGGCGGCGCTGGGGCAGCTCAAGTTGACCCTCTCGCGGGGCTCCAGCTGCAGGGCGTGGTGGAAAGCGCTCAGCACGCCGACCGAAAGGCGACCGAACATCTGCTCCAGTATCTCCTCGGGAAGGTCCAGACACGAGCGGGCTCGGGAAGCCTTCTTCTTCACGCGGCCACCCGCGGCCGCGCCGACGCCGGCGGCGAGAACCAGGAGCGCGGCCGCCGCCAGGAGTGGGACGCGGAGGCGGAGCCCGATCCCGATCCCTGACCCGCGGGGCATGGCGAGCTGCTTTGTCGGGGGTTTCCGATAGTAACTCAAACGGGAACACGTGGTCGCAGCGTACACTCTAACGCCACGCCACGCCACGTCCGTCCGTCCGTCTCCTCACAAAGCAACACCTCAGCTGGGAGTGGGAGGTGCGCACTCAGGAGCAGCTGTGCCAATGCTAAAAACAACCTCAAATTAGCATTTCTTTTCGGACTTTCAAGCTACTTTATTATTTACACAATATCAAAATAGATTCAATCGCAGCTCCTATAAAACAAACAAACAAAGACAAAACAAAACAGAATATAATTATTGAAATAGGTGACAACAGTTGGTTACCACGCTTGCTTGAATTCCACCGCCAGGGGGCGGTGGTCTTGCAAAATAAGTGTTCAAATGATCATATCTGTCCCAAAAATTAATTCATTAATATTACATATATATACATATATAATATTATTGGTTCATTGTCTTTACTGTAGCGCAGGTGTCCCAATCTTTCTGAAGAAAAAATAAAAGATGCTAGGGACAAGTACCAGTTTCATTTGTTGAATAAAATATTGATATCTGCTAAAAATAAATAAATAAATCAGTTGTTCTAAGTATTATCTTATTGGCTCCCATTGACAGCAATAGACATCGAAATTAATTTGACTGTAAGGGCAGGCAGCAATCCAAAACAGCTGACCTCTTCAATTTGGAGTGTTTGTGCTTAAAACTTATTTTTTTTGTAAATCCACCCAATTTATGTCAAGCTTTAAACTAGTGACCAAAGATGATTATTTTCAAAACTGCTTTTTCTCACGAGGGTTGCAGGGGGCTAAGCCCCTAACTTGGTTGCGAGCCAATCAAAAACAACGGGTTGCGTGTACCACCTAGCTACTCCGGAAGAAGGTCATCTCCGAGCTCTTCGTCTGCGAAATCATCGTCGTCATCCACCCGCACTTTGACCCCCGTCTTGGGTCGCTCCGTCGCGGGCCCCAGCGGGTCCATGTAGGAGGCGTCTGAGCACACGCGGCTTTTGGTGAGCCCCGTTTTTTTTTCGCCAACGGAAATATATTCGCCGGCTCCTCACCGAGTTCTTTGGGGCTGCTGGTCTCGTAAGGGTCATAAGAAGCGGAGAGCGACATCACCTGGACACCCGGACGTTCGCTTTTGTGGCCGTTGCTGCCGCTGTCTGCAACGTGAGCGGAAAAGTCAGGGTGTTTGGTCACCAGGGCAACATACACACACACAAAAAAACCACTCTGCCTTCACTCAAAGTGACAAATTTCTGGCAAAACGCTTCATAGGGAGAACGTCACTTGGAAAAGTGGACACTAAAAGTAGAGTGTTAAGCAATGGGGAGGGACACACGTGAGAAGGATGATAAACAAAGCCACTCTGACGACTATTAAAGTTATTATAGTACTTCTTAAACCAGAGGTGAACTTTTTAAAGATAGTAAAAAATGGAAGTATTGCCGTATTTTCTCACATATTGACCAATAATAGCACATGTAAGCACAACCAGGGAGTGTGTCCGTAGCGGTATAGTGTTGACCAAGTCTCTGGGTGCAATAATAGCATGAGGTACACATTACGCAGGTATCAAGGCTGATATTTTAACGATCGACCGAAAGACCTACGATCAGTCTTAACAACTATTGGGATGTGCTGACATGGTAAACACTACAAACACGTGTATCAAGTCTACTCACGCCAGTCAGATCACGTTTAACAACAGTTAGATGGCGGTGCCCTGAATGAGCAATGGCAGGCACAAGTGAGTGAGTTTTTTCACGTTTTATGCAAGATAGTTTTTTTTTCTTGAATTTCATTCATAGACATCAACATGCATTTTATTTAGTGTTTTATCTGTTTATCTTTCCTCTATTTTGGAATAAATGAAAGTATCAGCTGCATTGTCTTGCATTATGGAATTTCGTCTTTGTCACCTTGCAGTTTCGTGCATGTCATGTCTAATTTGTGCGCATATAAGCCGTACCCTTGATTCAGTCATAATTTTTTTACTTACAAGTACTGCGTATATGTGAGAAAATACAGTATTCCTTGAACTCAATCGCTGCCATTGACAGTCATAGACATCAAATTAGAGTTGGGGAAATCGGTGATGTTTTATGTCCAAAGTGTAGCTTAAAAATGGCTGTAAAAGAATTTAACAATGGCTTCATCTCAGCAAAAAAATTAAAGAGTTTGGCCAATAACCAGAATTTTCGACAAACTCCTCACGCGAGCTCTAAACTCTCGAGCAGTCGTCGATCGCCGTCAATGGCAGCTATTATTCAAAAGGGAAAATGCGGAGTGACTCTTTTCTCGCAGGTTGTTAAAGCGTTGCAGTCTTTACAGAAAAGAGGGAAAATTCTCACGTCCGTTCGAGGTTTCTCGGGGCACTGCGAAGGCGCCATGTGATGCGTGGGAAGAGCCAGTGGTTTGTATTAATCCGAGATGAGCAGTTTCACTTTATGGTGACTTTGGGAGAAGGTTTTTTTTTGCACCCGTTCGGAAAAAAGTGGGACTCACCCGCACTACCTGCGCTGCCTTCTCGTCGTCCTCGCGAGCTGCCCTCTCGTGCCGACTTCACTCTCTGCGGAGACAAGTGCAAAAGGATTGGGTTGGCAATACAGTTATAAACTACAGGCAGAATGAATCATGGAGTCAAAATGAACATGGCGTTTCTAAATTGCTAATTTGACTGAAATAGAGAAAATAGAATTCATGAACTAGAACGATTGTACTTTAGTAATCAGTTTTCTTCTAAGTTTTGATATAACCGAGTGTTTCTATTATATTTTTGTTACATATTTGGAAGTTTTCCCAGCCTGTTGTTCTTTTGAGCAACTATGATATTTTGAAAAATGTGAGAATCGTCGTGCCCACCACCCCAAACATTTTAAAAGACTTACTACTGTGATGAATACTGACCCCCAAATATAATAACAAACCTTTAGTGGCAAAATGAAGGGTTTATGGAAAAACCTTGAAAAAGCAAAGGAACCTTACAAATCGACAAAAATTGACCCATCAAAGTGTTTTTTAAAATGGTTTGCTAGTTTTTGGGCAAAAATGTCTATAATCCAAGCCATGCCGAGTTCTACAGAGCATTTGGAAAGTTTCCATGTGCTCCCTGTCCCAAAAATGTCCTCATCAATTTTAAAAAAGCCAGTCTTTGATCTAAAAAAAAAAAAAAACAGACCAAAATTGACAACACCAAATTTAAAGACTTTACCCGTGAAAAACAGTTTTCACGTTTTGGGAAAAATTCCTACCACTTGTCACATTGCGCATGGTTTATTCATTGAAAGTTTTTGCCTTTGCCAGTGACCACGAAACTCACTGAAGGTCAAATTGCCTTTGAAGTTCATAAAACCAGACGACAGCTAACTTGTCTATTAGCTTAACACTAATGAAGCCTATATTCTGACAATTTGGAGAGCTAAATGGTGTGTGCGGTCCAAAATGTGCACTGAAAGTAATGCAGGCAAAATGAGTTTGACACCAGAGCTTCCCTCACATTTATCACATCCCAAAGTCATTTTACGGGAATAACAATCCCCAGACATTAAGCAGAACAAAACGCAATAAATCAACAGGATAGTCATTAAAACCATGACGGCACTTTTGGAAGACTCGGCAGCAAACTGACGAACTTCACTTATGATGTTGGAACGTCGCTTGATTCGTTTTGAACGCTCAACCATCCTAATCGTTGCGGTCGCACAGTTTGGACGCAATTCTTGTCTCGCCGACCAGCAGGGTGAGCTCATACAGGAGCAGCTGGTTATGATTTGACAAAAGTCACTCGCAATCGTCACTTGCGCCTGCCTTTGCACGAGTGCAAAGCTGAAGTATGCGGTTCCTTTATCCTACTATAAAGAAAGCCTTAACTCTTTGTAGAGCAAGTGATTATTTCCAATCATTAAAAAAACTGTCCCATAAAGACCACACGTCCTCTTATGTAGACATTTCACTTATGTCTCAATTAAAGTTAGCGTTTCACAGATACTATCTTGCGGCTAACACCACAGTATCACGTTTTCTTTTAAAGAAATTTACAGTTCGTTTCATTTTTTCTTAAAATAGTAAATTACGGTATACTCCCTTGAATGTAAATTAAATTCTAGCACGGCTTAGTTAGACACTTGCTTAGCAGTGTAAATTCTAGCTAGTTAGCCTAGCTCGCTAGTGACCTATCGTTCTAGCTAGCTAGCTACCTCCCACTCGTTACGTCATCAAGCTCTAGCTAACTGGAACGATGAATAGGATGTCTATCGTTGTCGGCGGCGCCCAATGAATTAATGACAATATCCCAATTGTGCAAGACAGGTGTTTGAGTCTGTGTTCTCCAGAGAACAATAAGAAAAGAAAACAGCTGTTTCTCATCTCCAATATGGATCTCCGTGGCGCACAAAAAGAGGAACACATGTTTTCAATCAGGAAGGGTGGGAACAGATATGATAAATGGCATTTAGGGGCCTTTTTACTTTTTAAAGAAAGCGCACGCCGATTTCTGAAATTTTCCATACCTGTTCTCTGAGCTCCTTCATCTTCTCCACCTTCTTCAGTTTCTCGGCATAGTCGTTGACATCCTGCAGATCCATGTCCTGACTCAACCTTACCAGGAAGCGTAGACCTGGAAATACACCCAAAAAAATGTAGTCTTTCCTCGCGCTTAAAAGCCAAATCAGGAAAAAGAAAATGTTAGGAATTACATTCCACATTTTCGGGGAACTTGCGATGGATTTCTTTGTAAGTGTCCAGAGCTTTTTGGTAGTTTCCTGAAAAAAAGAACCCGGAAAAATAAAGACAAAGTATTAGAATCCACATACATTGAAAAGACAGGTTAAGTTATATATAGGACATTGTTTTGTATAATTATCAAAATATTTCATATGAAAGCCACTTTTATAATAATATTCAGTGTTTTTGTGTCGATTTACATGTTCTTTGCAATCATTAGTTCTAAATTAACATATTGTAAATTGACTGTGTGCAATATTGTTACTTTAATGGCGAAATGTACACATTTTATTGTTGCAAAACGTTGGTGTCAAAGTCACTAAAATGTTTCAAAAATGTCAACAATCCCCTTTAAACATGAAAATCTTAATATTTTCAATTATAAAAAACAAAATAGGAAACACATACTATTAAAATAAATGTATTCATTGACCAATTTTGAATACAAAAAGCAAAAACTACAAATATCTCATTTCAGTAACCCTGACGCAACGAACACTTTTAACCCAAATGTTCTTTTCCCTTTGTCGGTCCAGATCAGCCCACTGTTTTGACACCTGATTCCAAAACGGTGGATGACAAGTTTAACAAAAGTCATGTCATTACCTCAGGTTTAAAAATGTTAACATGTTAAGACCACCGCGCAAGCACTTACCACTTCTCCTGTAACAGCTGGCCACCATGAGTTGCCACCTCACCTCGCTTGGTCTGAGGAACAGCACGTCAGTGAAAAATCACAAAATGAAAACAACGTCTTTTATCCAACTCACTGCACGAGTATGGCTCTGTCGAAGTAGTGAATGGCCTTCTCGTAGAGCTGCGTCTGCACGTAGTAGGCCGCTAACCACTCGATCACCTCCATGTTGCAGGGAAAGAGCCTAAAAGACTGAAAGGAAGTCACGTCATCAACAAACTCTCACAGCAATTTGAATTTTTAAGGGTTTTACCTCGCAGTAGTAATGCAAGGCTTGTGATTTGTCCCCCTCCAGGTCATGCAGGTCCCCCAGTTTGGCCAAAGCTTTGGGGTCGTTGGGGACCACGCTGATGACTTGCATCAGCCACTCCACCGCCTGGTGAGGGTCCTCCTGTAGCTCGTAGCTAACGCAGTTAAAGATAAATTGCCTATTCCATCAAGTGGGCAGATAAATGTACTTTTTGAAAGTATTGGCATGTCAAGGTTTATTAAATGTATTGAACTAGATGTTGTTAAATGATTATGTCTGGAAATTTGAGCTTTTTCCTTTAAAAAATGACCATGTATAGTAAGGCTTTTTTCTTTAAAAAAAAGACCTTGTATAGTATGGCTTTTTTTCTTTAAAAATGACCATGTATAGTAAGGCTTTTTTCTTTTAAAAAAAGACCTTGTATAGTATGGCTTTTTTCTTTAAAAATGACCATGTATAGTAAGGCTTTTTTTCTCAAGCTTGGATGGACTTAATGGAAGTTTTTTTTTAAGCAACAAAAATGCTCTCGCTTATTCAAAACAAAAAAGAGAAATTAAGTGTCTTAGTTATCAGAAATGTAATCATGTATATATTTTTACTTTAAAAAAAGAAAGAAAATACATATTTTTACTCCTTTTTTCATACTTTCATTTTAAGTGTCTTATTGGACAATTATTACTTATTTTTTATTTTGAGAATTTTCATCCCCACCAAAGAACTGGAAAAACAGTAAATATTCTTTACTTATTTTTTAACAAAATACTTAGTCTAACAAAAAAATCCTGACCTCTATCGCCCTCAATCTTTTAAGGAGGAGGATACATGTCGGCCAGTTGATACATGACTTCGGCGCTGTCCCTGAGGATGGCGTGGAGCTTCAGGAAGCAGTCCAGCGCGTCATCTAGACGATTCAGCTTCTTGTACGTTAAACCTTCCCGGGGACAAAAAAAAAAGCAACGGCCCCGTTTTGGTAGGCTTTTGGACCCCCTTCTCGGTGTTTCTTTTCGGAGCTTACCCAGGTTTCTAAGTGCTTCGGTGCAAGAGGAGTCGTTCCTCAACGCCTCTTTGAAGAACTCGGCCGCTTTGGCGTAGTCGTGCTTGACAAACTCGGTATTCCCTTTGTTGACAAGAGCTCCCGGGTTGTAGCGGTCGGCAATCATGGCCAGATCAGCGTAGCGTTCCGCCTGCTCGTAGTCTTTTTCCTGGAATAGGCAACGTTAGAAAAATACTCCATCTACACAGTCAATGCACGTAGCGTGTCATTTTTGAAATTAACATGAGTGAATTCAATGTGTTTAAAATGGGTTTTTTTTCAAAGAAAAAGTAGGACACTGCCAAAATTGTAATATTGTTTTTTTCTATTAAAATGTATTTAGCAGGTTTTTGACATTCTAAAAAATATATAACTTTCTTCTAAGACAAGTTTATATTTATGTTTTAACCATTTATTTTGGATTAAAAAAATCTGGCCCGGTGATTGTTTTTCTTTCATATTTAAAAAAAAAATGTATGCCTTCTATCGGGAATGAATAGCTTTTTTCCATTAAAAATGTATTTATCAGTTTTTTGACATTCTAAAAAATACATAACTTTCCTCTAAGACAAGTTTATATTTATCTTTTAACCATTTATTTTGGGAAAAAATCTGGCCCTCTGATTGTTTTTCTTTCATATTTAAAAAACCTTTTTAACCAATATTTTCGAACAATTGTAAGACCCCTCGAAAAAGTACCTTTTTTTCCACTAAGATGACTTGACTCTGGCAAAACTACCACTTAAACGACTAAAGCACTACAAACAAAATAAATGACCATGTGAAAGATGGTTATCCAAAAAATTGACGGCTCACAAAGAACAGGAGACGTACCAGGAAGAAGAGAGCAGAGAGGTTGGTCGAGGCTGCGCTCTTGACTCTGCTTTCCTTTTTCTCAAACGTCTTGAGTATGGCCACTGCCTGTCAAATGCGGCAAAAGACGAACAACTAGTCATGACCTTACTGGTGTAAGCCGTAAAGTGATTCGGGGAGAGTCCAAATGAAACGAAGGAAGCAGAAGGCGCACATACCTCAGCCTTATACATGCGGATGAACGGAGGGAAGAGCACGCCGACAAAGGACAGAAGGAATGCGATGGATGAGAATGAGGAGCGAGCAGTTTGTTTAGATGAAAGCGCTGGCGAGCAAAGCTAACGATGCGGCAGCGCACGAGGAGCAAAGCCGACGACACATTGTTGCTGAAGGAGCATTCCCCCCACACCTGGTTGAAGTCTTTCTGTCTGAGGTAGGTGATGGCTTTATTGATCTCCAAGTCGTTGGCCAGCTCCACGTACTGAGAGCCCTTCACCATGTCCACACACCTAAACATGGAAATTAATTACGCTTAACAGACATTTTAAAGTAGCCAGTAAAATATCATATTGTGGTATTGTGCTGCCACCTAAAGAATACTCCTTATTGGAGAAATATTTAATATTCGTCTGGAAAAGATACTACTATTCACGCATCATTTCGAAGAATGAACATTTTTTCATAAAACTTTGGATTTTGACAGACGTCAATGCCAGCTGATGAAATAAGTTATTTAAAAAAAAAAAAAGAAATTTAAGTGATTTTTTAGTGTTTTTTTGTAAAATTGCCACATTTTATGTTACATCCATCTGTCACTCTTGATGCGAGACAAGAAGCATTGAAAATTGACTTATATCATACCACATTTTTGCAAACTAGTTCAGCATTTTCCAATTTCGCCGTCCGACTTGAAATTTCAAAAGTTGTTATAATAATAATAATAATTAATAAACGCCAATGTGCTTGGTACTTTCATTTTCATTTGCCATTATGTTGCGTTTCCCACCTCGGTCTTCAGGTGTCTTGCCCCCCGCCCCCGCTTTGGTATTTAGTTATAATGCCCCCCCCCCAACCGTGCAAAATAGGAAGAGCTTGGTGGCCGTAGCTATGAAGGTTTAACAACCCGCTAATATAGAAGTCAAAGAAAACAAACCAGTCAAATCCAGCGGCGAACGACGACTCGATGACCGGAGCGATGAGCTTGGCGGCGGTCATCACGTACTTCTCAGCACGAGCTTTCCTGCGTCAAAATAAATCGTAAATAAATCAAACTCCAAAAGTGAACACGTTATTTTCCTGTTCTAGTATTGACAGGAGCAGCTATTTCCTTACAGGTCTCTCTCCAATTGGTAGAGCTTGTCGTTTTTGAGGGCCTCCATCAACATGTTGGATCTGATGTCGTCCTGAAACGCATCACGGCGACCGAGTCAACGTGCGTTTTCATTTTCGGACGCTCGCCGTCTGTCTCACGTTAGCGGCGATGTACTTGTCCTCGTGCTGCACGTCCAGGGGTACGGCGAGGAGCTTGTGGAAGGCGTTCTTCATGCCTTCGGCGTCGCGGATGGCGTAGTAGCAGAGCACCAGGTTGTAGCCGGTTCTGATGTTGGCGTTTTTGCTCATGATGTGCTCGAAGGACGCCACCGCATCCGAATACTGGCCTAGGAGCACGAAGACCGTTCCGATGTTCTGCATGATCTTGATCCTCATCTCCTTGTAGTCGTCCGAGATGTGGTCCAGCGCCATGCGGTAAAACTTGATGGCTTTGGCGTAGTTCTTCTGCTTCACCCAGATGTTAGCTATGTTCACCTTTAGGCGCCCTGAAACGTCCAATGGTGGCATAATTCTGATTTTTTTTATTTAAAAATAATAATAATAATAATAATCAGTAGACTGACTTTTGAACTTCTTAATGAAATGTGGAGTGGAAGCATTTTTTGTCATGAAGTCAAAACATGAAGTCTGTCTGCCATCTGTCTAAGCTTTTATGACTTTATTCTTATTAAATTAGATTTTTATTTCTTTAAAAAAAAGAAAAGAATGAGGAAAAAAAGTAAATACCATTGCAATCAGACTTTGTTACAACTTGCATACTAGCCAGGACAATCAGAGTGACCTCAATCCGACCTTTGAGTTCGCTAAAATTCAATTAAGATAGCCATAAAAACAACTAAGAGAAAATGTAACAGAACTTTAACGGAAAGTGACGAAAGTAAACCCCACCTGCGTTGGTGAACATCTTGTTTTTGACGATGAGTTGGTAGCTGCTCAGGGCTTCGGGGTACATCTCATTGTTTTCGTACTGGTTAGCCAGGTTGAGCAAAACCTGACAGTGGAATGAACAAGAATAAACAACCAAAAATGTGTGCCTTTGGCAATTCCTAACAACCAAGAAAACTGACAGCGTAGGTAAGATCTATGTTGATTTGCTCTGCGTTGCCAGACTGCTCTCTCTGTCTCACTAATACTCGCTCCTTTCTCTCAGCTTCTTTGGCCTTCTCAAGAGCCTGCCCAAACAAACACAACAACTCAAATCCAGTACGACAGACCCCCAAATACATATTTAATGATGAACGGAGTCCGACCAGTTGCGAGTTCCCCGTGCTTTGCGCCATGCAGCTCTCTGTGATTAAGTCGTTCACTTTCTTCTCCAACAGCTTGATCTTCTCCTCGGGCCTAAGGTGACAATAATATGCTCAAATCAGATTTGGGTCAATTGAGATCATACATGAAGGCCATGTGCAACTCACAAATCTTCTTTCTTCTCCTCCAGCGCAGGTGCAGGGCCTCTGGACTGGCCAAGAGGGTCAAATGCTGAGCCTAGTGTGACGATGGAAAGATTTTTTTTTTAATCAGTTGAAATATTAAGCTTTTGGGCAATATTACATAATCAACATACGCACCACGCGCTCGCGATGAGGTGAAACCCGCTGCTCGGACGGCCGACATGGGACGAGAGGCTGCGTCCTGGTTTGTAAGCAAACATCTTAACATTAATATTAAATCTGGATTGTGACATTTTGGTAACCGGTACATTACCATTACAGCTCCAGTCACGGGTCGGCCGATTGAGGAGCTCATCCGAGCCTGCAAACAACAAAGATGTTTGAAGGAATTTAAAAAAACAATTTTGATTAATGGAGGAATTTCCCAAATGATTTGAGAAAAGTATCATTTAAAAAACGTCACCAGGTGTCTGAAGACTGTAATTCATGAAAATCTAGTAATTCTACCAAAACTCATTAAGTTTACCTACCCCAAGGGTGTCAGACTCGGGTTGGTTCGCGGGCCGCTTTAACGTCAACTTGATTTCACGTGGGCCGGACCATTTTAGATATAATATTTAGATTTTTTATTTTATTTATTATTTTTATTTTTATTATAAATGGATTAAAAGAACTGGATTAAAAGCCCTGAATATTCAGTTTTTTATAGATCTAAAACAATGTTTATTTTAGGTTTTTTAAAATATATTTTTAGATTTTACAAAATGATTGTTGAACTAAAAACACAGATAAAATGGATTAAAAAAATACAATTATGGATTTAAAAGGGGGAAAATCAGGAAATTTAATATACATCTATACTCTTCATTTTAATTGGATCCTAAAACAGAAAGTTGGCACTCATGATTTACTTTCCCGGGCCACACAAAATGATGCGGCGGGCCAGATTTGGCCCACGGGCCGCCACTTTGACACATGTGACCTACCCCATAAGATGAAGCTAAGGGGCGCCCCCCAGCGGCAGTGCTGGAAAACTTTGCCGTCACCTGCACAAGAAAAGTGATTCAAGTCAACTAAACATTAAATATCGTGTTATGGTCACAACTAGTACGTGTTTATCAACAGTTTAATCACACAATGAGCCACATTTCCATTATGATAGCACAAATATTATCATTTCATGTGCTCATACACACCGGGGGTCTTCTTCCGTGACTGGTTCGAACCGCTTCTTGGAAGCCCGCATCGTTGTCAAGATCCTTTAATTGATAAAGTAATCGTGATTGCACACACATTGCATTTCACGGGGATACAGTTGCATAGAAACCAAAGCTAACTCAAATGTAGCATGCTAAGTGTTTTTACCTCCGTATTAAACGTCGGGTTGTAGTCGTTGTATCCTGAATAAATATCATCCTCCTCTACCGCTAGATGTACATTTTCCATTTTCCTTATGGAAAAAGGTGAGGTGGAAACGTTAGTCGATTAAAAAAAAAAAAAGATACCCAAGAAGTTTGTTGTCAATCCCAGAATTCCACGCGCTGTGGGCGAGAATAGTTTTGTTTGAAGAGACATGATTCGCTCTTTACGTGTCAATCACAATTTAGCCTCGAGCGGATTGGTCGAATCTCTCATGTTCTATGGTGCGGGTGTGAATGGCAGATTAAGAATAGTTTGGGTTTTAGTCTTTTTTAGAACATCATTAAACTAGAAATTTATGGACACGTTTGAATAATAATAAATACAGTGTTGAGATACAAAAATGGTCGACAAATGAGATTTGCTGTCAGTTGCGAGTTAAATTAATTGGTAAAATCATCACTTGCTCAAATGCTCATTGGTCGAAGCGCAAACTGTTGCTAGGATACAAGCGGACGCCGTAGTTTAACCATCTCATGCACAGTTTACGTGAAAATAAAAACTCAACCAGGTCACTTTTAACCCATGTTGGATTCACATGTTAAACATAATATTACATGATTATTTATAGTTGAACTGAATAAAATAATCAGGGGTCTGTTGAAAGCCAAGTTACCAAGTCGAAAGATCGACATTTGTTTTTTTTATATTTTATAAAAAGTTGATTGGTTCAATGCGTGCGAATATGGGTATTAGATTTAGGGGCTTTATGAGCCCTCGGTTGTGCCATAGAAGCCAATCGCGTGACGGGGCGGAGGGAGTTTTGACAACAACTTCTGCACATTTTTTTATGCAACATCAAATAAGCTCTTTCCAAATATCATGAACATCATAACCGTTATCGGCAGGTGAGCGAGACATGTTTTCCTGGGGCGCAATTGGTGACGTGCAGCATCGCACCATGCGCGTTAGCATTAGCTCAACTTTTATGTGCATGAATTGTAGCCGAATTCTCTACATAGTGTATTTGTGTTACAGTGGGCTCATAGGTCGGTCGTGGGCGATGGTGTTCGTCAGTGGAGGCTACAGAGTGAAAATCTATGACAACAAACCTGGACAGGCGGCCAATTGCATCAACGAGATCCAGTTAGTAGTCAAAACTTTAAATATACTATACACGTGTCTGATCCACACTATGAGCCAATGAGAACGAACGCATCATGCGTCAGCCATTTTGCGTCAGGACCGTTCGCTAAAGAGTGTGCATTAAAAAAGTTATGGATTGCTCAATTGACAATTACAAATAAGTTTTCTTTTCAGAAAAGCCGGGGATGCAGTAATGACGATATATTTATATTTATTTACTCAGAAGTAATTCTTAACTTTTTTTCACAACACCTGCTTGCACTATGTTCTGTGATTATTATTATTATTATTATTACTATTATTGTTATTATTATTACTATTGCTATTACTATTATTATTGTTATTATTATTACTATTATTATTATTTGTATTATAGGTCACAGTTATTAGTGACATTTTTAACACTGAAAAAATAACTTTTTATTTGATTGTTTTAATAGTTGTTTTAAACCTAATAAATTCATGGTAATTTTTATAAAACCTGAACGACAGCAGATTTCAGATTTTTTTTTTATACCGCAGACAAAGTAATCAGCAGTAAGTACAGATCTGTTGCCAATTATACGCAGGTAATATAAAAGTAATCCGAAATATTAATACCTAGCAAAGCAACAATATTCCTCTACATTTTTACATCCAACCACTTTTGCTAAGTCTAATCTTTGGCTAGTTTGCTCACAAAGGTCGCAGAAAAACAGGAGTGGAACATTAACATTATGTTAATTTGAAGACGACGACAAACAACAAACATTTGTATGCTAGTGACGACATGGCTGGTTAAACTTTAACTTAAAGAGCGCATGTCTGTATGTGTGTACGCACAGGAAGCAGATGATGGAGCTACAGGAAGTTGGAATGCTGAGAGGGCAGTTGAACGCCACACAGCAGATTGCCTTGCTCAGCAGTCACGATGACCTAGAACAAGCGTTGCAGGGGGCATTTTTTGTGCAGGTATTTGCTGTAGTTTAGTAGCCTAATGTGATGTTATTGTCTGCCATTCACAGTGATGAATGTCTAATCCGGGCTGGCAGCGAAAGATCAGTTGGTCATAACAGATTGGACTTTCATCGCCGTCAATGGCAGCCAAGGGCATCGTATGATTGTTTTTATTCTTTTTTTTGTAGGAGTGTGTCTTTGAGAAATTAGACGTGAAGCAGAACCTTTTCCGCGACGTGGAGCGTCTGGTGTCCGGAGACGTGATTTTGAGTAGCTCCACTTCCTGTTTGGTGCCCAGCGCTGTCTTCTCGATGGTTCAAAATCGTTGCCGCTGCCTCGTCTCCCATCCGGTTGGTCACCACCTTTTTTGTCATCAAAACAACAACAACAACAACACATTGTAATTTAAGCATTGTCATCATTCTTCTGCTCGCACAATTCTTAAAATCAAACCTTTCCAACTTTGGAATATTCAACTGGGAAACAGTTTTACATTTCTACATTATGTTTACACATTTTTATCAATTCTCATTGAAATAATGGGTGACATTATACAAATACCCTCATAATTTTACTTCATATTTCACAAATTATCAGGCTAAAACAATTCAAATTTGAACTGTTCAGCTCATGCGATTGACTGGCCACCAATTCAGGGTGTCCCTGCCTGGCGCCCGTAGTTGGCTGGGATAGCTCCAGCACCCCATGCGACCCTTGTGAGTTTAAGCGGTTCTGAAAATAAATCACGACTATTCTCTCTTATTAATTATATACTATAAATGTATTGTAAAAAAATAAAACCTACATGGCTCTGAGGCACCAACACTTTTAAAATCAGTATCGCATGCGGCCACTAGATGTCTCTACACGAACAAACCTTGTGATGAATTGCCACACGAAAAATATGGCACATAAATAAAGCAAACATTCATTTTCTGAACTGCTTATCCTCACAAGGGTCGCAGTGGTTCCTTCCGCCTATCCCAGCTAACTACAGGCTCCAGGGCGGTGAATCGGTGGCCAGCCAAACGCAGGGCATGAGGAGACGGATAACCAATCATACCTTGGGTTTTCAACCAGCCTGTCCTGCATGTTTCTGGTGATGTGGGAAGACACTGGAGTACCCGGAGAAAACCCATGCAAGCCCGAGGAGAACTTGCAAACTCCACACAGTGAGGACCGACCTGGGATCGAACCCTCGACCCCAGAACTGAGGCCGATGCTCTAATAACTCGTCCACCGGGATGACTTGCGCTATTAGGAAAAAAAAGAAAAACACAATTTATGAATGAAAGGTTTAATGCCAAATTTTGGGAGAGATTTCCAAGCAGTGAGAGGATTTGAGTTAACATTATTTTCAATAAAAACCCCTTATTGTCCGATATGTCTAGGTCAACCCGCCGTACTATGTTAAACTGGTGGAGCTGGTACCTCACCCCGACACGATGACGGCCACCGTGGACAAAACCCACGCCCTGATGACTAAGGTAAAATAATCTTTGTCAAAACAAGATTGGACATTGAACACACTCACTTTGCAATCAGGTGGGTCAAGTGCCTGTGCGCCTTCGGAAAGAGATTGACGGCTTCGCCCTCAACAGAGTGCAAGCCGCCATCATTGCGGAGTCTTGGAGGCTGGTACAGGTCAGTCCCGATTCTGTAGTTAGAGTTTATTCCTCACGCGGACGCCAGTGAGTCACTCTTTAGTCATCATGTTTAGTCACAGGTATCAAAGTGATCACTTTGCAGCCTGCAAAAGAAAATGTTTGTTGACTTCATATTCTATGATGAAATTCAAAAAAAGATTACAGATATATAGTGTATTTACTCTTTTTGTCTTTTTTAAATTAAACAAATCTTTACAATTAAATAAACATATTTTAAATTTAAAAAATTCAGCCATTCATTTTCTGAAACACTTATCCTCACAACGGTCAGAGGGGGTGCTGGAGCCTATCCCAGCTGACTTTGGGCACCAAGCAGGGGGACACCCTGAATTGGCAGCCAGCCAATCACAGGGCACGAGGAGACAGACAGGGCCAATTTGGAGTGTTCAACCACCCTATAATACATGTTTTGGGATGTGGGAGTAAACCAGAGTACCCAGAGAAAACCCACACAACCGCAGGGAGAACATCCAAATTCCACACGCCAGTGCTAACGGGTGAAAACGAGAAAACTTTCTTCGTTTGCATGCCGTTTTAAGGGACTGCAAACACAAACATTTGAAAATGGTTCCAGTGTGCAAATTTTAACACTTCAGCCTGTAGCCTAACAGTGCAAAAAATGACGTTTCGGTAATGTCTGACTTCCATACTCTGGAACGACAGGTGGCGATAATGCAACAATATATACATAGTATATGAAGATAACATATATTCATTATGGTGGCATTCTTCTGCATAACAATCGCAAAACGATCGTGTGAATGTGAAATGAAAATAAGAGCAAGACGCCATTTTTGCTTCAAATTGTCGTCATCTAAACGTGGCGTAAGTCGGAAGCGTGTTGTCAGTGAGGCCAATTGAGATTAAGGAGCTGATGACAGCGGCCTTCTTTCAAAGACGTTCCACCAATGCCTGTTAAGTACTTGGACTTTCAATTGTAGGTTTCGAAGCCGCTTTCAAAGTTGCCGTTCAAATGAACATGTTTTCCTAGTTTGTTTTCTTTGTACTTGTTAGGTCAGTTTAGTGCAAAGTCATTTTTCCCTCTGGTGGTTGCCCTATTGACACGCTAACTGGAAAGTCCATAAAAGCCTCCGGAGATTCAAATGTTGACCTTTGTTTTCAAGAAAATCACTTGACCTTTAATACGTATTCAAGAACGTAGGGTTGTTTGAAAAAATCTCGACAGCTAGGCAAAGTGAATCCTGTTTATAGTGTGGGATGGCAAAATACCTATACATAGTATTATGGCAATTCCTTATTCATGGGGACTGTTGTGTTATCTATCATTCATTTCAATGTGGCAATAAATATCCAATCCAATTTAACTGGGAGGGGCTAGAAGTGATTGAACGATAAAAATATAAGTATTTTTCAATATCAATTTCCCTCTCTGACTAACTACCACAACACATAATCTGAGACCAGAGCTAGGGGTCAAAAAGTGAAAACGTCCACTGTCCCTAAAGTGTTAATGAATTGATTACAAAAGAGATGATGCTAACTTTATTAAAAACTTAAAAGTCTAAACATCATCTCCGCCAGTGACCAGTTTGGATAGGATTAGAATTGAGACAGTAAAAGGTGAAGATTAGACGTTTTGGAGACAGAGAGAACAGACTTGGATGGTTTGGACAAGCCCAAAGGAACTTGAAACGAGAAAAGAATAATGATAAATAATTGCTATTATGCTTTTTTTGCCGTGGTGGGTGTCCTTCATGCATCGACCCCACCCCCACACAGATTTTTTTTGGGTTTCCCACTATCAGATGACGAGGATAAAGTGGCATTAAAAGATTTAAAATTGATTGTTCAGTAAGGGAGCGGAAACCAAAGTTCTTATCACAAGACAAACGTTTGTCACGGATGACCCTACGTCCGGACATTTTTGCCTGACAACAGTTAGACAGGGAATTTTGCATACTATTTTCAAGTCATACTCAATGTATGACAACCGGCAAATTGATTTGATATACAACTGATATAGTTTCGAGTTTTATCTTTGCCTGCCTTCAACTTAAAAGTTAAGGTATTGCTGTTGCTTTGTTTGTTTACCTGAAGTGGATTTTTTCTGTCAAGTGTTTTTTTTCTTCTTCTTTTGCTTCACTGATGATCCAAGGGCACTTTTCTGGCTTTTCAAATCTAAGGAACCATGAAAAGAACACTTAAGAGATTTTACAGGACAGAATAGCTAAGCAAAAAGCTAACGTTGCACCGACATGATCCTAAAAGAATGTCATCGGTATCGGGGAGTCTAAGAAATAACATTTCTGTGCTGCTTTTCGAAATTTAGTTTCCAACTGCTGGTCGCCGTACCCAAAATGGCCACCAACTACGCATGCCACTGTAAAAACAAAAAAACAGATCCAATAGCACGTGTCAAAGTGGCGTCCCGGGGGCCAAATCTGGCCCGCCGCATCATTTTGTGTGGCCCGGGAAAGTAAATCACGAGTGCCGACTTTCTGTTTTAGGATCAAATTAAAATGAAGACTATAGATGTATATTAAATTTCCTGATTTTCCACCTTTTAAATAAATAATTGTAATTTTTTTAATACATTTCTTTCTGTGTTTGTAGTCCAAAAATCATTTTGTAAAATCTAAATATATATTAAAAAAAGCTACAATAAACATTCTTTTAGATCTATAAAAAAACTGAATATTCAGGGCTTTTAATCCAGTTCTTTTAATCCATTTATAAAAAAAAAAAATCTAAATATTATATCTAAAATGGTCCGGCCCACGTGAAATCAAGTTGACGTGAAAGCGGCCCACGAACCAACCCAAGTAGCGGGTACCGAGTAGTCTACGGATTCGCCAAATATATGAATGAAAAGTTTATCGCCTAGAAACAATAATACAAACAGGAATAGGGGAAAAACGGCAAGTCACAATTGGAGATTATTTTTCACTGGCCACGAGTCTACGTATGGGAATTGAATAATAGTACAGAAAGGGTTTTAAAAGTCCAACTAATATTAAATAGACAGCATAAAAACTCTGTCCCTGTGGTTATTCACCTACTGCGGCAGGACGTCGAACCTATTAACCGCGATAAACGAGGTATTACTGTACTACGATTCCACCAACACCAAGCCAGCGCTGGCGTAGACCACCATGTCACTTCCAAGAACTGAAGCTGACACTTCGAGGAATGCCGTTCGTCTCACCTGACCTTTAGTTGGCTTTCATATTGTTGTTTTCCCGGCTGGAATTTTCCCAAAACACACACGGCGCACGTTTCCTTTCAATCGAGTCTCTTCGGCACGTTATTGCGGAATTCCCATGTAGGATAGCAGGCGAGGGGTGTCTTCGCACTGGCCTGTGGAAGTTCAGGCTCCCTGTTAGGGGACTTTACCTTGGGCCTTCCATTACATGGCAACTGTTAAAAGCGCCACCGTGCTGTTAAAAGTGCCAAACGTTGCTCGGAGGTGGCCACAAGGTGCCTGAAATGATCTGAAAAAAGATTGAAAGTGTTGTGGTGAAACAACTCGTTTTGACAAAAACAAATAGAGAATGTGGAAATTAAAAAGTCACACTTTTGAGGGCCTTTCTATACTGAAGTACTTGAAATGTTTTTTTCCTTTTTTATCCTGGTGTAAATGTAAATGTACGTATCTGTGACGCTTCTATAAAATATGCAGTATTACACACCAAAGGGTGCCACTATTTTTTTCTTCTTCCCACATAGCACCCAGATTTTATTGCTTATTTTATTCTTTATTGATTGATTGATTGATTGATTGATTTGATAAGGGACAGCGCATATTAGTTAGATTAGATCAGATTAGATAACTTTATTCATCTCGTATTCGGGAAATTTCACTGTCACAGTAGCATGAGGGTGAGAATACAGACACATGAAAAGACATTTTAGACATAAATAAATAGGTAATAAATAAGTTAATAAATAAATAAATAAGGATTATTATTTATTATTATCATAATAATGAACATATAGATCAAATTAGTCATTAACCCCTTCATGCGTGCCTTTTGTGATTCTTTTCTGTTATATTACAATTATGTATATATTCTAAAGTTTGCAATCCCATTTGATGTCCAATTGTATTGTTAGTGTTGACTGCATGTATTTTGTAATGGTCAATAAAATAAATGGGAAAAATAGATCAACAATTTTAAAATGAATGAATCAGCTGAAGTGTCTATTTTTTAAATTTAAAAAAAATATAGTAATTAATAAAAAAGAATGGCAAAATTGAGGTTGAAAAAGCTGTGTGTAATGCAAAGTGAATAATTCTGAATAATATTAAATAACACTTTAAAAAATGAATTAAAACGTTCATAATAAATTCAAAAGAAAAGACAAATTTAAACAATATGATTTTGTTTGTTTGTTTCATAAATCTCTGGGAACTCTTTGGTTGGCTTTGGCGTCCGATCCATTTTAACGTGACTGCCAGTTGAAATGGATTGGACGTCTACAGACTATTACGAACTACCACGACTCTGAGATTTGGGGCTGGCAGTTAAGAAGTTAAGTTAATGCTAACTTTTGAAGAACTGTCCACAATTGTGGAATTCCTTCATGCAAATGGTGGCTTTTTAACTGAGGGTCGTTTTTTTTTACAGCAACTCATTGACATTAACAACAGATACCAATCATTCCTGAATGGAGTGATCTTTTGGTTTTTTTGGGTGATTTCTGGTTAGGGTGGACCAACGAGTTCATCTGGATTGTTAAGCAACCTTTAGAATGTGTTTTACTCCTTTTGTAATTACAATGAAGGCCCACGCTGATTGTGTATAAACATCTTGGTTGATTGACTTCTTTCAAAACATTTTTTTAAGTTGTACAAACATTAATTGTTGGATGTGTAGCGCTGTCAGTGGCACTGAAAGATGAGCATTCACAGTCATTTCTTCTAGTTATAATAGATTGGACCCCTACTGTTGTCTATGGCTGGAAATTAGTTAATTTGGGGTCACTTCCTAGACATTTTAGGGCAATTAGGGGACATAGTTTTGAATCATTTCTTGTTGATTTTGAGGAATTGATGCACACCTTACTGCAGCTTTTGGCATTTTTTAGGTCACCTGTTGATATCGAGTCATTTTTTCCCCATTTAAAATGAAGAAGCCATTACAAAATATTGGGATTTTTTTATGTCTGATTTTTGTGGAATTTGAATATGTTTCAGCTTCTAAAAAATCAATATAAAGTGGGTGTCAATTTGAAGTCCTATGCCTTTCATTTGTTAAAAAGAAGATTGTTATCAGGTTAAAAAGATCAAGTTTAGTTAAGGGCTTAAAGCAACAGATAATCCTAAAGTATAAGGATATTGTAAGACAGTAATTTTGCATTAAAAACATAAAAAATGTTCATTGGAAGGTTACTACAAACCGCATATGATTAATCGGGGTTAGAGATTTTAATTTCTTGACAGTAGTGATATATATACTTATTGACACTACTGAAACAAACTTTTTAGAACAAAAAAAAACAATCAAGTGACTCACAACCAAAATAGCTCATTACCACATTGGATTATTATTTTTAAAGAGAAAATATAAGTTTCCTACATAGATTGGATATAACAGATAGGCACTGTTTAAGGGACTTACTCCATCTAGTGCCAAAGCAGAGAAATTCAACTGACAGTAGGCCGAATTTAAGCTTCTTTCGTGGGCCATCTTCAATAAAAAATTTATCATTTGCTGCTGGCCAATCAAAACTGGGCAGTGGGCTCTAGTTTGGACATTACTGATCTAGTTAGCTAGAGTTAAGTAGAGATAATCAATCAATCAGACATTTTTGTCATGTGCGAAAGTGTCAAATGGGAAAAGTTTTTTGTGGTGGGGACTTAGCAGCAATAAAGCAAAACTAAAAGCTCAAATGTGGCTGATAGTGAGACTTGATGTTTGTATGAGAGTGAGCCCGCCCGTGGTCCATGTTAGGTAACACCGACTCCCACCCAGCCATCCAAATAACACAAAGAGAAGGGGTCCTTGAGTCAAGGCCAGCAATGGAAAGCAGAGTGGCTGAGAAAGCGGATGGCGATCATTGTGGAGGAAAAAGCCCCGCCCCCTGGGCCACTTAGCTAAGATAACAGGGTCGTTGTTGAACGGCAAACTTGAACAAAGAGCGGCCTGTCGAGCCCCCCGCCGACCCGATTTGCTTCCAGCTTTGATTTCCAATGATAGCACAGCATCACCTGAACTCCTTAACAAAATCAACTCGGCTTCCTCCTCCATACTTTGGCTGTCATGGACCGCAAAATAGATCCTATCCGTTTGAAGAGGGAAGGTGGGCAGCGGATGCACCAATGTAAATTCCCTGGCATGCTCCCAGTTCAAATGGATTGGATATTTTCTAGTGACAAACTAATTTAAATTAATAGTTAAAGCAAAAGGATTAAAAAAAAAAAATCAGCCCCAAAGCCAGTTTAACTACATTAAAATTTGATGGGAATGTCTATCATGAGTACAGAAGTACAGTATTCCCTCGAATTCCGCGGATAATGTAGACCAGATAATGGGTACGATAATTGTAAAACCGCAAAGTAGGATCACCCTTATTATTTCTACATATTTTCACGTCCATACAATTTCAAGAGGTGTAGATGTTAAACGTTACACAATGATATAGATACTTAAATGCTTTAGAGATAAATCTGTGCAGTAAGATTAAGGTGAATCATTTTCTTCAACTTCTCAGCCAACTACTATGCTAACTCATATTTGTATCATTTTTGTAACTCACCTGTCCTTTGTGCACCCTCAGGACGGCATTATTTCCGTCCAGGACATTGACTTGGTGATGTCGGAAGGACTTGGAATGCGCTACGCTTTCATCGGGCCCATGGAAACCATGCACCTCAATGCACCTGAAGGTAACACTGCTTTGGAGCACACCTGTACATATTTGAATTTTGTTAGCGGTTGGACTTAAAGTTGACCAAAAAAAATCATATAGAAAATCTCATTTAAAAATATGGCAAAAAACTTTATACAAATATTTCAAAAAACAAATCTGAAGTAAAAGTAAATATAGAAAATGTATTTAAAATAATAACAATAATAATAATCGGACATAGGCCCGATTATTATTATTATTATTTTAAATACATTTTCTATATTTACTTTTACTTCAGATTTGTTTTTTGAAATATTTTTATAAAGTTTTTTTGCCATATTTTTTTAAAAGAGATTTTCTATGATTTGTTTTGGTCAACTAATGTTTTTAGTCATGTAATATATGTCAAAAATTCATATTTATAATATATATATATATTATAAGGTAAAAAAAATAACATTGACTTTTATATTTTCAATTTTTTTCTTAATTACTCCTATTTTCCTAGACATAAAAATGTTCTCTATTTTCTTTAGTTTGAGGCTTTTTTCAAAGTTTTTCTTGAATTTTTCCAAATTCCGACATACAACTATTATGATTATGTCTTCATATGTTCCCCCATATCATTTCATGTATATTTATTAAATATAAATTCAGGCACCGTGGTGTTAATGAATTGTACGGCGAGTGCGAAATAATCCAAATAAATGCCGACTCAACATGCATCTCAGGTGCCTTGTCGCTGCATACATTACATGCTATGCGACGCTAAGAGTGAAATGTCAGGTAGATGGAGAATCTCAACTGGCGGTGCGAAAGCCGCACAGTCGTCGGGCCCGCGAGCGAGCGCGCTTTGGGGGGGCTCAACAAAGGCGTCTTTTGATAGCCGACCCCCCTCACACTGGTCATCCAAAACTCACACGTTGTCCAAAGCGGCGCTCTAAAAACTCTTCAAATAGGACCGAGAAAAGTCTCCCAGAAAGCCACACCTCCTTTTTAACCGTAACGTGGGGACAATTTGCAAAAAAAAAATACTTAAATTACAACTCTTATCAGTTTTAAGGCCACACGCATAAAGTTAACAATCATTGTCAGACATTTGTCCCTAATTCAGCTTGAATGGCGAGCAGCAAAGTTTCCTGATACTTTAATGGTTACAATGTTTATTGGTGCGTGTAATCAATCATTCGTCAAGCAAAATGCTTGTCGCCTTTGTCATGAGCAAATGATTACAAAAAGCGATCAATAATGGCCGTGACGGGAAGGAAATGTGTGAAAGCGGTGTTTTTTTTTCCTTCACTCTTGTAAAATATCTTTGCAACCATAAAAATGGTCATTTTAATATGGGGTTGTAGACTTCTTAAATCAATTTTACATATAGTAGGGGAAAATATATATAATTTTTTTCCCCGTGTTTGTAAATATGAGAGTTTGGCGGAAAAGTGTCAAACTAGATCCGCACCGCCACATATTTTGTGTGGTCTGTAAAATGAAACAAAATAAAATTAAGATAAAATTCAGGTAGTCCTCAACAAAAGATTCAGGAATAAAGAAATGAAAGAATAATTAGTTTTATCCCCTCTCTTCACATTTATTTTTTAGATATATTTTTTAAAAAGCCAATAATTAAAGTTTTCCTTTTTTTTTGAGTCCCCATTATGAAATTAAAATAAAAACATGCTGTGAAAAGGTTAAAAAATGAGTTTTTAAGTCAAGGTCTAAACAGAAAGATAAAAAAAAATATTATTAGTGTTATTTTTTTTTACTTTGGTACTACTACTATACTAAACTTTTTAATACAAAACATTTAAAAATACAATTATTAGGAGTTCCTTTTTTCCTTAATTAAAAAAATGAAGCACTTCGGTTAAGCGGTTCAAAAATGAGGATTTGAACATTTTGGGGATTACTAACAATGTTTCTAAAAAATGCATCAACAATCAAAATAATTGTATAATTGTATTTTTTTTAAATAATTGACCCATTGAAAGAAACCATAAGTGAAGTCTTTGACAAACAAATCCCAAAGGAAAAACATATCAGTGAAAATCTGATGTCAATAGACATGCTCACCTCAATGGTACTTTTAGGCCTTGCTCGGCCATATTTGTAGTCCTCCTCTCGTCCGCAGGTCTTGGAGACTACCTGAAACGTTACGGTGACGGCTTCCAGAGAGTTTTGAGGTCCTTCGGGCCGGTCCCGGACTTCTCTGCTGAAGATGCCAAGAACGTAGTTAGCGTATGTTATGCACCAATAGCACAATATCTGCCATAATGGCGATCACCATTGCAGTCCAACATGATTTGCTTCCAATTTAGGAGATGAACGAGCTGATCCCCAACGACGAGCAAAACCTGTCGGCCCGTCGGGAGCGGCGGGACCACCTCCTCATGGGCCTCTCCCGCCTCAAAAAAGACAAGTAACTACTAGACGTGGCTACAGCAACGTATCACCATAAAACCAGAATTTGATTTTTTTTTTCCCCCCTTACAAATTGTAACATCTCATTTAGACTTAGTAATGTCATGATTAGTTATCGGTTTCCTAGGAACTGTTAGCTAACCTGAATAATTTCAGGGTGAGGTGTTCTGCTTGTTAATCATTTTCTAAGGTTCAATTATGACAGACAGAAAAAAATGATTAGGAATTTACGTGTCTGTCACAATTGGCGTCAAAAATCAGACTGAGTCGTTTCATGAGTGTCGTCTGTTCTGTTCAATCATGTTCGAACATGTGATGGTCTTTAAATCTTACTTCCATTGATCAAAATCTAATGTAATGACAAAATCCTGAATTTTAGTCTCTTAGCAGAAAATAAATGAGCAGTAAATATTGTCTCTATTTTTGTAGTACTTTCGCCAAGCAGATTGTTTCATGTTTAATTCTAAAACCTAAACTGATTCAGTCAATTTATTTGTTTCTGCATTTTCTACTTTAATAATAATATCCTCCTCTTTTTGAATAAAGGCTGAAATAGATAATAAAAGGTAATGAGTTAAGAGTTAATGAGTTATAGTTTTTGGCACAGAGTTTGGTTAACCAGGGGGTGCTGGAGCCTATCCCAGCTGACTTCAGGCCCCAGGTGGGGGAATTGGTGGCCAGCCAATCGCAGGGCATGAGGAGACAAACAACATTCCCGCTCACACTCATACCTAGGGGCAATTTTAGAGTGTGAAAACAGCCTACCATGCATGTCTTTGGAATGTGGGAGGAAACCGCAGCACCCGGAGAAAACCCACGAAGGCCCGAGAAGAACACGCAAACTTCACACAAGTGGACCGACCTGGATTTAAACCCTCTTGATGGGTCCAAAATGAATGGATCCTCTTAATGAGCAGCTGTGACAACTCGTTTATGTTAAATGAGGCTATTGGATAACTTTATTCATCCCATATTCGGGAAATTTCATTGTCACAGTAGCAAGAGGGTGAGGATGCAGAAATAGGAAAGGCATTTTAGACATAAGTAGATAGGTAATAAGTTAATAAATAAATACATGAATAAATATATAAATAAATAAGCGTGCTGCTGAAATATATATATATATACATACATATACACATACATGTACATACACACACACACATATATACGTATATATATATATATATACATATATATATACACATACACATATATACACATACACATATATATACACATACACATAGATGTACATGCATGCATACGGTAGGCCTTAACACTCAGCCAGTGTATTGGCAATTCACACGTAAGAAGATCCTGATGATTGCTACATTTTTTTTAACATGCACGTTCCTAAAAAAAAGTGTGGTAATTATACTGGGCACATTGCAATGTCACGGTAGAAACGTGACAATGTTAAGGCCCGAAGGAAACAGACAGACTGAATCAAATCTTACTCTCAGGTGATCAACCAATAGTACATTGGAGATCGACGGAAGGGTTTACACAAGTATGTGTAGGGGTGTGTCCGTGCTTGTTGAGACCACACCCTCTTTTGTAAGTTGATGACTAGAAACCTCAAAAGGTGTCTTTGCTTTGGTTTGTTGCTCATCTCGCCAGCTCCTCTCTCATTTTGTTTTATATTTCATTTTTTCTCATTTTGTTTTATATTTCACTTTTTCTCATTTTGTTTTATATTTCACTTTTTCTCATTGTGTTTTATATTTCATTTTTTTCTCATTTTGTTTTATATTTCATTTTTATAGAATGGAATCTAAACACTTAAACTAAGGATTACCATTGGGGAGGACCGTATATTTTATCTCTACATATATATTTTTTAAATTGGATTTATTTTTATTGCATTCTCCACACTAAGGTGAGTAATCTCATTAAATGAGTTTTTTTGTCGTTTAGAAATGATTAATTGAAGCTTTGGCAATTTTTTTGATTCAAATCAAGGTGATTCAAAGTGCTTTACATTTTAAAACCAGTATGACAAAAAAATAAAAAATTTAATTAAACTTAGTTGAGAATGTAAAAGAATAGAACGCATTAAATGATAGTTTACAACCTATACCTGTAAAACAAAAAGTAACAGTCAATTTAAATGGAAAAATAACATTAAGATCTTTGAACTTAAAGCTAACAAAGTATTCTTAATTTACCCTTGAAGACTCAGAATATTTGGGACTTTCTGCTTCCGGAAACAATTAATAAATCACTTTTTAAGTTTTCTCCATTTTCAATTGACTGTGTCACACTCGTTGATTTCTCTAATTGACTTCCCGCTAGTAAATCATAATCAATGACAGCCATATTGTGCTTTGAATCCCTATATTTTGTTTTGTAAACAGTCTTTGTCATTAAAGGTGAGCACATGGTCACTACATTTTGTTTTTTAAAATGATATTGAGTTTTATTAACGGAGTTGGAATTCTTAAATTTTTGTAATTTAAAGATTCATCTCTTGTTCGTCCAGCTTGATTACTATGTAATGATACTACCATCTGGTGGCTTCATCGTGCAACTGCACCACGGAGATGCAAGTGTATTGGAAATGTAATCATTTATAAATAAATTAGGATTATAAAAAATTCTTAATTTAAAAATAACAAATGTTCACGTTTTTTAAAAGGAAAGGCACAATTTAAGCACTTTTTGGGACAAATTTAACACTGAAAACACTTGGAATATTAATAAACAATTCCCAGTGATATCAAAACAATTTAGATGAGTGTTTTTATAAAAAAATAAGATGTTTAAAAGATTTGTTCTCGTGTTTTCCTCTGGATCAGAGGGGAAAATAATCCAATTTCATTCCTACTTTTAGAATTTTGGTTTGAAACGTATTTTTGATCCTTTACTTTTTGTGGTCATAGCCACAAAATTTCAGTCTGAAAACAGTTTTAATGCTGAAATTTACCAAATAAATACCTTGATAATTTCATACAGCCACACGAACCCTCAACCCAGAACAGAGAGGCTGAGGCGCTAACCACTCAATACTAAAAAAAAATCCCTATTAACTGGAGGGCGAATTAGAAACTAGGCAGGGGCGCGCATTTCTGCTGTTTTAACACAAAAGTGTCTGAATGTGCTTTTTAAAGAAAGTGTATTAAGGTTTGTGGCTTTACCTGTATAAAACCAGATCGGGGGGCCGCATTTTGGTCCGCGTGCAGTAGTTTGGACACCTCTGTTTCAACACGAAACTGAAGGAGCAGAATAAAAAAAAAAACAATTAATGCATTAGATTTGTGGCTTTACTTGTTGACCCCATTTTTCTGCTTCTTTTTTGATCTACTCATGGTGGACATGCCTAAAAAATTCCTGCATTTTTTATTTAAAGAATAATATTACATTTTTTCACCCTTGCTTGAAACCAAAACCTACTTCCTCCTGCCCACTTTTAGTCATTGACTTTTTCCTCCAAAGTTCAGCATACCAAAGTGAAAATGGGGGCTAAACGTGAATTTGTGTTTTCCTCTCCCCTCAGGTCATCATGTCCTGGGGCGCCCTGTACGCCCAGCTGGGCGGCGTCAACAAGCACTCGACCAGCCTGGGCAAGATCTGGCTGTCGGTGCTGTTCATCTTCCGCATCACCATCTTGGTGCTGGCCGCCGAAAGCGTGTGGGGCGACGAGCAGTCCGACTTCACCTGCAACACGCAGCAGCCGGGCTGCAAGAACGTGTGCTACGACCACTTCTTCCCCGTCTCGCACATCCGCCTGTGGTGCCTGCAGCTCATCTTCGTGTCCACGCCGGCCCTTCTGGTAGCCATGCACGTGGCCTACCGCAAGCGCGGCGACAAGCGCATCATGCTGGCGTCCAACGGCGCCGAAAAACCCAGCGACCTGGACCTGGAGACGCTGAAGAGGCGCCGGCTGCCCATCACCGGCACGCTTTGGTGGACCTACACCTGCAGCCTCTTCTTCCGGCTGATTTTCGAGGGCGGCTTCATGTACGCGCTCTACTTCGTCTACGACGGCTTCCGGATGCCCCGCTTGGTCAAGTGCGAGCAGTGGCCATGTCCCAACAAGGTGGACTGCTTCATCTCGCGGCCCACCGAGAAGACCATCTTCACCATCTTCATGGTGGCCTCCTCGGCCATTTGCATGGTACTCAACGTGGCCGAGCTGGGCTACCTGGTGGGCAAGGCGCTCATGCGCTGCGCCGGCCGTCGCCGCAACCGGAGACTCTCGTACAACCGCAACGAAAGCGTCGTGCGGGAACACGCCGCCATGCAGAACAAGAAGAACGAGCTGCTGCTCTCCGTGCCCTCCTCGGACTCGTCCGGTCGAAAGACCGTGTGCTGAATGTACGCTCCGCCGGGAGGACGTCCGACATTCTAGAAACCCGTACGGCCGGTACGGGAGTCTTCCGGAAATCATTTCTTATGCGAGGGTGTCGCCGACGATGCAAAAGTGTTGGGGTAAACACCTCAAAAGTTCCTTTTTTTGAAGACACGGGGGTGTTGGAATCAAGATCAGGGCCCCAAAAATGGTCTCGGCCTGGTTTTAGGCCTTTAAAAATAGATTTTGCAGAAAAAACAACAATTTTAAGTGACAACGATGAAATAGGTGGGCTATTAAAATATCTATTGATAAGGGAACTTTCAGATTACAAACCCTGTCAGGGTAGAAATACTATTAAAAATGAACATTAAAATATAAAATAATCCCATTAAAAACCACCTAAGAAAGGGATTCTTGCATTTTTTTTTAAATTGGACAAAAGTTGGTAATTTAGCACAGAAAGGTTTTTTAAGGTCAGAAAAATTTGTCTTCACTACAAAAAGTTGCCTAAAACCTAAAATGTTTTTTGCGTGTTTTATTAAAAAAAATGCTAACTTCTACTCAAAAATTGCCCAATGTTAAAAAAATCATATTTTCCTCATATGACTTGACATGCAACCCTATTTTTTTTTAAACAAAAGTGCAATATTTGTGCCCACATTTTTTTTTGCACAATTTTACTATCAAGATAAAGCAGCTTTGGCACTAAAACATTACACTTTAATTTAATAAGTGTACTTTAATGCTTTTTGCTCCCAAATGTATTTTTTTTTAAAAATGTGCATGGCGCTCTTCAGGGAAGCGTTTACGATCCACTTTTTTTTCAAGAACAAAGCAAGAAGTCCCAATACTTTTGCCCACCAGGTTTAAAAGTGTTTGGGGGTCTTTCGATTTACATAAGTATTTGAACGTCTGCTTTGTACATGTCGAGCTCCTGCCACATTTCAATTCATTTCCCTGAAATTGACTTTGTGGGATTTTCTCGGTGGGGGTTGATGGGGGGGCGAGGGTTGGGGGGTTCAAGGAAGTGCCTTGTGAGAGCCATGTGACTTTTGCTGATTGTTTCTTATTTATTAATTCCAGTGTGACGTTATGTGAATGTGTATTTTGTCGCAGCTGAGTGTTTTACCAAGTCGCTACACTGACGTATTGTTTTTTTTTATTAACTTTTTGTGCTTAATGACTCTTTACATTTGTTTTTTCTGCATTTTTTTTATAGTAGAAATTGTTAGCAAATGACCTACCATGTTTTTGATGCTAGCTAGCAACTGAAAATAAAGGGGAAAAGTGTGTATATTCGCAACAAAGTGTGTGTCTTTAATCCAGGACAGACTGATTCGGTAATAAAAACAAATAAATTAAAAAAAAAATGTTTATCCGAGCAATAATGAAGACAAATTAACTAGTTAAGAACTAAAAATTAAAAGCTAAACTTCTCACCTGTGATGTTTTGGAGCTTGAAGGTGTCCTGACAGCTCAATGGCGCCGTCTGGTGGTTCTCAAAGGTACTTCTGAAGTGTAACGTGCTGAGTCCTTTCAAACAATTTTTACCTAAAGAAGCAAAACTATTAAAGCACATCGATTGGCTGTACCAAATTGCTCATGTTAGCATCATGATATGCTAACACTAGGATAAAGTGGGTAAATTTTGCAACTAGCACGTGTCCGTGTTATGTCGTTTGACCTTACAGTCCGCGTCTTATTTTAGGGTTTGGCAGCGTGCTAAAAACCTATGCTGATTTGACATTTGACACCCCCAGCTCCCCCTAATAACAAGGGGAACCTTGTCTTTGTCCTCCCTGTTCCAAGAATAAACCACCCCTACTTCCCCCATGGGAAACCTTTGCCAATTGTATGATTAAGTGTACACATTATGTAACAATGAAGGCAATACCACAATCCCTTTAACAGTAAACAATTTAATACACTATACAACAAATAATTAGCAACAAAAAAACAGTGTCATGTAATTTTTTTCACTTAATCTTTCCGTGCAGGAGTTTTCTTTTTATTAAAGTTTTTATGATAAACATTGAGGACAGTGAGCCAATGGCTGGCCATGGAAAAATATTTTATGCCACCCATTTGATATCGAATTGTAGTGTTAGTCTTACCTGTATGATTTGTAATGGGCAATTTAAATATACATGTATGGAAAAAGAATATTGAGCAAAATTATTTGAACAATTTGTTTTCCATGGGGTGGGGTAGTATTTAAATAGCAATAAGCTTTTAATAAAAATGTATTGAGAAATACAAGTAATTTTAAATAAATGAAAATGAAATTCACAAATAACAACAAACAAACAGACAAATAAATAATCAATAAATAAGTAATGAATAAATACATAGCCAACATAAGTAGCCAACAACATAAATAATTGTGGAAGTGGACAAATAACAATAACAACGACAAACAAACGGGTAAATAATCGATAAATAAGTAGGTCGTCAACATAATAAATAAGTACTAGTGGGGGTCCTGGGTTCAAATTCAGGTCGGTCCACCTGTGTAGAGTTTGCATGTTCTCCCTGGGTGTGCGTGGGTTTTCTCCGGGTACTCCAGTTTCCTCCCACATTCCAAGGACATGCATGGTAGGCTGATTGGACACTCTAAATTGCCCCTGTGTATGAGTGTGAGCGTGAGTGGTTGTTTCTCTCCTTGTGCCCTGCGATTGGCTGGCCACCAATTCAGGGTGCCCCCCCCCACCCCCCCCCCACCCCCCCCTCTGGCCTCAAGTCAGCTGGGATAGGCTCCAGCACCCCCCAAGACCCTAAGGAGAATGAAGCAGTTCATAAAATGAAATGAAAAAAAAACAATTTATAAAGCACCTGCTAGCTTAATGCTACCATACAATGCCATTGCCTAAAAGTTTAAAAATGACAAAATGTTAATCCATTTCAGTTTTTTACTATAATAAATGTTCAAATCTGTCCTCTTACACAACATACATTCAAAATGCCACAATTGACTTTTTAAAAACCTTTTGGGCCCAGCTTTTTGTTTTTTTTTTGTTTTTGTTGTCATGGGGGTGGGGCATGTTGTTGGCTCCAGACCCGCTTTTTGGGAGTGACAGTGATGTGCATGCCGCTGGCAACACTTGAACGCACCCCCAAACCAAACAACAGGTTGCTCGCTTTCCCTTTTAGTCACGGCGCACCCTACAGGAGGTCAAACCCACGAAACAAGCCTTGCCAGCAGCAGACGGACGAGGGCGCGCTTTTAATTTATTTTTTTATTTTTTTTAAGCGTAGGGGGGTGCTTTTACCCCGGGGGCACCCCCAAAGGATGCGAGCTTTTGGCCGTGCACTTTAAAGAGCGTCCCTTCTGCCGCGTCAAGGTACGAGCACGTCTACGCGTCCGTCTTCGCACGCAACACGCAGATGGATTATTTACAAATTGTAATATTTGGCATCCGTATGTGGATAGTTTTTACATTTAGGGTGCGCGCTAAAGTAAAACTGGCGCGTGTTCTCTGGTAGCCTCGGCTTTGTGGCTTTTGTGCTTGTGTGTAATAATTTGAATTTTGGGCCACTTTGTTAGAACTTTCTCCAGATGGATTCGCTGGAGTGAATTTGACGTGAAGTCATTCAATTTGAAAAAGTCAAATGTTCAAAAATGGATTTTTAGATGACGTTGCTATCGTTTTTGCATTTCTGGCAGGTGTGGAGGATATCCAGAGGTCCAGTCCATGGATTTATTTGCTTTAATACAACCACGTTATTGTAAGTTTATCCTTCTATTTAATTATTTTTACATTTTTGAATGGGTTTCTCAATGCATGTTTTCTACAAAACAGTGTCTAAGTTTCAATATTTTTTTTTAAATTATGTCCACAAAAACTTAAAATTCCATTACTCTATGGTTACATGATTTATTTTTTGGAAAGTCAAGCTACAAATATAAAAAAAATGGAATCCCACCACCACTATGGGACATTTTTTAAAATAGTTTACTTATATTTCTAATAGTTAGTAAGAAAAATAATTTAAAAATGTACCCTATTTGTATTACAGATTAATTTGTTAATTTTAAAGAGATGCACTGAATCGTTCGAACGGTTAATGTTTTTAACAATTTGTTTTAAAGCAATTGGCAGGAAATAAATGTTTGTTTGTTTTTAAACTGAATTATAGTAGTTGTATGATAATTTTTAGAATAAACATATTTACCCTTAAGTATGAAATAAACTTCAAATTGATCCCATCTTTTTACATTCACTATTTACTTGATGCAGCTTGTCAAAATGAACCTTAAAAAAATTTTCTGGCCTCCTTTTAATCCCATTTACATTCCATTTTTTTACATCTGCATTTCTATTCATCCTTATTGATTATCATTACCAAACATCCCTCCAAATAATACCATACAAATGCACTTTTAAGATTGTAAACATACACCTACACTCATCAAAATCATTTTTTTAAAATCCACCTGGCTTTCAATTGTGTTGACTACCTTTTACCACAAAACAAAAAAAAACATTATGGCTAATATTTACAACGAGGCATGTATGGTGAGCCGTAATTTGAAAGGGAGGTGCTGTCGCTATTTGTGTGTGTGTGTGTTTTCCAATGTGATAATGTCTATCTCAGCACATGCCTGCTGGCCACTGGAGCGAACAGGTGAACGGACGGGTGGGCAAGCGAGCAATGCTCGCTATACAGAAAGAAAAAAATGTATGAACACGCAGCAGACCCTGTTTTGTCCCTCGCTTGGAAGCTGCGTGCTCCACAATAATTGATTGACGGCGCCACACGTCCAATTCATTTCAACTGGGATTGACCCATAGTCCAAATGGATTGGACGTGTAGCCCCGTCAACAGCATGCAAACTTTGTCTACATTTTTTTTCCAATGATGCAAGGAAATATTCTGTCTCCAAATATTACACAACTCTGATTAGTTTCTAGGACCACATTTGATACCGTCTGATACTCCAGTAATAACTGTATCAGGTGTCGGTCGATACATATTACAACATCACTAATATTGGCCTAACCCTGTGATGACACCCTTTCCTGTCAAAAAACATTTTGGGGGGATTCTCTTTGTGGGGAAATTCTGCGTATAGATAGTTGCGTCCCAGTTAGGTCCACAGCTCTTTGAGAAGGCGACCAATCCACATGAAGCCACAGAATGGTGTATTATTTTGCGTAAGGGCAAAAACATTGTTTTCCGTCAGAAAAAGCTTTTCGTAACATTATTTGGCCTTGTTTTAAGGAAAAAACTCGGTACCGTATTTTCTTGCAAAATAGCTGCCTCCGCATATAAGCCGTACCCTTAAAATTGACTTAAAATCGTTGAATTTTACAATTTCCCTCGTATAAGCCGCCCCCTGATTCACAATTTTCACCTCCATATTTATAGTTTTAATAGGGAGTACAAATGTGTTACTTTGGAGTGCAAATCTCAGGAAAAATTCCAAAAGGGTGTTGCCTGTACGTAGACAAATTCAGAAAGGAAAGTCGCGTGAGCAGCACAACCAGGAAGTGTCCGTATCGGTCTAGTTTGTCATCCCTAGGTAAGAAGGCGGCGGCCTGGGCGAGCACAAGAAACCGATTTTTTTCACGTTTTACGCAAGATAAGTTTTTTCTTGAATTCTATTCATAGATATATTCGCCACATTGTCTTGGATTATGGCGTTTCGTCAAGTCTCATTTGTGCGCATATAAGCCGTACCCTTGATTCAGTCATCATTTTTTGAGCGACAAAATAGGGCGTACATTGCGAGAAAATACGGTAATTCTGGCAAACGCCGTATAATTGACCTCTGTAGAAGAGCGCTTTCCACTCCGACATTGTATCCAACCAGATAGTTGCTTCCAGATAGTTACTATAGGACTGCACGATGAACCAAAGAATCGGGGCGGTCCGTCTCGCTGGCGAGGCCACCAACACCCCGGTTTGTGGTCTCTCTCCTTTTGCAGATACGACGTTGTTCGCAGGCTGGCAATCTTGAAGCATGGGCGACTGGAGCTTTCTGGGGCGTCTGCTGGAGAACGCCCAGGAGCACTCCACGGTGATCGGCAAAGTGTGGTTGACGGTGCTGTTCATTTTTCGCATCCTGGTGCTGGGCGCCGCCGCCGAGGACGTGTGGGGGGACGAGCAGTCCGACTTCACCTGCAACACGCAGCAGCCGGGGTGCGAGAACGTGTGCTACGACCAGGCCTTCCCCATCTCGCACATCCGGTTCTGGGTCCTGCAGATCATCTTTGTGTCCACGCCCACCCTCATCTACCTGGGACACGTGCTGCACATTGTCCGCATGGAGGAGAAGCGCAAGGAAAAAGAGGAGGATCATCGGAAAGGCAACAGATTCCAGGCTGAGGTGAGGGACCGCAGCGACCTGCAAGTCGCTACTTCCGCGTCACGCGACGTTGGTTGGTTTGGCTCGCTTGGGTTCAGGGGATAAAGTTGGCTGCTTCCGTAGGTCGCGGTCTACTCCTTGATTGGACTGGTGATGAAGCTTTGGTGGAGGTTAAGGCAATTCAAATTAGGGTGAACTCTCCAAACTTCTAGACCAGCGGTAGGGAACCAATAGGAGCGTCACATCGACAGTCTGGCGCCGCTTTAAACACATTTTATTTTCATTAGACTCATGCATGGATACTCCCATTCATACTCATTGATTAGCAACAGTGTACAATGTATTCAGAGGCTTTTTGTACTGTAAAAGTGGACAGATTTAGATCGTGTATTCCATTTTGGCTCTGTAGTTTGGGGTGTTGACAGTTTTTGGGGGGATTTGTAGGAGCTTATTTTTAGTTTAACAGGTCACTTTGTTTTCAAAAAGTGTAGAAGTCCATTCCTAAATTTCCCAGTTGACAAATCCTTAGCCTTTAGCATAGCAATCTTGAAACTCCTCCAATGTTGAAGATGAATTTGGAATTGAGCAAGCAATGACATGAACCCCAGTCACCAGGTAACAACTTTTGAGTGACTCTGACCTCTGCTTCCAGGAGAAGGAGCTTCTGTTTAGGAGTAGTAGCAGCGGCGGGGGGGACCAGAGCAGCAAAAGAGTCAAACGCCCCATCCGGGATGAGCACGGAAAAATCCGCATCCGGGGGGCTCTGCTGCGCACGTACGTCTTCAACATCATCTTCAAGACTCTGTTCGAGGTAGGCTTCATCCTGGGCCAGTACTTCCTGTACGGCTTTCAGCTGCAGCCCCTGTACAAGTGCGCCCGCTGGCCCTGCCCCAACAAGGTGGACTGCTTCATCTCGCGGCCCACCGAGAAGACCATCTTCATCATCTTCATGCTGGCCGTGGCCTGCGTCTCGCTCTTCCTCAACCTGCTGGAGATCTACCACTTGGGTTGGAAGAAGCTCAAGCAGGGTATGACCAACGAAGCCTTCCCGGAGCCGGAGGCCCGTTCCGCCGTCGCCGAGCCCCAGCGCTCGACCCCTGGGTCCGGCTACCCCGGCGAGTACACGGACGTGGCGGCCGGCGGCGGGGCCTTTCTGCCTCCGCCCGAGTTTAAGATGGACAACCTGCAGCAGGAGGAGGCTCTCCGCCAACACGGGCCCGCCGCCCACTATTACATCAGCAGCAACAACAACCACAGGCTGGCCGCCCAGCAAAACTGGGCCAACCTGGCCACCGAGCAGCAGACTCGGGAGATGAAGGCCGCCTCCCCTACGCTTTCTTCCTCCTCTTCTTCTGGCCTGCCGCCCGAGGTAGACGCCGTGGCGAGTACCCGCGGAAGCCCGGGCTCCGACGTCACCGACTCAAACGACGGCCGCGTGAGCACCACTACAGTAGAGATGCACAAACCCCCCTCGACGGCCTCCCAAGATCCCCGGCGGCTGAGTCGGGCCAGCAAGAGCAGCAGTCTCCGGGCCCGACCTGACGACCTGGCGGTATGAAGGCCGGCCCGGAGAGAAACAATTCGGAAAGACTCAAACGGAAGTCGGCGTGGACTTGATCATTCAGAGCCTCTTTGATCGGGAACTTTCTGAATTGATGCATCGGAGGCGTAACCATAGTTGATTCATAGTGCTTTACAAAGAACGCACCCGAGCGGGTCGTCATGACCCCAAATTGCGGGGGTTCGCTCTAAGGAGCGTCCCCCAAGTGAAGCAAGACATTGACGAGGGTAAACTTCAATCCCGTTCCAGGTACTTTTCACACGGGACAGCGGCGGCAAAAAAGTCGGCTTTGATGTTCCGTTGGGAAAAAGGACTATGGACTTTTTTGGGGAAGATTTAGATGTGTTTGAATCCCTTCTTTTAGCTGGACTGAATGGACTCCTGTGCGTGCTCCGTTTTAAACTGGTACCAATGACGGGCCGCTCAGAGCAAATGGGATGGCTCGGAGGGAGGTTCCAAACCGCGAGCGTGTCCAACACTACAAAATAACATGACCTTGGTTTCCTATAAGGCGCAGCGACTCAAAGTTGCCCCTTTAGCGTAAGTTTGATTCAATTTTGTTCAAGTTCGTAAGGGGAAAACCACAGCAAATGCAAATGTTAAAAGGAGAACAATTTTAAGCTAGCAGCTGGGTTCATTCACAGCTGTGCAATTCAGCCCAACAACAACAACAAAAAACAACTTTTTTTTCTCCAAATAATCAGACTGACATGTACACATAACTGGTGTTCAATAAGGGAAATAAATGCTAACCTTTAAAAAGAAATCAAATTTAGCCAGCCTCATTCGTGACCATCTAAAGTTGATAAATTACACTCACAAAGTAACATAGAACACCTCAACCCTAAAGTCACTGAATCTTAATCACAACTGAAACACTTGACACCCCAAAAACCAATGCCAATATCCACACAAGTTAACCTAATTTATAATCACCAACCACCAAACTTCTCTCCTAAATATCACGTGAAAAAAAATCTACACAAAAAATTAATCATCAAACTAAATTTCATTCCCCTAAAATTTGCTTAAAAACAACCTGCTTGTCCGTTGATATAGAAAAACCAAATTCTCAAGTTTTGGTCCACTTTGCCAATTATTTTCATTGATATGCTACCACAAAGTGCAAAAAAAATAAATTAGTCAATTTGTCAAGCGAAACAAAAGCTAATGCTAACATTTGAAGTAGCAATCAAGTTACATTGCCTTTGTTCTTCATTCAGCAAATTTTACACAAAGGACAAATTTGATGCCAGTTGGTAAGGGTAAATTAAACAAATACCAATATTTAAACATAAGTATGACACTAACAACTGGAAAGTCTTTCTTTCAGGGTCTTTTTTTCACAAAAACTGTAAGCATTTCAAATGGCAAAACGACCAAAAACAACAACAACAAAAATCATATTTTGCATTTGTTTTCCTCCAGTTTACATTCTTGGTAGTTGATTTGCACACATAGGAAACAAAATGCTAACACTGCTAGGACATAAAGAGGGTCCTCAAAGGACATAAAATATTTATAAAAATGTCTTAACATCTCACACCAAAGGCAGAGTTTTAAAATGATTTTAAAAAAATAAGTTATTTATCTTATGAAGACAAGAATGTCAGTGCGTTTTCACGTACGTGTGTGTGTGTGTGTGTGCGTGCGTGTGTGTGTGTGTGAGTGTGAATGATCCTTTTGTAAAGTTGATGTAAATGTTCATTTACCTCAAATGTTTACAAAATCGTTACTAAATAAAACTTTTTTGTACCAGATTTGCTGCCTTTTATCCGCTAGGACAAGGGTGTCAAACTCGGGTTTGCAGGCCGCATTAACGTCAACTTGATTTCATTTTATTTATTTATTCATTTTTTAAATCGGATTAAAAGAAATGCATCAAAATGCCTAAATATTCAGTTTTTTTATAGATTTAAAACAATGTTTATTTGAGCTTTTTTTTCTTAGATTGATAAAACATATTTTTCTATTTCAAAAGGAAACAAAATATATTTTCTAATCATGTTCAATTTTAAGTGGAAAACAAAGTATTTTTTATACTTTTAAAATGCTTTTTGAACTAAAAACAGAAAAAAATTACGAAAATTGCAATTATTGAGTTAAAAAGGGGAAAATCAGCAAATATATAATACATCTATAATCTTCATTTGAATTTGATCCTAAAACAGAAAGTCGGCGCTCACGATTTACTTTCTCGGGCCGCACAAAATGATGCGGCGGGCCAGATTTGGCCCCCGGGCCGCCACTTTGACACCAGTTCGCTAGGATAACATCCTAAGCTAAGACTCAAATCGGGGGGACAAGTTCCCACTTCCTGTCACGTGACACAATAACCCTCAGGCGAGCGACGGCTCAGATGAGTAGTCCAGAGGGTGCCGAGTGACGGGCAATGAACTTGTCGGCCGTCACTCGCTTCGCGCACATCATTCCGTCACGCGCAAAACCTCAGCTTTCAATATTCAAATCACCAAAATTCCTTTGACAACATTTTTTGGGGGAAAAAGATCAAATATATGCCATCCATTGACAACAATGCCAGCTCACATTCAAGTCTATTCACATGACATTCCCTCGTATGTGGCGAGATTTAGAGGTTATTCGGCGCTCCTGGAAAAATGTTGTCACTTAAGTGTCCAGAGCTAAGCTGCCAAGTAGTTATTTTTAGCCTTCAATCACCCAACAAGTTCACACTCTGAGCACAGGACAAATACCTTACACCCCCCTTCACCCTTGCGACCTTTTTGTATTTCAGGGGTGTGATTACTTGTTTCACTTGGGGTCTGTTTTATGTTACTGATATTGCCAGCCCTCGACTGCTTTTAGTCCCTTTTTATATTTTTGGATTCCCTAATTTGACACTAGAATCAGGATTTTGGGACAAGATCAGCACTTCAATTTCATTGGGATTTTAAGGAAAAATACTTAAGAACATTCAAATACACCAGGGGTGTCATACTTGGGTTGGTTCGCGGGCCGTTAACGTCAACTTGATTTCACGTGGGCAGGACCATTTTAGACATATTTAGATTTTTTTTAATACATGGATTAAAAGCCCTGAATATTCAGTTTTAAATAGATCTAAACAATGTTTATTTTAGCTTTTTTAAATATATTTTTTGATTTTACAAAATGATTTTTGAACTAAAAACACAGAAAAAAAATATAAAAATATTACAATTATTTATTTAAAAGGGGCAAAATCAGGAAATTTAATATACATCTATACTCCATTTTAATTTGATACTAAAACAGAAAGTCGGCACTCACGATTTACTTTCCTGGGCCACACAAAATGATGCGGCGGGCCAGATTTGGCCCCCAGGCCGCCACTTTGACACGTGAACTACACTTTATAAATGACTATAATCTTAAAAATGTAAAAATATGAACTCATTCACTGCCAGCAAAGGTCATGCGATAGAGAAATAAGGGAATGAACAGGGGAAGGAAATGACTAATGGCAATGTAATATATTACATAAGTCAATGTTCTGAGAAATGTAAAACGCGGACTGTAGTTTTATCAATAAAACGGCATATTAGTTCATATCATGTGGTCAGAGGAGGCCGGACGGCAGGAACGCCTATAGTCTGCCCCCCGGCCCACCATCCGAACCTGCTGACCACATCGCTCTCTTTGTGGGCCCTGAAAGGCTCGGGGATTAGCCCAAACAATAAAAACGGTCGACCCAAAAATGTTTTGACCCTCGTGGGCAGCAATTGAGTTAACTGGAGGCTGGCCAACTCCAACACGAAAAATAATGAAATAAGGCTTTTAGATACGTAGTAGTCGTCAACATTTTAGAGTGTTAAGGACAGAACTATGGCAGAATATGCCACTTTGGAAATTTCACTTGAACTTAGCACGTGATTGTCGTAGCAACAGTATTTCAGTTCAACGCCCTCACATGGCCCCCTATTGGACAGAAGAATGCAAGGCAAGACTGGCAGTGAATGATCACATTTCAGTGCCTTCGACAACGATAGACAGCCAATCCATTTGGAACGAGGGGCTGTCCAAGTGTATTGGAAGTCTATCGCCATCAATGGCAGTCAATGATATAAAATTTGGATAGGTACCTGTGTATTTCCTGCACTGACCCTCAGCTGAAAAGACATCAGACGTTTGTTTCCTGGTCAAAGTGGGATTACTCAAGAGACGTTTCCTGCCCAATGTTTGACTATCAGTAGATCAAACACCATCTAAAATATGAAAACCAGTACAAGTGAATGGAACTTACAAAATGGAGTGTTAATTTTAAGACCAGTCTTTTGTGATATACATCTTCCAGTATTTACAAAAGTAACCATGGACATGCTACAGTGAAATTCACAACATTTTCTGAGTGACCACAGTGAGACATGTTTAGAAAAAGAAAAAAGAAGTCATTTATTGAACACAAGCACACCAGCAGTGTCGAGTGCGCGTGCACACATTCATATTTACACACTGAGGCACATTCACACCCGAGTCAGCGGCGACACCCGGACCGGCAACCGACGCCGCCAAAAAGGGCTCGCTTAAAGGTTTTTTTTCCCGATTTGTGTCCGGTAATAAGGAGCAAACTTAACCTAAGAGCGATTAACTACCAAAAACAAATGCTCTGCTCTTCAATCCGAATGTAAGTTAACGACCATTGTTTGAACTCATTGGCCGTTAATGTGTTAAATACAGGAACCAACAATACCAATTTGATGGCAAATCCTTGAAACGCAAACCTGAGTTTAGTTACTTTTTTTCCTTGGGAGAAATCAAACAAATGGAGAGTCAAAGTAAAAAAAAAAAAATGCAAACAATGATAAACCAAAGCCACTAGCTCAACTCCTTTTGTTTTGGAGTGTCAAGTTTTTTTTGTCTTTTTCTTAAACCATCTCTCAAAAAAGGAAAAAAAAAAAGTACAAAAAGGAGAAAAATACAAGGGTAAATAAATATGTTTAGAAAAATAGGGTGGGTGTATTTTGTCCCTTTTGTGACCCACCCAGTTCGTCAAAATAATCCGAAACTTGCTAGCATGCGATGGTAACGACACTCGTAAAGCTTGTGATGCTACTTCCAGCCAATGGAGATGCGTTCGATTGCATTGCATAAGTGTGGTTGTCGGTGATGTCGTTTGGGAAGATTTGAGGGAGTAAACAAAACAAAGTTACACTGTTTGAAGGAAGAAAAACGATCAAATGAAATAATGAGTAGCTGGTTTGAGACAGGTAAGTGTAATCTACTTGTTTTGAGCATCACTCAATAGTTGACAGCATTTTTAACAAATGTAATGCAAATTGAACAAAATGCACATAAAACTTCATCCTATCCTTTTACCCATTCAGGTTTCTTGATATTCCAAGATAATTGAATTTTCTGGAAAACAAGTTGAAGTGACATTTTATAACAGAAACAACCAAAACTATTCACGGAAGTTGTAAATGTATAAAAACCAATATTTTTTTTAAACAAATGTTAGAAAATGTTGGGTATGACTTCTCTCTGCCAAAATATTTGCATGTTTCAAGGAACTGGGCGCAAACAAAATGAAAATGCCGGTGAATTGCTCAGCTTAAATATTTATGAGCAAACAGGATCACTGGGGAAAAGAAAGAAAACACGTGCCTCCTAAGTGTAACAGCGTCATCATTTTTTCAATGCCCCGACTAATTGCACGTTCCGAACTTTTGGTTTTTACGATGAACAGTTTTTTAGCGCGGTGAAATTTCGCAATGAGGGAGGGAGGGGAAAAAAAAAAGTGCTGAGGGTTCATTCATTAGCTGCTATCCATTTGGACCGGGAGACGTAGGCGGCGATCCTTCGATCGTCGTTACCCCTACCGGTCTAAACGGATTGGACGCCTATTGCGTCAATGGCAGCCTGTGAGTCAAGGAAGGAACGAGCCGCCGAGAGGTGTCCTCGCAGTTGCGGTGATTGTCTTTTCCGACGGAGAACAACGAGGCGCACGCGTAAAGCGACTCTCCAAACGGCATCGGCGACATTCAGCTTTGGGCTCGGCGCCGCGACCGGTAGTTGGCGAAAACATTCCGTGTGACGCTGTTCTGGTCATCCCGGGTGGTATCACGTGGAGCTCGGCGGGCGGTAGGAATGGAGAATGTTTACGTAAGAAAATGTGGGAAGAGCTACTCACTATGGCCTTCTTGCGGATCTACTAACAATCTACGCCTCCTAAGCAGACGTGCTATTCCGCCGACTCCTCTGGCTCCCGCGAGTCCGTGTAGACGTCCCGCACCAGCAGGACTCTGACCAGGAGGCTCTCCAGCGTGTTGCTTTCTAACGGCGTGGAGGTGAACCACGGCCCGTCGCCGTCCCAGGCCGGATCGGGCTGAGCGTAGAAGAAGTCTGACCGCTCCAGCAACGATGCCGGGCTGCGGAATAACGAAAGACGCGGGCGGTTAGAAAAAGGACGGCGGAGAAGCTTCCGACGATGGTCGCTACGGGATGTTAAACCCACCACTTGGAGCGGTAGAGCTGGAAAAGCTGTCGCTCTTGCTCCGTGACAGGATCGAGCGATGTCGTGTCACCGTCGTCGTCCAACTTTCTCTTGCGGGGTTCTTTTTCGACTACGATGCAAACCAAGCATACCAAAGCATTTTCAATATTTAATAGATATTGATTCATAATTATTATCCACACCAGTCGGTGAATCCTAAAGTAGGCATAGGTTATGCGTGTCTGTTTGTGTCCAAGATAACTCAAGAAAGAATAAAAGGGATTATCAAATTTGAAAGCTATTTGAAATGAAAATATAATAGGAATTAGTTTTGCAATTGCAAGTCAGGATATTTATTTCATACTTCAACGGAATGCCATTCTACAAAGCAGGTTTAAGGAAAAGCCTCTCAACTCTGCACTAAGGGGATTTCAAAGTGGTCAGTTAAACATAGGGAGGTAAAACAGCAGCATGTTACACACTAAAGTGTACCTCAAACCCTGTGTCTGAATCTAACCTAGTTAGTTTACTGATTAAATTCAAAGTACATTCTGTCTCCACCCTCTTTTGGAGCCACATGCAGTTTCATTTCTTTATTCAGTCGGCAGGCAAGTTTTGGTAAAGTCATTTTATAAATTTCATTTTAAAAAGGTTTGAGTTAACACTGGACAAAAATGTTTAAAAGAAAACAATAATTTTGTCAGGTAGTTGCATGAAATAGCGTATTAGTCGCAAAAAAAAAAAGACTGAATTGGCTTATATGTGCACAAATTAGACTTGACATGCACGAAACGCCATAATGCAAGTAAATGCGGCCGATAGTCATTTATTTCGAAATAGAGAAAATACTAACAGATAAAACACTAAACAAAATTTTAGACGTCTACTAATGAAATTCAAGGAAAAAAATTAACCGTATCTTGCATATAACGTTAAAAAAAAAAATCACTTGTGCCTGCCATTGCTCGCTTTTACCTAGGGATGACAACTAGACCCCTACGGACACATTTCCTGGTTGTACTGCTCACGTGACTTCCATTTTGATTTTGTCCACGTGCAGGCAACACCCTTTTCGAATTTTTCTTGAGATTTTCCATAAATATGGAGGTGAAAATTGTGAATCACGGGGCATCTTATACGAGAGAAATTGTAAAATTCAACAATTTTAAGGGTGCGGCTGATACACGTAGGCGGCTAATATGCGAGAAAATATAGTAATTTTATTTGAAGCTATGTATTTTATCATGTTGAGTGTATTGATACGACCCTGTTGGACACGTGTGCTTCCACTCACCCTGAGAGACTGGGGAAGGCACGCGGATGCAAGCGCGGCTTCCCTCCGTGGTGGCGGGGTGCGCGGCGTCTGGGCCGTAGACACCGGCGAAAGACAAGCTTAAGTGTTGCGGGGCGCTGCGCATTCGCAGGTGCTTGGCATTCAGATAGACCAGCGAGTGCAGCAGAGCGGCTGGCGTGGCACCACCCAGGTGCCCGCCCGTCCACAGGCAGCGCTCGTCCACGCGGCTCCACGTCGTGCCTGCAGAGGGCGACAAAAATGACAAAATGGAACCGTAAATGTGGAGGAATTACGGGACACATTTTTTTTATAAGAATTGATCACCATTCAGGACAATTCCGTTTCAATTACATTGTATTGCACCTTGAGCGTCTTCATATAACAAAAGTACAATCACAACATGTCAGGATGTGAACAGCAAATAGGTATAATCACCAGACGCTACTTGCTAAACTTCATTTAGGTGCAAAGGATTTGATTTTGTATTGGTTGACATCACCAAACAGAAAGTTGTATCTTTGTGGTTTCAGAATCATAGTTGTGCTCAACCGCCTTTAACTTCTATAATCCATGTTCAGCTGACATGCAAACATTCCAACTATGAATCTTTAGCAGTTGTGGTAGTGTCCAATTAAACTTAAAACTATTAGGACTATTAGGTGTTTGCTTAAGAACTAACTTTTTAACAATATTTAAATGTTACTAAAAGATATTTAGTATATAAATATTTTAAATGTATTTTTTAATACTGCCTTACTAATAACTATTAAAAAAAACGTTATAAAAAACTAAAAGTACTCTAAAACTCAACAAAAGCTAACTTAAATATTTATTAGCGGTTGTGGAGGTGCTGGAGCCTATCCCAGCTAACCATGTGCATGATGAAACAAAGGGGGGGGGGGGAACACCGAATTAAAGTCAAGTATAATTAAAAATAAATATACATTTAGCTGGAACACATATAAATCAAGTTGGGGTCGTTTCAACATAGAATAAAACCCAATACACTTGTTGGCTTCATTCCACGTGGATTCATTCAATATAAACTCACCATCAGGTAGCAGGCTGGGTTTCCAGTCCTTCAAAACCTTGTTGAGCTCTTCCCTGAACGTCTGGCAAGAAGAGTCGCTAAAAATGTCGATCTTTTGGCCATTGGTGTGAAGATGCTGAAAAGACGGACAAACAAAAATATGCGTTGCTTTTTCCATTTACACAACTTTCCCCATTGATAATGTGCAACTGTTAGTGTCCTCATATTCAAATAAACATCACATTGGTCAGGATGTGAACAGCAAAAAGTTTAAATCACAGGACACAAAATACCTAAAACGATTATAAAAAAATAAAATAAAAAAACCATACAGGAATGCATCGCTTTCATTTTCAAAGTAGCTGAGAACAATGCCAAGAAGCAACAAAAAAAATTAAAAGAATGGGTTCTCAACAAGCAAAAATGCCCAATATTCAATAAAAATGACTGCAATGAAAGTAATTTAAAAGGAGTTTCTCTTACAATATTCCCCCAATGTGCAGAAAAGTAGCCTTGTAGTGGAGCGTATGGCCATGCTGACCTAACATGTGCCGCAGAGGAAGAGGAAAAGGCTGTGCACCACTAAATTGGGTCCCTGGGTATACACAGCTCCACTTTGGTTCCTATTTGGGAAATTATTTTATCAAAGTGGCTATAATCCAAGATTTGGTTTGAAGTATTAAATGCTATTGCTGTCCAAATTGATAAACAAAACTTCAAAGTTGCTGCTACAAAACCATATTGTACAATAGACTGAGGATAATTTAAGACTTTAGTAGGTTGTCATTCAATTCAAAAAAATATTTGTATGTATGTATATATATATATATATATATATATATATATATATATATACACACATTTGTGTGTGTATACGTATATATTGGTGTGTGTGTATACGTATATATTGGTGTGTGTGTATACGTATATATTGGTGTGTATACGTATATATTGGTGTGTGTGTATACGTATATATTGGTGTGTGTGTATACGTATATATACGTATATATTGGTGTGTATATACGTACATATTGGTGTGTGTATATACGTATATATTGGTGTGTGTATATGTATATATTGGTGTGTGTATGTATATTTATACACACACGTGTATGTGTATGTGTGTGTGTATATATATATATATATATATATATATATATATATATATATATATACACACACACACACACACACATGTATGTATATATGTATAAGTGTATGTGTATATATATATACATACACACAAAAAATATATATACACATAATTTTTTTATTTTTTACTTTAAAAAAATGTTCATTGCATTCAATTTTAAAGAAAATAGAAGTGTGTGTGTGTGTGTGGGGGTGGATAAATTATTACCGTGTTCCTCAATCATGGGAGCCATACAACATGATATGGCGGACTGGATCTGGACCCTGGGATTGTGAGTTTGACACCTGTGCAATTAAGTTTTCAAAAAATACTGGGGGGGAACTAAGTGAAGGCATTATCAGGCATGGTTTGGGCCTTTTTTTGCATTTTAACTAATAATCAACCTCCCAACCAATTATGTTGCCAAATAAAACCGTCTTTAACTAAACTCAACCATAACATGTTGTTGCTAGTCAGAAATGTGCGGATGCTCACCTTTTGAATGCCGAGGCAGAGGTAGTAGATGCTGTCAGGGGCATATCGCTCCCCATTTGGTCGGCACACCTCTTTGACAAAGCCACCCAATTTCTTGTTCAGCTCATCGTCAGACATTTTCAGCACGTCGATTTCCGGGGGATTGGCAGGAGCCGCATCGGAAGCTTTGGTCTCGGGCTTGCCGCCTGAGCTCATCCAGCGTCTAAAAGCGTTGACGCCGTAGCACGCTTTTAGGGGCGGCGAGCGAGGTGACGAAATGGACAAGCTGCGGTCCGCCGCCAACCTCTTGCTGCCCTGTGACAAAAATAGGGTTGGAAAATCAATGCAAATTAATTGAAATTAGAATTTTTTTGGGGAAGAAATTATAGTCTTAAATCTGATGAATTGCAACATCACTGCCCCCCCCCACCTTTGCTGACTATTTTGTCTCAATAACCTTGAACGCAGCCAAGATTTCTTGTTTGAAAAATAAATGCGATGATAAAATAAAATAAATTTTAACATAATCCTTAGGAAAATCAGAATTCTTTTTAGACACAAAACATAAAACGTGCATACTCTTGTCCTTGGTAGAGGTCGTGACGTCGGCCCATCCTCCCGTTCTCCTGCCAGTGACGCTGAAGCTGAGGGAGAAAAAGCCAAACTGAGAATGACGCAGCATTTTGACACTGACTGAATCAGCAGTTTCTCCAGAGGTGAGAAACTATGAATTTTTTTTGGCACCACTAGGATTTTAGGAAAAAATGTTTTACCTAGAGGGAAGTCCTCCTCCAGGTCCGTGCAGCCTCCCTCTTTTTCCTCCTTCTCTTTTAGAGTTCCTTCTTCCTTCTTCGGGTCTCCTTCTTCCTTCTTCGGGTCTCCTTCTTCCTTCTTCGGGTCTCCTTCTTCCTTCTTCGGGTCTCCTTCTTCCTTCTTCGGGTCTCCTTCTTCCTTCTTCGGGTCTCCTTCTTCCTTCTTCGGGTCTCCTTCTTCCTTCTTCGGGTCTCCTTCTTCCTTTTTTAGGTCTCCTTCTTCTTTCACATCTTCTGAGCTTGTGGTGACCATTTTCTCATCACCCTGCTCATTCCTCTCCTCCAGCTTCATGTCTGAAACAGACATGTAATTATTTCATATTAGTCGTATTCGAAGGAGTCATGTCGCATACTGTAAAGTAAAGAACATGTCTTAATTTGAGGTTGGTTCCTATGGCAATCGCAATGACTGGTGGAGGAAATAATTATTTGTGCCTGATTTACACATTTTTGTGTAAATTGCAAATTCAACACGAATTAAGTAAACTAAAGTTAAGTAGCCTAATCGCATTTTGCTGAAGAATGCTCTGATTAGGTGACAAAGAATGTGTTGTGAAGCTTTCAATTTCGTATTACAACACATCACACGTTAAAGACAACCATGTCTCGGCTACTGTTTTTCATTATCTGCCGGAACTATGAAGAGGCAAACTGTTACATGAATTATTTTTATTGCATAATTTCAACAGTTAGGGATCTATGCGAGCCTTGATAATTCATTTTTGAATACTCTGACAAGATTCCATCATCGGATTAGTGTGTAAACACTCTCGATATCTCAAAACAGGAACGGTCGAGATTTGAGCTTTCGAGTGACCTGCTTTCTGGTCCTCTGATGTCGCCTGAGTTGAGGACGCTGGGCCCATCTGGACAGCGTTGGGGTCTGGAAATGTCTTGCTTTTTAGCTCTTGGATGGTCTGGACGAGCTGATCTGTGTTCTGCAGGGTGGTGGGCAGGAAGACTGGCACAGGAAGCTGACATAGGCATGCAGAGGTTAACTCAACTGGACACACATGAAGACGCAAATAGTAATGCCAATCTCACCGGTAGAGGCAGTGAAAGCGGCATAGGCGTGTGCTGCGAGTACATGTTCATGGGCACGGGAATGAAGACGGGAACGGGGATGAGGACAGGAATGTACTCCCGCTTCACGCCGTCGTCAACGTCTATGTGGGAATCTCAAGTTTTTAATTGGGAGACCTCACAAAAGGTGTGAACGCTAAAGCGACTACTTACCTGTCTGTATGGGTTTGCTCTGCATGTGTGGCTTGCAGTAGGTGGCTTTGGTGAGGGTGAGCGGCTTGCATAAGACTGCTTTGTTCTTCACTTCTCTCATCAGGCCCCCGCCCGGGTACGCTGTGGTGCCGTGACTCACGAGCTGTATATTCGGATATCGAGGTTCAGGGGTCGGATGATTGTCTGAATTGTGAACTGTCAAAAATCTTACTCACCCCAACTTTGGAAGCATGCGATTCAATCCCTGAAAGGAAACAAGTAGTGTGAATACAATATTTTTTTCCTATAAAAATGCCTGACTTGTGCCTGTCAGCTGGAATAGACTCCAGAAACCCCCACGACCCTTGCGGGTGATGACAAGCGGTACGGAAAATGAATGAATGATAATTTGCTCCAAGCAGACACCAAATCTGGCCTGCCTCACTGGCAACTCAGACAGCTGAGCTAAAAATTCGGGCACACTGACTCAAATCTCAATTTAGCGTGACTAAAAATAAGGTTGTTTTTTTTAACCAGTGCATGTCATCTCAACTCAAGTTATTGAAAATAGCAGCAGAGGTCAACCGTCAAATCAAAGGTCTCCCTGCAATTGACCAAAACAGCAGACTTGATTGATAATAGAAAAGGCTACTAAAAAATAGCTGTACCAAAGAGCAATATTGTCAACAGTCGGCGACTAAACAATAAATGACATTAATGTCAAGCGTACCTGGCAAGCTGTTCTCAGGACCTCTTTGGGTGGCCATGATTGGCTCGTTCTGCTGGCAGTAAAACCTGAGCAGACACTGCTGGTCACAGAATTGCTTGACCTCCGAGCGCCACATGACCGACTCCGTCAGCTGGCCCTGAACCTTGCAGCAGTCGCAGCGCGCCGCCTGTTCCACACGCAAATATTAGGCCAAGAAAATGACAATGTCATCGCTTCAAGAATCCATGTCACTCTTTTTTGGGAAAATTCTCATGAATATTGAGACCTTGTGGTACCAGTCGTGAAACCTCTTGGCGCAGGTCTCGCTGCAGAAATCACGCGTCATGCCCCCAAACTGGCGCGTGACGCCTCTCTTGCACATCTGGCCGCAGTGGTTGCAGCTGACGCACTTGAGGCCCAGACGCTTAATGAAGTCCTGCTTGAACAGCAGCTTGCAGCCTGCCACAACAACAACAAAAAAACACAGTCCAATTGAAGCACAGTTTATTCGGGAGGTTAGGGGAGTGGATGCGTTACTACCTTCGCTGCAGAAGGGCTTTTTCTCGCCTGAAAAGTTGCCGGTGGTGTGCATCGTCTTCTCCTCCTGACAAAACTCGCACGTGGTGACAATGCAGTGTAGCTTCTTGTAGTCACCGCAGCACACCTTGCTGCAGAAGTGGTACACTTTGTCCTGAGGGACACGGACAGACTTGGGTCAGCTGCATGGGTTTTCATCTCATTTAACTCCACTGACTGGGAATCAAGTTTCCAAGTACCGTATTTTTCAGACTAAGTCGCACCAGCCAAAGAATGCATAATCAAGAGGGTGGGGAAAAAATAATCATAAGTCGCACTGGAGTATAGGTCGCATTATTTGCTTTTTAATTTTTTTATCAGCAACCAGGAATAAAAATACGATAAAGGAACTAGTAAAATAGGCATCTGTTAACCGAACTGTTTTTCTTAGGTAACTATAGCCTGGAAAAAAAAAAAAAGAATACGATAGGCTGTCAGTGGTCAGAGAGAGGGGGGGAAAATAGGTCGCGCTGGAATATATTATTATTAGTCGCAGACAGGCAAACTATGAAAAAAATGTGACTCGTAGTACAGAAAATACAGTAATCTTGGATACTTATGTTAAGTTCAATCACGATAAAACAAAACATTTTAACAACAGAAAATGATTTTTTTGTCCTCACTGATATCAAAATATACAGAAAAATTGTAAAATTCACATCTGACCTTCCATTCCAGCGTCTCCGGCTTGACGCTGAACGCTCCTCTGCAATAGTTGCACTTGAGCTGCACCGCGTTGCTCGTCGTCAGCGTCGTTTGCCCGTTGGTGGTCGTCTGGAGGGTGGCGTTCTGTAACCACGACACCCCATCTTAAAAAATCTCCACGCAAACACTCATCTTGTCACGACGATGAATACCGAGCGCATACCTGGAACTTGTTGACACACTGCGAGCTGCAGAAGTTGATGACGTTCCCCTCGGGTAGCGTGGCTTGGTACTGAGGTAAGGAGTTCCTCTTACAGAAGTGACACGACGGCTCCGTGTCTAAACAGAGAGCGCAGCGTCGAGTCCTCCGTTTTTCGTCACCGCAATTTGCGTTTACTCACAGTGGAATGTGGTGGCAGCCATTTTGGCCTTGTTCATGCAGTTGGCGGAGCAGTAGGAGCCCATAGTGCCTTCGGCAGCCATGCCTAAGACCACCTCGCCCGTTTTAATTAGCGTCTTGCACGTCAAGCAGCTGGCCAGCTTGCTGTGAACCTAGAAGAAGTCCATTTTTTTATTAATGAGAGGTCTAGCAGTGAATGCCATTTCCTTGGCACTGACAGAAATTCAAATGTTTAAAAAAAACCATGGAGACCATTAAAAGCCCAGGTGTTAAACTGATGGCTGAGGGGCCAGATCAGTCCCGCCACATCTTTCTATGTGGCCTGTCAAAGTAAATCCTATCCATCTGCTTCATGATTCTGGCTAAATTACATGAAATTATTCATTGAATATCAATGACTAGTATTTAATTCAACATTTTAAAACGAAAAGGAAGATGTTATCTTTCATTTGGTTTATTTTTTATTTTTTTAAATCAACTTCCATAATTAGGCTCCAGCACCCCCACAGCCATGAGGATAAAGCGGTTCAGAAAATGAAAAAATTAACTGCCATAATTAAAAGATTGAGAGCATAATTACCATCTGTCCTTTTAAAATCATTAAAAATGTCAAATATAAAAAAAGAAATCATACAATAATGAATAGATTTCCTTGTTTCCTCATCTAAAACAATGACAAAGATTTAAATTTTCTCACCCTTATTGTTTTTTTAATGAAAAATGTAAGACAACAGAACAATGAAACATAAATGAGAAAGAATTGGAAGTCATAAGGTTCCAGAAAAAAAGCAGGACAATATTGGGGTCAAAACAACAATTAATCGACTATCAAACTAGTCAAACGCAGTCGAAATTAAACGCCTATACGGATCGGTCGAGAAAATATCTCTTCTACGGGAAGCATAATTAATAGTGGGCTACGACAAAAATGAGATTACCAGCCCTTTTTTAAGAGTACCTGCTTGAAGTCCCTGACGCATTTCTGGCAGCAGAAGCGCTTCTGCTGGCCGTCCACCAGCAAAAAGTGATTGGCCGAGGCCCTGCTGGACAGGTAGTCTCCGCACTGCTCGCAGCAGTTCATGATCAGCCCGTTGGCACGGCGGTAAACGTTGAAGCACACGTCGCTGCAGATCTTGTGCGTCACCGTCTTAAAGCTCACCTCGTGGCGGATCTGCACGAGGCAAAGTCGGTCATTCTCACATCTTACCTCTAGTGGGCGACGCCAAAGGGCCGACTCACCTCTGTAAGCTTTCCGCAGACCGTGCATTTGGTTTTGAGATTGGACTTGGGCACGCTCTGCTTGTTCTCGTAGGCGCCGAGGCAGCCGGTGCTGCAGAACTCTTGGAAGGACTCAGTGGAATCCACTTGGGCCACGATGGTGCCCTTCATGTTGGTGATATCCCTTCAGAATGGACACGTTAGCCAAGATCTACCTAGCGTTACCCCCTGACATGCAGTGACTCGAACTGACTTTTTACACATGGTGCAGCTTTTCTTGGGCGGGGGTTTGTGCGAGAAGGCGGAGAGGCAGGTGGTTGAGCAGAAGAGATGCGTGGAACCTTTACGCTGGTACGCCGTCTGACCTTTCTTTAGAGGTTTCTTACAATTTGCACATGTCACCTGCATGAAAAAGGATGGGAATAAAAAAATGAACCGACAATCAAATAGGATGTAAATATGACATTTATTCACAGTCTGTCTGTAACGATACAGCATCAAACATGAAACTACCGATACTCAGATGAAAATACTAATTGCTTTGGAAGCACAAACTGTCATTTCAAATCTAAACAGTAGAGAAAATACTTTGTAAGGCAATTTGTCGCACGGCAAATAAAAACAAAGCTGTTCATTTTCCCAGGTGTGATGTATCGAGACTCTGGTTCCTTTCAGATACTCATTTCATTTTAAAGTTCAGATTTACAAAATAAGAAAATCATGGCCACGTGGCTCGAGGCTCTCAAGCAGTGCGTTGACGTCCACCCATTTGCCAGCTACAGTTTTATCTACGGTGTGAATCCCTCATAATCGTGGTTCAATTTTTTTTTATTCCTAGTGGTTACTACTCGATTGGTGCCCTTGGAAAAGGATATCGCTGCCATTTTCCAAATGTTCGCTTCTTCTTTCTTGATGTAACGCACGTAATTGCCTGCTACATGGGAATATGAATATCAACGTCCCTTTTTCCGTCACTTTCACGGTTCATTTTTTCTTGGGCTCATTTGATGCCTTAGATGACGCAAGACACATTTTCAACGGTGATTCAAAATCCAAACAAAGCTTTACAGGCTCGGGGTAGTCTTTCTCCACGAGTCAATGTGCGCCATCCGAAATGTAATAAAAAAAAAACAGGAAAAGGTAAGACGTCGTCCTTTTCTGCCTTTTATATAATTCGGCGTATCACTTTTCTTCTGCTGTGAAATATCGCTTCTTTAGCACTGAGTGCCACCCAATTCAGTGGCGAAGAAGTGGAGCCCTGACTGCCACCATTTTCCATCTTGTCTTCCGCTTGCTAATTTCAGCGTGATTTTTAACATTTTTATGAACATTTCTGATTTGGATAATTAATATAATTTAAAAAAAACGTGATGTACTGAAGCCATGAAACGGTGAGGATGACAGTACAGATCTTTGACTACCCTGTCGAAATAATGAGTTTCCTACACATTCCAAAAGCAATTTGCATTGTCTTAACCCGACAGCCCCGAGATGGACATTTACCTTCACCGTCCTGGGTTGCGGTTGTGTGCCTGGAGAGGAAGAGGAAGACTGTCCCGGAGGTTTAGGAAGGGAAGTGTCAGTAGAAGAAGAGTCCACCCCCATTTGCTTTTGGTTGCGAGGCACCGACGCCGACTGGGAAATCCACGAGTCTGCAGGGGAAGGAGAGATGCCCGCGTCATCTATTTTAAGCCTCGCTTCTAAAGACACAATTTTAAATAAATTAATCAAATGGAGCCCGGCTGTTTCGCGTGTAAGATACCAAATTGGAATGAGTTTTAAGCGTTGGAGTGGACCAGCAAAATGTTGTCAACATTAACAGAATGTTCTGCGTGGGAGGAGTGTTTCGATTCCGTACCTGTTCTGTTGTGTGCCCCCGCGTCACCATTTTGCACCGCTGAGCCGCGTCCAGGGTTGAAGGAAGAGCTCGGTCGTCCGGACGTGGCGTCAGAACTCAGGCTGTAGGCGGTTCCGATCTGAAGCCCATTTTCTTCTGCCGCGCCTTCACCTGGCTAAGAAGCGATCAAATTAGAAACAGTATATTTTTGTCAATGCAGTCTTCTTTACCACAGAACTATTTTTTTATAAATGGATTAAAAGAAGTGGATTAAAAGCCCTGAATGTTCAGTTTTTTATAGATCTAAAACAATGTATATTTTAGCTTTCTTTTTATATATTTTTAGATTTTACAACATGATTTTTGAACTAAAAACACAGAAAAAATGGATTAAAAAATGACAATTATTGATTTAAAAAGGGGGAAAATCAGGAAATTTAATATACATCTATACTCTTCATTTTAATTTGAACAGAAAGTCAGCACTCATGATTTACGTGATTATCTTTCCCGAGCCACACAAAATGATGTGGGCCAGATTTGGCCCCCGGACCGCCACTTTGACACATGTGCCTTAGAAAATGCCATCTTACCATTGGTCCGCCCTGCAGCGACGTAACCGATGTGATCAGCAACCCGCCCTGGGCCTCGCCCCCAAGTTGGGGTGACGTACTGCCCCCGTCATCCTTCTTCTGGCCCAGCGTGGTGACGTTACCGATGCGAATCTCTGACTCTCCTTCCGAGCTGACTAGCGCACCGCCCCTTTTCTCCTCCGGCTCCTCCTCATCGTCTATGACGATGGGCTCGGCCGCCGAAGCGGGGTTGGAGGGCTCGGACGGGTCGGGTGTCACCGCAGCGGGTGGCGTCACCTCAGCAGGAGGTGACGCTTCAGCTGCGGACGGCGCGGTTTCCGCCTCCGTGTTGGCGGGGCCCTCCGGAAGCTCCTGCGAAGGCCCCGGGGCCCCCTCTTCTACCAGGACGACATCGTCGTCGTCCTCTCCCTTCTTCGGTGCAGCGTCGTCAACTGTTTCCGCGGCAACAGACTCTGGGGTCTCCACGGCGGGTGCCGCCTCCGCCGCATCCTCCTCCGGAACAGCAGCGTTGGGTTCCGACTCCCCGTCCATTGCTAAGGCAACCACCTGGAACGAGACCCCCACCGCGACCAGAAATGGAAATTAGGTGGAACCTGTTTTTGCCCAGGGGACACTCCGCTCTAAGACCACCAGCTGTCGAAAGATATTCAAATTTGGAGAAAAGAGTACAAAAAGGAGCTGGCTGGACTATCAGATTTTGAAAAAGTGCAGCACAGGCTGTTAAAACACAGTATAATGCACCAAGGGTTTGGAGGAGACAAATGTATGACTTAATGTTGACTTAAGTCCTCTTTCTGGATTGTTAAAGAAAAGTGCGATATAAAAAACAAAACAAAAAGGGGTGCAATTATAAAATTGCGGAACCCACTAGGGCTGAAACAAATAACCGATAACTAATCAATTATCAAATGAATCAACAACTATATTTTGATGATTGGCAAAAAAGGGAGCAAAAAATGGACTTAATCTTCTTTTTTGAGCATCTTAAAATTATTTTGTTCTTACAGAGAAAATAACTAAATATTCAAAGAATTTAAATATCCTACGTTTAAAAAAATGTTCGAATTAAAAAAGGAAAGAAGCTTCAAATATTCTTTTTGATTTCTTTTTTATCAGTTATGTTTTTTTTTTTTTTAAATAACAGAAGAATTACATAGTTACTTAGTGGCAATTGTCGAGCATTTAAAAGCATTTTTGTGCAAAAATGCTAATGCTAATGTAAAGCCCAGTATAATAAAACAGCAAAATGGGGGCTGCAAATGTTCTCCATTTTTAATTGCTGACATAGAATTTTCCATATATTCTTTATTGAGCATCTTAAGTATTGTTAAATTAGTTTACTTATTTTCCATTTACACTCAAAATAGGGGGTTTCCTTTAGTAAAAATGCATAATAACTTGCATTGTTCCTCAATGAGAGCCAAATATATTCGTAATTCATCAAAATGAGATATTTGCGAACATCTGCTTTTGCTTTGGGAATCAACAATTACATAGTTACATAAAATTCATTTTTCAGCGCATAGTTTTTGACTCCAATGCACATTTCCATCCAAAAATGTAAAGCCCAGTGGAATACAAAAGTAAATAACATGATTTATATACAAGCCAATTAATTGACCAATGGCAGAACTGATCTCTGGTTAATTGAAGATGAAAATAATTTGTGGCAGCCCTGGAAGCCGCCTTCCGTGCACGGCAATGCCCCGCTTCAGCGGTTTCTGCGTGAAAGAGCCTAATAAATCTTGATTCTCTAACGTGACAAAAATCGAGGAAAGGGATCTGTGCAAGAATTCAACCGAGTTTTTTTCAAATAAATGCCGCCAACATTGACGAGGTGGGCTTTGTGCTAGCCACCGCTCACGTCGCGTCTCCCGCTCCCCTTCTTACCTGCTGTCGCGCCCCGTCCCCATTCCCACTCTCCCTTGTTGCCACGGCAACCTGTGAAGCTACACCTGGGTTGCCATGGCAATAGCAAGGCCCACCACCAGGGACGCGCTCTCTTAGCTTTACATCTGGCGCGTCGTTTTGCTACGTGTTGAGGGGGTGGGTAATATGGAGGAGGGGGGGTCGCTCATCAGCGGGGAGTCAGTTTGTGGGCGGGGGGTTTGTGGGGGGGGGGGGGGGTATTCTGCCTTTCATGTCATGGCAGCCAAAGGCTCCCTCATCAAAAGCAGAAACTTGAACGCATCATGGGAGTGATTAATCGAAGGTGTCGATTGTGCGCTCGAACGTGCCGTCAGTTTGGCAAGCGGCCATTTCCCTGAGAAAACGGACCCTCAGGACTGGTTGGGGGGGGGTCCGACCACGTGACGGGAAGTGCGGGTGCAGGAAGCTAATGTTTTCACACACACACACACACACTGACCTCAAGTCCAGTCGACAAATAGAAGCCTAGTTTTTCCTGTGACGGCGTTTAGCACAGACATCCCACAAAATGGCCGCCACCGCCCTTTTCATGCAGAACTCAGCCAAGTGGTTGGTGTAGGTTGGGGGAGCTGTATAATTAGAACTCATTGGGTGCCATTGACAGTGATAGACGTCTATTCTATTTTGATAGGGAGACCAGCCCTTAAGGTCAAAGACAAGGGTCATCTAGCATCATTAGTGGGTGTTTTGAATTTCAATGGGCTACTTTTTTCCCTTTACTAACTACCACAACACATACGCTGGGCCGGCAGTGTTAGAGACTGTATGCAATTGAGTAGTTAAGACTGCATTGCAGTAGACTTGAATAAAAATACACCCAGGCCTCAAATTGCCCCCACGCACAAACGCACTTATGACATCATCACAGGTGGTCTTTGTGCACGTCAACATCATGTCGCCTTAGTGACGTCATTAGCAAATTGGCGCAACGCAACAACGCATGAAATGGGCAAGGAAGAAAATAGAATGGGCGTCAAAAGCTTGCTCACGTTGCAAAATGCTTCCGTTCCGGTTGTTGTTTTTGTGGTTGTGTAAATATAGGACCCGGCAAAGGGGGCGGCACGTTCAAATCGGCGTGCCCGAGTCTTGAGCACCAATTCAGGCCGTAGTTTAGTCGAATAGCACGCGCCCGCAACCAACTTAGCTAGTCCATAACTTTAAAACTGTGCGCCCCCCCTCCCTGAGATCCCAAAATGAGAGGCCAGGAGTAGGGGGGATGTAGAAGAGTGGTAAGAGGGGACCCTCCCAAGTTGGTTGTGTGTGTGTGTGGCAGGGGAAACGTGGTTCGACTGCGCCATTGTCGACAACGTGCACACAAATCAACGAGGTTAAAAACGTCAAAAGCCGCCCCTTACCCTTGCGAAAACGAACCAAATGAATCAAAAACGAACCTAGAAGTGAGATTTGAAGGCCATTTTGAGCGCTACCTGCTTTAATTGAAAAGTTCGCCGCCGCCAATCGTGGCGCAATCAGACTGCCATGACGCCGAACCTCCGCTAGGGGCACCCATCCTCACGGTAGCCGCCGCGGCCGCCCCCCGCCGGCGTTACGTATCACATGAACCGGGCTTCGATTGTGTCATGCGGCGGTCAACAAGCGACGCCAGCCGCCGTGTCGTACGTGATAAGGGGGGGAAGGGGGGTGAACGAGACAATACCACAAAACACAAGAACCTCCCGAGCGCCCCCTTGCTTCTCGTTACACTATTGCCACCGTCGCCACCCAGCGGGAAAACGGAGCCTAGCGTCCGCCATTAGGGCTCTAAATGAACAATACTGGGGGACACACCGTCAAATCCAACTCTTTAACATGTCTCCTCGCCCTCCGTGTCAATACACGCGGGCGAGAGGAGCTAAGGGGAGACCTGGTGAAGCCAAGCGAGAGCCAAAAAGTTGCCCAAACTTTCAACTTTGAGGGCTGTGTGAAGGAAAGGAAAAAAGAGAGGGAAGAACAGAAAGAGGCGAGTGGGATTCTTACCGGAGTAGAGCTCGACACGGTGTAGCGCCACTTTTGTGCCTTGACATTAATCCCGGGAAGCGCATGCGCAGAACGACACACCAGCCAATTCTGTTCAAAGAT